>NW_026518976.1:300415-600831 GCF_947347685.1 Pleuronectes platessa
TCTTGGTTTCAACTCTAAAGGAACTCTTTAAAAAAAAGATTTTAAGTTTTGGAAACCCCAATGAAAAAGTAGCAACTGCACGGTTTCTACTGTCAGATTCGCTCTAAGTGCCAAAAAGTGCTGGAAACGGGGAGATAAGCCTATTTTTGCAACAATGGTTAAAATCTTCAATTTTTCATCACAGATGTGCCCAAGATGCACAAAAGCGCTGGAAACGGTGAGATAAGCCTATTTTTGCAACTTTGGTTAAAATCTTAAATTTTTCATCACAGATGTGCCCAAGGTGCGCAAAAGTGCTGGAAACGGTGAGATAAGCCTAATTTTGCAACAATGTTTAAGGTTTGGAGGTTTCATAGACTAAAGTTGAAAATCAGTGGTTTGACTGCCATAATGAAATAGGGTCACTAATCAACGTGTTTTCTCAAAAGGCCTTCACTCAATTTCCTTGATACTTAAAATGCATACAGTGGATTATAATAATGAAAAAGGATAATTTGAAATCTTGGTTTCAACTCTAAAGGAACTCTTTAAAAAAAAGATTTTAAGTTTTGGAAACCCCAATGAAAAAGTAGCAACTGCACGGTTTCTACTGTCAGATTGGCTCTAAGTGCCAAAAAGTGCTGGAAACGGGGAGATAAGCCTATTTTTGCAACAATGGTTAAAATCTTCAATTTTTCATCACAGATGTGTCCAAGATGCACAAAAGCGCTGGAAACGGTGAGATAAGCCTATTTTTGCAACTTTGGTTGAAATCTTCAATTTTTCATCACAGATGTGCCCAAGATGCACAAAAGCGCTGGAAACGGTGAGATAAGCCTATTTTTGCAACTTTGGTTAAAATCTTCAATTTTTCATCACAGATGTGCCCAAGATGCGCAAAAGCGCTGGAAACGGTGAGATAAGCCTATTTTTGCAACTTTGGTTAAAATCTTCAATTTTTCATCACAGATGTGCCCAAGATGCGCAAAAGCGCTGGAAACGGTGAGATAAGCCTATTTTTGCAACTTTGGTTAAAATCTTAAATTTTTCATCACAGATGTGCCCAAGATGCGCAAAAGCGCTGGAAACGGTGAGATAAGCCTATTTTTGCAACTTTGGTTAAAATCTTAAATTTTTCATCACAGATGTGCCCAAGGTGCGCAAAAGTGCTGGAAACGGTGAGATAAGCCTAATTTTGCAACAATGTTTAAGGTTTGGAGGTTTCATAGACTAAAGTTGAAAATCAGTGGTTTGACTGCCATAATGAAATAGGGTCACTAATCAACGTGTTTTCTCAAAAGGCCTTCACTCAATTTCCTTGATACTTAAAATGCATACAGTGGATTATAATAATGAAAAAGGATAATTTGAAATCTTGGTTTCAACTCTAAAGGAACTCTTTAAAAAAAAGATTTTAAGTTTTGGAAACCCCAATGAAAAAGTAGCAACTGCACGGTTTCTACTGTCAGATTCGCTCTAAGTGCCAAAAAGTGCTGGAAACGGGGAGATAAGCCTATTTTTGCAACAATGGTTAAAATCTTCAATTTTTCATCACAGATGTGCCCAAGATGCACAAAAGCGCTGGAAACGGTGAGATAAGCCTATTTCTGCAACTTTGGTTAAAATCTTAAATTTTTCATCACAGATGTGCCCAAGATGCACAAAAGCGCTGGAAACGGTGAGATAAGCCTATTTTTGCAACTTTGGTTAAAATATTCAATTTTTCATCACAGATGTGCCCAAGATGCACAAAAGCTCTGGAAACGGTGAGATAAGCCTATTTTTGCAACTTTGGTTAAAATCTTAAATTTTTCATCACAGATGTGCCCAAGATGCTCAAAAGCGCTGGAAACGGTGAGATAAGCCTATTTTTGCAACTTTGGTTAAAATCTTCATTTTTTCATCACAGATATGCCCAAGGTGCACAAAAGTGCTGGAAACGGTGAGATAAGCCTAATTTTGCAACAATGTTTAAGGTTTGGAGGTTTCATAGACTAAAGTTGAAAATCAGTGGTTTGACTGCCATAATGAAATAGGGTCACTAATCAACGTGTTTTCTCAAAAGGCCTTCACTCAATTTCCTTGATACTTAAAATGCATACAGTGGATTATAATAATGAAAAAGGATAATTTGAAATCTTGGTTTCAACTCTAAAGGAACTCTTTAAAAAAAAGATTTTAAGTTTTGGAAACCCCAATGAAAAAGTAGCAACTGCACGGTTTCTACTGTCAGATTCGCTCTAAGTGCCAAAAAGTGCTGGAAACGGGGAGATAAGCCTATTTTTGCAACAATGGTTAAAATCTTCAATTTTTCATCACAGATGTGCCCAAGATGCACAAAAGCGCTGGAAACGGTGAGATAAGCCTATTTTTGCAACTTTGGTTAAAATCTTCAATTTTTCATCACAGATGTGCCCAAGATGCCCAAAAGTGCTGGAAACGGTGAGATAAGCCTAATTTTGCAACAATGTTTAAGGTTTGGAGGTTTCATAGACTAAAGTTGAAAATCAGTGGTTTGACTGCCATAATGAAATAGGGTCACTAATCAACGTGTTTTCTCAAAAGGCCTTCAGTCAAATTCCTTGATTCTTAAAATGCATACAGTGGATTATAATAATGAAAAAGGATAATTTGAAATCTTGGTTTCAACTCTAAAGGAACTCTTTAAAAAAAAGATTTTAAGTTTTGGAAACCCCAATGAAAAAGTAGCAACTGCACGGTTTCTACTGTCAGATTGGCTCTAAGTGCCAAAAAGTGCTGGAAACGGGGAGATAAGCCTATTTTTGCAACAATGGTTAAAATCTTCAATTTTTCATCACAGATGTGCCCAAGATGCACAAAAGCGCTGGAAACGGTGAGATAAGCCTATTTTTGCAACTTTGGTTAAAATCTTAAATTTTTCATCACAGATGTGCCCAAGGTACCCAAAAGCGCTGGAAACGGTGAGATAAGCCTATTTTTGCAACTTTGGTTAAAATCTTCAATTTTTCATCACAGATGTGCCCAAGATGCACAAAAGCGCTGGAAACGGTGAGATAAGCCTATTTTTGCAACTTTGGTCAAAATCTTCAATTTTTCATCACAGATGTGCCCAAGATGCGCAAAAGCGCTGGAAACGGTGAGATAAGCCTATTTTTGAAACTTTGGTTAAAATCTTAAATTTTTCATCACAGATGTGACCAAGGTGCGCAAAAGTGCTGGAAACGGTGAGATAAGCCTAATTTTGCAACAATGTTTAAGGTTTGGAGGTTTCATAGACTAAAGTTGAAAATCAGTGGTTTGACTGCCATAATGAAATAGGGTCACTAATCAACGTGTTTTCTCAAAAGGCCTTCACTCAATTTCCTTGATACTTAAAATGCATACAGTGGATTATAATAATGAAAAAGGATAATTTGAAATCTTGGTTTCAACTCTAAAGGAACTCTTTAAAAAAAAGATTTTAAGTTTTGGAAACCCCAATGAAAAAGTAGCAACTGCACGGTTTCTACTGTCAGATTGGCTCTAAGTGCCAAAAAGTGCTGGAAACGGGGAGATAAGCCTATTTTTGCAACAATGGTTAAAATCTTCAATTTTTCATCACAGATGTGTCCAAGATGCACAAAAGCGCTGGAAACGGTGAGATAAGCCTATTTTTGCAACTTTGGTTAAAATCTTCAATTTTTCATCACAGATGTGCCCAAGATGCCCAAATGCGCTGGAAACGGTGAGATAAGCCTATTTTTGCAACTTTGGTTAAAATCTTCAATTTTTCATCACAGATATGCCCAAGGTGCACAAAAGTGCTGGAAACGGTGAGATAAGCCTAATTTTGCAACAATGTTTAAGGTTTGGAGGTTTCATAGACTAAAGTTGAAAATCAGTGGTTTGACTGCCATAATGAAATAGGGTCACTAATCAACGTGTTTTCTCAAAAGGCCTTCACTCAATTTCCTTGATACTTAAAATGCATACAGTGGATAATAATAATGAAAAAGGATAATTTGAAATCTTGGTTTCAACTCTAAAGGAACTCTTTAAAAAAAAGATTTTAAGTTTTGGAAACCCCAATGAAAAAGTAGCAACTGCACGGATTCTACTGTCAGATTCGCTCTAAGTGCCAAAAAGTGCTGGAAACGGGGAGATAAGCCTATTTTTGCAACAATGGTTAAAATCTTCAATTTTTCATCACAGATGTGCCCAAGATGCACAAAAGCGCTGGAAACGGTGAGATAAGCCTATTTTTGCAACTTTGGTTAAAATCTTAAATTTTTCATCACAGATGTGCCAAAGGTGCGCAAAAGTGCTGGAAACGGTGAGATAAGCCTAATTTTGCAACAATGTTTAAGGTTTGGAGGTTTCATAGACTAAAGTTGAAAATCAGTGGTTTGACTGCCATAATGAAATAGGGTCACTAATCAACGTGTTTTCTCAAAAGGCCTTCACTCAATTTCCTTGATACTTAAAATGCATACAGTGGATTATAATAATGAAAAAGGATAATTTGAAATCTTGGTTTCAACTCTAAAGGAACTCTTTAAAAAAAAGATTTTAAGTTTTGGAAACCCCAATGAAAAAGTAGCAACTGCACGGTTTCTACTGTCAGATTGGCTCTAAGTGCCAAAAAGTGCTGGAAACGGGGAGATAAGCCTATTTTTGCAACAATGGTTAAAATCTTCAATTTTTCATCACAGATGTGTCCAAGATGCACAAAAGCGCTGGAAACGGTGAGATAAGCCTATTTTTGCAACTTTGGTTGAAATCTTCAATTTTTCATCACAGATGTGCCCAAGATGCACAAAAGCGCTGGAAACGGTGAGATAAGCCTATTTTTGCAACTTTGGTTAAAATCTTCAATTTTTCATCACAGATGTGCCCAAGATGCGCAAAAGCGCTGGAAACGGTGAGATAAGCCTATTTTTGCAACTTTGGTTAAAATCTTCAATTTTTCATCACAGATGTGCCCAAGATGCGCAAAAGCGCTGGAAACGGTGAGATAAGCCTATTTTTGCAACTTTGGTTAAAATCTTAAATTTTTCATCACAGATGTGCCCAAGATGCGCAAAAGCGCTGGAAACGGTGAGATAAGCCTATTTTTGCAACTTTGGTTAAAATCTTAAATTTTTCATCACAGATGTGCCCAAGGTGCGCAAAAGTGCTGGAAACGGTGAGATAAGCCTAATTTTGCAACAATGTTTAAGGTTTGGAGGTTTCATAGACTAAAGTTGAAAATCAGTGGTTTGACTGCCATAATGAAATAGGGTCACTAATCAACGTGTTTTCTCAAAAGGCCTTCACTCAATTTCCTTGATACTTAAAATGCATACAGTGGATTATAATAATGAAAAAGGATAATTTGAAATCTTGGTTTCAACTCTAAAGGAACTCTTTAAAAAAAAGATTTTAAGTTTTGGAAACCCCAATGAAAAAGTAGCAACTGCACGGTTTCTACTGTCAGATTCGCTCTAAGTGCCAAAAAGTGCTGGAAACGGGGAGATAAGCCTATTTTTGCAACAATGGTTAAAATCTTCAATTTTTCATCACAGATGTGCCCAAGATGCACAAAAGCGCTGGAAACGGTGAGATAAGCCTATTTCTGCAACTTTGGTTAAAATCTTAAATTTTTCATCACAGATGTGCCCAAGATGCACAAAAGCGCTGGAAACGGTGAGATAAGCCTATTTTTGCAACTTTGGTTAAAATATTCAATTTTTCATCACAGATGTGCCCAAGATGCACAAAAGCTCTGGAAACGGTGAGATAAGCCTATTTTTGCAACTTTGGTTAAAATCTTAAATTTTTCATCACAGATGTGCCCAAGATGCTCAAAAGCGCTGGAAACGGTGAGATAAGCCTATTTTTGCAACTTTGGTTAAAATCTTCATTTTTTCATCACAGATATGCCCAAGGTGCACAAAAGTGCTGGAAACGGTGAGATAAGCCTAATTTTGCAACAATGTTTAAGGTTTGGAGGTTTCATAGACTAAAGTTGAAAATCAGTGGTTTGACTGCCATAATGAAATAGGGTCACTAATCAACGTGTTTTCTCAAAAGGCCTTCACTCAATTTCCTTGATACTTAAAATGCATACAGTGGATTATAATAATGAAAAAGGATAATTTGAAATCTTGGTTTCAACTCTAAAGGAACTCTTTAAAAAAAAGATTTTAAGTTTTGGAAACCCCAATGAAAAAGTAGCAACTGCACGGTTTCTACTGTCAGATTCGCTCTAAGTGCCAAAAAGTGCTGGAAACGGGGAGATAAGCCTATTTTTGCAACAATGGTTAAAATCTTCAATTTTTCATCACAGATGTGTCCAAGATGCACAAAAGCGCTGGAAACGGTGAGATAAGCCTATTTTTGTAACTTTGGTTAAAATCTTCAATTTTTCATCACAGATGTGCCCAAGATGCACAAAAGCGCTGGAAACGGTGAGATAAGCCTATTTTTGCAACTTTGGTTAAAATCTTTATTTTTTCATCACAGATATGCCCAAGGTGCACAAAAGTGCTGGAAACGGTGAGATAAGCCTAATTTTGCAACAATGTTTAAGGTTTGGAGGTTTCATAGACTAAAGTTGAAAATCAGTGGTTTGACTGCCATAATGAAATAGGGTCACTAATCAACGTGTTTTCTCAAAAGGCCTTCACTCAATTTCCTTGATACTTAAAATGCATACAGTGGATTATAATAATGAAAAAGGATAATTTGAAATCTTGGTTTCAACTCTAAAGGAACTCTTTAAAAAAAAGATTTTAAGTTTTGGAAACCCCAATGAAAAAGTAGCAACTGCACGGTTTCTACTGTCAGATTCGCTCTAAGTGCCAAAAAGTGCTGGAAACGGGGAGATAAGCCTATTTTTGCAACAATGGTTAAAATCTTCAATTTTTCATCACAGATGTGTCCAAGATGCACAAAATCGCTGGAAACGGTGAGATAAGCCTATTTTTGCAACTTTGGTTAAAATCTTCAATTTTTCATCACAGATGTGCCCAAGATGCAAAAAAGCGCTGGAAACGGTGAGATAAGCCTATTTTTGCAACTTTGGTTAAAATCTTCAATTTTTCATCACAGATGTGCCCAAGATGCGCAAAAGCTCTGGAAACGGTGAGATAAGCCTATTTTTGCAACTTTGGTTAAAATCTTCAATTTTTCATCACAGATGTGCCCAAGATGCGCAAAAGCGCTGGAAACGGGGAGATAAGCCTATTTTTGCAACTTTGGTTAAAATCTTCAATTTTTCATCACAGATGTGCCCAAGATGCACAAAAGCTCTGGAAACGGTGAGATAAGCCTATTTTTGCAACTTTGGTTAAAATCTTAAATTTTTCATCACAGATGTGCCCAAGATGCACAAAAGCGCTGGAAACGGTGAGATAAGCCTATTTTTGCAACTTTGGTTAAAATCTTCATTTTTTCATCACAGATATGCCCAAGGTGCACAAAAGTGCTGGAAACGGTGAGATAAGCCTAATTTTGCAACAATGTTTAAGGTTTGGAGGTTTCATAGACTAAAGTTGAAAATCAGTGGTTTGACTGCCATAATGAAATAGGGTCACTAATCAACGTGTTTTCTCAAAAGGCCTTCACTCAATTTCCTTGATACTTAAAATGCATACAGTGGATTATAATAATGAAAAAGGATAATTTGAAATCTTGGTTTCAACTCTAAAGGAACTCTTTAAAAAAAAGATTTTAAGTTTTGGAAACCCCAATGAAAAAGTAGCAACTGCACGGTTTCTACTGTCAGATTCGCTCTAAGTGCCAAAAAGTGCTGGAAACGGGGAGATAAGCCTATTTTTGCAACAATGGTTAAAATCTTCAATTTTTCATCACATATGTGTCCAAGATGCACAAAAGCGCTGGAAACGGTGAGATAAGCCTATTTTTGCAACTTTGGTTAAAATCTTCAATTTTTCATCACAGATGTGCCCAAGATGCACAAAAGCGCTGGAAACGGTGAGATAAGCCTATTTTTGCAACTTTGGTTAAAATCTTCATTTTTTCATCACAGATATGCCCAAGGTGCACAAAAGTGCTGGAAACGGTGAGATAAGCCTAATTTTGCAACAATGTTTAAGGTTTGGAGGTTTCATAGACTAAAGTTGAAAATCAGTGGTTTGACTGCCATAATGAAATAGGGTCACTAATCAACGTGTTTTCTCAAAAGGCCTTCACTCAATTTCCTTGATACTTAAAATGCATACAGTGGATTATAATAATGAAAAAGGATAATTTGAAATCTTGGTTTCAACTCTAAAGGAACTCTTTAAAAAAAAGATTTTAAGTTTTGGAAACCCCAATGAAAAAGTAGCAACTGCACGGTTTCTACTGTCAGATTCGCTCTAAGTGCCAAAAAGTGCTGGAAACGGGGAGATAAGCCTATTTTTGCAACAATGGTTAAAATCTTCAATTTTTCATCACAGATGTGTCCAAGATGCACAAAAGCGCTGGAAACGGTGAGATAAGCCTATTTTTGCAACTTTGGTTAAAATCTTCAATTTTTCATCACAGATGTGCCCAAGATGCACAAAAGCGCTGGAAACGGTGAGATAAGCCTATTTTTGCAACTTTGGTTAAAATCTTCAATTTTTCATCACAGATGTGCCCAAGATGCACAAAAGCTCTGGAAACGGTGAGATAAGCCTATTTTTGCAACTTTGGTTAAAATCTTAAATTTTTCATCACAGATGTGCCCAAGATGCACAAAAGCGCTGGAAACGGTGAGATAAGCCTATTTTTGCAACTTTGGTTAAAATCTTCAATTTTTCATCACAGATGTGCCCAAGATGCACAAAAGCTCTGGAAACGGTGAGATAAGCCTATTTTTGCAACTTTGGTTAAAATCTTAAATTTTTCATCACAGATGTGCCCAAGATGCACAAAAGCGCTGGAAACGGTGAGATAAGCCTATTTTTGCAACTTTGGTTAAAATCTTCATTTTTTCATCACAGATATGCCCAAGGTGCACAAAAGTGCTGGAAACGGTGAGATAAGCCTAATTTTGCAACAATGTTTAAGGTTTGGAGGTTTCATAGACTAAAGTTGAAAATCAGTGGTTTGACTGCCATAATGAAATAGGGTCACTAATCAACGTGTTTTCTCAAAAGGCCTTCACTCAATTTCCTTGATACTTAAAATGCATACAGTGGATTATAATAATGAAAAAGGATAATTTGAAATCTTGGTTTCAACTCTAAAGGAACTCTTTAAAAAAAAGATTTTAAGTTTTGGAAACCCCAATGAAAAAGTAGCAACTGCACGGTTTCTACTGTCAGATTCGCTCTAAGTGCCAAAAAGTGCTGGAAACGGGGAGATAAGCCTATTTTTGCAACAATGGTTAAAATCTTCAATTTTTCATCACATATGTGTCCAAGATGCACAAAAGCGCTGGAAACGGTGAGATAAGCCTATTTTTGCAACTTTGGTTAAAATCTTCAATTTTTCATCACAGATGTGCCCAAGATGCACAAAAGCGCTGGAAACGGTGAGATAAGCCTATTTTTGCAACTTTGGTTAAAATCTTCATTTTTTCATCACAGATATGCCCAAGGTGCACAAAAGTGCTGGAAACGGTGAGATAAGCCTAATTTTGCAACAATGTTTAAGGTTTGGAGGTTTCATAGACTAAAGTTGAAAATCAGTGGTTTGACTGCCATAATTAAATAGGGTCACTAATCAACGTGTTTTCTCAAAAGGCCTTCACTCAATTTCCTTGATACTTAAAATGCATACAGTGGATTATAATAATGAAAAAGGATAATTTGAAATCTTGGTTTCAACTCTAAAGGAACTCTTTAAAAAAAAGATTTTAAGTTTTGGAAACCCCAATGAAAAAGTAGCAACTGCACGGTTTCTACTGTCAGATTCGCTCTAAGTGCCAAAAAGTGCTGGAAACGGGGCGATAAGCCTATTTTTGCAACAATGGTTAAAATCTTCAATTTTTCATCACATATGTGTCCAAGATGCACAAAAGCGCTGGAAACGGTGAGATAAGCCTATTTTTGCAACTTTGGTTAAAATCTTCAATTTTTCATCACAGATGTGCCCAAGATGCACAAAAGCGCTGGAAACGGTGAGATAAGCCTATTTTTGCAACTTTGGTTAAAATCTTCATTTTTTCATCACAGATATGCCCAAGGTGCACAAAAGTGCTGGAAACGGTGAGATAAGCCTAATTTTGCAACAATGTTTAAGGTTTGGAGGTTTCATAGACTAAAGTTGAAAATCAGTGGTTTGACTGCCATAATGAAATAGGGTCACTAATCAACGTGTTTTCTCAAAAGGCCTTCACTCAATTTCCTTGATACTTAAAATGCATACAGTGGATTATAATAATGAAAAAGGATAATTTGAAATCTTGGTTTCAACTCTAAAGGAACTCTTTAAAAAAAAGATTTTAAGTTTTGGAAACCCCAATGAAAAAGTAGCAACTGCACGGTTTCTACTGTCAGATTCGCTCTAAGTGCCAAAAAGTGCTGGAAACGGGGAGATAAGCCTATTTTTGCAACAATGGTTAAAATCTTAAATTTTTCATCACAGATGTGTCCAAGATGCACAAAAGCGCTGGAAACGGTGAGATAAGCCTATTTTTGCAACTTTGGTTAAAATCTTCAATTTTTCATCACAGATGTGCCCAAGATGCACAAAAGCGCTGGAAACGGTGAGATAAGCCTATTTTTGCAACTTTGGTTAAAATCTTCATTTTTTCATCACAGATATGCCCAAGGTGCACAAAAGTGCTGGAAACGGTGAGATAAGCCTAATTTTGCAACAATGTTTAAGGTTTGGAGGTTTCATAGACTAAAGTTGAAAATCAGTGGTTTGACTGCCATAATGAAATAGGGTCACTAATCAACGTGTTTTCTCAAAAGGCCTTCACTCAATTTCCTTGATACTTAAAATGCATACAGTGGATTATAATAATGAAAAAGGATAATTTGAAATCTTGGTTTCAACTCTAAAGGAACTCTTTAAAAAAAAGATTTTAAGTTTTGGAAACCCCAATGAAAAAGTAGCAACTGCACGGTTTCTACTGTCAGATTCGCTCTAAGTGCCAAAAAGTGCTGGAAACGGGGAGATAAGCCTATTTTTGCAACAATGGTTAAAATCTTCAATTTTTCATCACAGATGTGTCCAAGATGCACAAAAGTGCTGGAAACGGTGAGATAAGCCTAATTTTGCAACAATGTTTAAGGTTTGGAGGTTTCATAGACTAAAGTTGAAAATCAGTGGTTTGACTGCCATAATTAAATAGGGTCACTAATCAACGTGTTTTCTCAAAAGGCCTTCACTCAATTTCCTTGATACTTAAAATGCATACAGTGGATTATAATAATGAAAAAGGATAATTTGAAATCTTGGTTTCAACTCTAAAGGAACTCTTTAAAAAAAAGATTTTAAGTTTTGGAAACCCCAATGAAAAAGTAGCAACTGCACGGTTTCTACTGTCAGATTCGCTCTAAGTGCCAAAAAGTGCTGGAAACGGGGAGATAAGCCTATTTTTGCAACAATGGTTAAAATCTTCAATTTTTCATCACATATGTGTCCAAGATGCACAAAAGCGCTGGAAACGGTGAGATAAGCCTATTTTTGCAACTTTGGTTAAAATCTTCAATTTTTCATCACAGATGTGCCCAAGATGCACAAAAGCGCTGGAAACGGTGAGATAAGCCTATTTTTGCAACTTTGGTTAAAATCTTCATTTTTTCATCACAGATATGCCCAAGGTGCACAAAAGTGCTGGAAACGGTGAGATAAGCCTAATTTTGCAACAATGTTTAAGGTTTGGAGGTTTCATAGACTAAAGTTGAAAATCAGTGGTTTGACTGCCATAATTAAATAGGGTCACTAATCAACGTGTTTTCTCAAAAGGCCTTCACTCAATTTCCTTGATACTTAAAATGCATACAGTGGATTATAATAATGAAAAAGGATAATTTGAAATCTTGGTTTCAACTCTAAAGGAACTCTTTAAAAAAAAGATTTTAAGTTTTGGAAACCCCAATGAAAAAGTAGCAACTGCACGGTTTCTACTGTCAGATTCGCTCTAAGTGCCAAAAAGTGCTGGAAACGGGGAGATAAGCCTATTTTTGCAACAATGGTTAAAATCTTAAATTTTTCATCACAGATGTGTCCAAGATGCACAAAAGCGCTGGAAACGGTGAGATAAGCCTATTTTTGCAACTTTGGTTAAAATCTTCAATTTTTCATCACAGATGTGCCCAAGATGCACAAAAGCGCTGGAAACGGTGAGATAAGCCTATTTTTGCAACTTTGGTTAAAATCTTCATTTTTTCATCACAGATATGCCCAAGGTGCACAAAAGTGCTGGAAACGGTGAGATAAGCCTTATTTTGCAACAATGTTTAAGGATTGGAGGTTTCATAGACTAAAGTTGAAAATCAGTGGTTTGACTGCCATAATGAAATAGGGTCACTAATCAACGTGTTTTCTCAAAAGGCCTTCACTCAATTTCCTTGATACTTAAAATGCATACAGTGGATTATAATAATGAAAAAGGATAATTTGAAATCTTGGTTTCAACTCTAAAGGAACTCTTTAAAAAAAAGATTTTAAGTTTTGGAAACCCCAATGAAAAAGTAGCAACTGCACGGTTTCTACTGTCAGATTCGCTCTAAGTGCCAAAAAGTGCTGGAAACGGGGAGATAAGCCTATTTTTGCAACAATGGTTAAAATCTTCAATTTTTCATCACAGATGTGTCCAAGATGCACAAAAGCGCTGGAAACGGTGAGATAAGCCTATTTTTGCAACTTTGGTTAAAATCTTCAATTTTTCATCACAGGTGTGCCCAAGATGCACAAAAGCGCTGGAAACGGTGAGATAAGCCTATTTTTGCAACTTTGGTTAAAATCTTCAATTTTTCATCACAGATGTGCCCAAGATGCACAAAAGCGCTGGAAACGGTGAGATAAGCCTATTTTTGCAACTTTGGTTAAAATCTTCAATTTTTCATCACAGATGTGCCCAAGATGCACAAAAGCTCTGGAAACGGTGAGATAAGCCTATTTTTGCAACTTTGGTTAAAATCTTAAATTTTTCATCACAGATGTGCCCAAGATGCTCGAAAGCGCTGGAAACGGTGAGATAAGCCTATTTTTGCAACTTTGGTTAAAATCTTCATTTTTTCATCACAGATATGCCCAAGGTGCACAAAAGTGCTGGAAACGGTGAGATAAGCCTAATTTTGCAACAATGTTTAAGGTTTGGAGGTTTCATAGACTAAAGTTGAAAATCAGTGGTTTGACTGCCATAATGAAATAGGGTCACTAATCAACGTATTTTCTCAAAAGGCCTTCACTCAATTTCCTTGATACTTAAAATGCATACAGTGGATTATAATAATGAAAAAGGATAATTTGAAATCTTGGTTTCAACTCTAAAGGAACTCTTTAAAAAAAAGATTTTAAGTTTTGGAAACCCCAATGAAAAAGTAGCAACTGCACGGTTTCTACTGTCAGATTCGCTCTAAGTGCCAAAAAGTGCTGGAAACGGGGAGATAAGCCTATTTTTGCAACAATGGTTAAAATCTTCAATTTTTCATCACAGATGTGTCCAAGATGCACAAAAGCGCTGGAAACGGTGAGATAAGCCTATTTTTGCAACTTTGGTTAAAATCTTCAATTTTTCATCACAGATGTGCCCAAGATGCAAAAAAGCGCTGGAAACGGTGAGATAAGCCTATTTTTGCAACTTTGGTTAAAATCTTCAATTTTTCATCACAGATGTGCCCAAGATGCGCAAAAAATCTGGAAACGGTGAGATAAGCCTATTTTTGCAACTTTGGTTAAAATCTTCAATTTTTCATCACAGATGTGCCCAAGATGCGCAAAAGCGCTGGAAACGGTGAGATAAGCCTATTTTTGCAACTTTGGTTAAAATCTTCAATTTTTCATCACAGATGTGCCCAAGATGCACAAAAGCTCTGGAAACGGTGAGATAAGCCTATTTTTGCAACTTTGGTTAAAATCTTAAATTTTTCATCACAGATGTGCCCAAGATGCACAAAAGCGCTGGAAACGGTGAGATAAGCCTATTTTTGCAACTTTGGTTAAAATCTTCATTTTTTCATCACAGATATGCCCAAGGTGCACAAAAGTGCTGGAAACGGTGAGATAAGCCTAATTTTGCAACAATGTTTAAGGTTTGGAGGTTTCATAGACTAAAGTTGAAAATCAGTGGTTTGACTGCCATAATGAAATAGGGTCACTAATCAACGTGTTTTCTCAAAAGGCCTTCACTCAATTTCCTTGATACTTAAAATGCATACAGTGGATTATAATAATGAAAAAGGATAATTTGAAATCTTGGTTTCAACTCTAAAGGAACTCTTTAAAAAAAAGATTTTAAGTTTTGGAAACCCCAATGAAAAAGTAGCAACTGCACGGTTTCTACTGTCAGATTCGCTCTAAGTGCCAAAAAGTGCTGGAAACGGGGAGATAAGCCTATTTTTGCAACAATGGTTAAAATCTTCAATTTTTCATCACATATGTGTCCAAGATGCACAAAAGCGCTGGAAACGGTGAGATAAGCCTATTTTTGCAACTTTGGTTAAAATCTTCAATTTTTCATCACAGATGTGCCCAAGATGCACAAAAGCGCTGGAAACGGTGAGATAAGCCTATTTTTGCAACTTTGGTTAAAATCTTCATTTTTTCATCACAGATATGCCCAAGGTGCACAAAAGTGCTGGAAACGGTGAGATAAGCCTAATTT
The DNA here is from genome assembly GCF_947347685.1 of Pleuronectes platessa. Lineage (NCBI taxonomy): Eukaryota > Metazoa > Chordata > Actinopteri > Pleuronectiformes > Pleuronectidae > Pleuronectes > Pleuronectes platessa. The sequence continues at coordinate 315,111 of NW_026518976.1, forward strand.
TGCAACAATGTTTAAGGTTTGGAGGTTTCATAGACTAAAGTTGAAAATCAGTGGTTTGACTGCCATAATGAAATAGGGTCACTAATCAACGTGTTTTCTCAAAAGGCCTTCACTCAATTTCCTTGATACTCAAAATGCATACAGTGGATTATAATAATGAAAAAGGATAATTTGAAATCTTGGTTTCAACTCTAAAGGAACTCTTTAAAAAAAAGATTTTAAGTTTTGGAAACCCCAATGAAAAAGTAGCAACTGCACGGTTTCTACTGTCAGATTCGCTCTAAGTGCCAAAAAGTGCTGGAAACGGGGAGATAAGCCTATTTTTGCAACAATGGTTAAAATCTTCAATTTTTCATCACAGATGTGCCCAAGATGCACAAAAGCGCTGGAAACGGTGAGATAAGCCTATTTTTGCAACTTTGGTTAAAATCTTCAATTTTTCATCACAGATGTGCCCAAGATGCACAAAAGCGCTGGAAACGGTGAGATAAGCCTATTTTTGCAACTTTGGTTAAAATCTTCAATTTTTCATCACAGATGTGCCCAAGATGCGCAAAAGCGCTGGAAACGGTGAGATAAGCCTATTTTTGCAACTTTGGTTAAAATCTTCATTTTTTTCATCACAGATATGCCCAAGGTGCACAAAAGTGCTGGAAACGGTGAGATAAGCCTAATTTTGCAACAATGTTTAAGATTTGGAGGTTTCATAGACTAAAGTTGAAAATCAGTGGTTTGACTGCCATAATGAAATAGGGTCACTAATCAACGTGTTTTCTCAAAAGGCCTTCAGTCAAATTCCTTGATACTTAAAATGCATACAGTGGATTATAATAATGAAAAAGGATAATTTGAAATCTTGGTTTCAACTCTAAAGGAACTCTTTAAAAAAAAGATTTTAAGTTTTGGAAACCCCAATGAAAAAGTAGCAACTGCACGGTTTCTACTGTCAGATTCGCTCTAAGTGCCAAAAAGTGCTGGAAACGGGGAGATAAGCCTATTTTTGCAACAATGGTTAAAATCTTCAATTTTTCATCACAGATGTGCCCAAGATGCACAAAAGCGCTGGAAACGGTGAGATAAGCCTATTTTTGCAACTTTGGTTAAAATCTTCAATTTTTCATCACAGATGTGCCCAAGATGCACAAAAGCGCTGGAAACGGTGAGATAAGCCTATTTTTGCAACTTTGGTTAAAATCTTCATTTTTTCATCACAGATATGCCCGAGGTGCACAAAAGTGCTGGAAACGGTGAGATAAGCCTAATTTTGCAACAATGTTTAAGGTTTGGAGGTTTCATAGACTAAAGTTGAAAATCAGTGGTTTGACTGCCATAATGAAATAGGGTCACTAATCAACGTGTTTTCTCAAAAGGCCTTCACTCAATTTCCTTGATACTTAAAATGCATACAGTGGATTATAATAATGAAAAAGGATAATTTGAAATCTTGGTTTCAACTCTAAAGGAACTCTTTAAAAAAAAGATTTTAAGTTTTGGAAACCCCAATGAAAAAGTAGCAACTGCACGGTTTCTACTGTCAGATTCGCTCTAAGTGCCAAAAAGTGCTGGAAACGGGGAGATAAGCCTATTTTTGCAACAATGGTTAAAATCTTCAATTTTTCATCACAGATGTGTCCAAGATGCACAAAAGCGCTGGAAACGGTGAGATAAGCCTATTTTTGCAACTTTGGTTAAAATCTTCATTTTTTCATCACAGATATGCCCAAGGTGCACAAAAGTGCTGGAAACGGTGAGATAAGCCTAATTTTGCAACAATGTTTAAGGTTTGGAGGTTTCATAGACTAAAGTTGAAAATCAGTGGTTTGACTGCCATAATGAAATAGGGTCACTAATCAACGTGTTTTCTCAAAAGGCCTTCACTCAATTTCCTTGATACTTAAAATGCATACAGTGGATTATAATAATGAAAAAGGATAATTTGAAATCTTGGTTTCAACTCTAAAGGAACTCTTTAAAAAAAAGATTTTAAGTTTTGGAAACCCCAATGAAAAAGTAGCAACTGCACGGTTTCTACTGTCAGATTCGCTCTAAGTGCCAAAAAGTGCTGGAAACGGGGAGATAAGCCTATTTTTGCAACAATGGTTAAAATCTTCAATTTTTCATCACAGATGTGTCCAAGATGCACAAAAGCGCTGGAAACGGTGAGATAAGCCTATTTTTGCAACTTTGGTTAAAATCTTCAATTTTTCATCACAGATGTGCCCAAGATGCACAAAAGCGCTGGAAACGGTGAGATAAGCCTATTTTTGCAACTTTGGTTAAAATCTTCAATTTTTCATCACAGATGTGCCCAAGATGCACAAAAGCTCTGGAAACGGTGAGATAAGCCTATTTTTGCAACTTTGGTTAAAATCTTAAATTTTTCATCACAGATGTGCCCAAGATGCACAAAAGCGCTGGAAACGGTGAGATAAGCCTATTTTTGCAACTTTCGTTAAAATCTTCATTTTTTCATCACAGATATGCCCAAGGTGCACAAAAGTGCTGGAAACGGTGAGATAAGCCTAATTTTGCAACAATGTTTAAGGTTTGGAGGTTTCATAGACTAAAGTTGAAAATCAGTGGTTTGACTGCCATAATGAAATAGGGTCACTAATCAACGTGTTTTCTCAAAAGGCCTTCACTCAATTTCCTTGATACTTAAAATGCATACAGTGGATTATAATAATGAAAAAGGATAATTTGAAATCTTGGTTTCAACTCTAAAGGAACTCTTTAAAAAAAAGATTTTAAGTTTTGGAAACCCCAATGAAAAAGTAGCAACTGCACGGTTTCTACTGTCAGATTCGCTCTAAGTGCCAAAAAGTGCTGGAAACGGGGAGATAAGCCTATTTTTGCAACAATGGTTAAAATCTTCAATTTTTCATCACAGATGTGTCCAAGATGCACAAAAGCGCTGGAAACGGTGAGATAAGCCTATTTTTGCAACTTTGGTTAAAATCTTCAATTTTTCATCACAGATGTGTCCAAGATGCACAAAAGCGCTGGAAACGGTGAGATAAGCCTATTTTTGCAACTTTGGTTAAAATCTTCAATTTTTCATCACAGATGTGCCCAAGATGCACAAAAGCGCTGGAAACGGTGAGATAAGCCTATTTTTGCAACTTTGGTTAAAATCTTCATTTTTTCATCACAGATATGCCCAAGGTGCACAAAAGTGCTGGAAACGGTGAGATAAGCCTAATTTTGCAACAATGTTTAAGGTTTGGAGGTTTCATAGACTAAAGTTGAAAATCAGTGGTTTGACTGCCATAATGAAATAGGGTCACTAATCAACGTGTTTTCTCAAAAGGCCTTCACTCAATTTCCTTGATACTTAAAATGCATACAGTGGATTATAATAATGAAAAAGGATAATTTGAAATCTTGGTTTCAACTCTAAAGGAACTCTTTAAAAAAAAGATTTTAAGTTTTGGAAACCCCAATGAAAAAGTAGCAACTGCACGGTTTCTACTGTCAGATTCGCTCTAAGTGCCAAAAAGTGCTGGAAACGGGGAGATAAGCCTATTTTTGCAACAATGGTTAAAATCTTCAATTTTTCATCACATATGTGTCCAAGATGCACAAAAGCGCTGGAAACGGTGAGATAAGCCTATTTTTGCAACTTTGGTTAAAATCTTCAATTTTTCATCACAGATGTGCCCAAGATGCACAAAAGCGCTGGAAACGGTGAGATAAGCCTATTTTTGCAACTTTGGTTAAAATCTTCATTTTTTCATCACAGATATGCCCAAGGTGCACAAAAGTGCTGGAAACGGTGAGATAAGCCTAATTTTGCAACAATGTTTAAGGTTTGGAGGTTTCATAGACTAAAGTTGAAAATCAGTGGTTTGACTGCCATAATGAAATAGGGTCACTAATCAACGTGTTTTCTCAAAAGGCCTTCACTCAATTTCCTTGATACTCAAAATGCATACAGTGGATTATAATAATGAAAAAGGATAATTTGAAATCTTGGTTTCAACTCTAAAGGAACTCTTTAAAAAAAAGATTTTAAGTTTTGGAAACCCCAATGAAAAAGTAGCAACTGCACGGTTTCTACTGTCAGATTCGCTCTAAGTGCCAAAAAGTGCTGGAAACGGGGAGATAAGCCTATTTTTGCAACAATGGTTAAAATCTTCAATTTTTCATCACAGATGTGCCCAAGATGCACAAAAGCGCTGGAAACGGTGAGATAAGCCTATTTTTGCAACTTTGGTTAAAATCTTCAATTTTTCATCACAGATGTGCCCAAGATGCACAAAAGCGCTGGAAACGGTGAGATAAGCCTATTTTTGCAACTTTGGTTAAAATCTTCAATTTTTCATCACAGATGTGCCCAAGATGCGCAAAAGCGCTGGAAACGGTGAGATAAGCCTATTTTTGCAACTTTGGTTAAAATCTTCATTTTTTTCATCACAGATATGCCCAAGGTGCACAAAAGTGCTGGAAACGGTGAGATAAGCCTAATTTTGCAACAATGTTTAAGATTTGGAGGTTTCATAGACTAAAGTTGAAAATCAGTGGTTTGACTGCCATAATGAAATAGGGTCACTAATCAACGTGTTTTCTCAAAAGGCCTTCAGTCAAATTCCTTGATACTTAAAATGCATACAGTGGATTATAATAATGAAAAAGGATAATTTGAAATCTTGGTTTCAACTCTAAAGGAACTCTTTAAAAAAAAGATTTTAAGTTTTGGAAACCCCAATGAAAAAGTAGCAACTGCACGGTTTCTACTGTCAGATTCGCTCTAAGTGCCAAAAAGTGCTGGAAACGGGGAGATAAGCCTATTTTTGCAACAATGGTTAAAATCTTCAATTTTTCATCACAGATGTGCCCAAGATGCACAAAAGCGCTGGAAACGGTGAGATAAGCCTATTTTTGCAACTTTGGTTAAAATCTTCAATTTTTCATCACAGATGTGCCCAAGATGCACAAAAGCGCTGGAAACGGTGAGATAAGCCTATTTTTGCAACTTTGGTTAAAATCTTCATTTTTTCATCACAGATATGCCCGAGGTGCACAAAAGTGCTGGAAACGGTGAGATAAGCCTAATTTTGCAACAATGTTTAAGGTTTGGAGGTTTCATAGACTAAAGTTGAAAATCAGTGGTTTGACTGCCATAATGAAATAGGGTCACTAATCAACGTGTTTTCTCAAAAGGCCTTCACTCAATTTCCTTGATACTTAAAATGCATACAGTGGATTATAATAATGAAAAAGGATAATTTGAAATCTTGGTTTCAACTCTAAAGGAACTCTTTAAAAAAAAGATTTTAAGTTTTGGAAACCCCAATGAAAAAGTAGCAACTGCACGGTTTCTACTGTCAGATTCGCTCTAAGTGCCAAAAAGTGCTGGAAACGGGGAGATAAGCCTATTTTTGCAACAATGGTTAAAATCTTCAATTTTTCATCACAGATGTGTCCAAGATGCACAAAAGCGCTGGAAACGGTGAGATAAGCCTATTTTTGCAACTTTGGTTAAAATCTTCATTTTTTCATCACAGATATGCCCAAGGTGCACAAAAGTGCTGGAAACGGTGAGATAAGCCTAATTTTGCAACAATGTTTAAGGTTTGGAGGTTTCATAGACTAAAGTTGAAAATCAGTGGTTTGACTGCCATAATGAAATAGGGTCACTAATCAACGTGTTTTCTCAAAAGGCCTTCACTCAATTTCCTTGATACTTAAAATGCATACAGTGGATTATAATAATGAAAAAGGATAATTTGAAATCTTGGTTTCAACTCTAAAGGAACTCTTTAAAAAAAAGATTTTAAGTTTTGGAAACCCCAATGAAAAAGTAGCAACTGCACGGTTTCTACTGTCAGATTCGCTCTAAGTGCCAAAAAGTGCTGGAAACGGGGAGATAAGCCTATTTTTGCAACAATGGTTAAAATCTTCAATTTTTCATCACAGATGTGCCCAAGATGCACAAAAGCGCTGGAAACGGTGAGATAAGCCTATTTTTGCAACTTTGGTTAAAATCTTCATTTTTTCATCACAGATATGCCCAAGGTGCACAAAAGTGCTGGAAACGGTGAGATAAGCCTAATTTTGCAACAATGTTTAAGGTTTGGAGGTTTCATAGACTAAAGTTGAAAATCAGTGGTTTGACTGCCATAATGAAATAGGGTCACTAATCAACGTGTTTTCTCAAAAGGCCTTCACTCAATTTCCTTGATACTCAAAATGCATACAGTGGATTATAATAATGAAAAAGGATAATTTGAAATCTTGGTTTCAACTCTAAAGGAACTCTTTAAAAAAAAGATTTTAAGTTTTGGAAACCCCAATGAAAAAGTAGCAACTGCACGGTTTCTACTGTCAGATTCGCTCTAAGTGCCAAAAAGTGCTGGAAACGGGGAGATAAGCCTATTTTTGCAACAATGGTTAAAATCTTCAATTTTTCATCACAGATGTGCCCAAGATGCACAAAAGCGCTGGAAACGGTGAGATAAGCCTATTTTTGCAACTTTGGTTAAAATCTTCAATTTTTCATCACAGATGTGCCCAAGATGCACAAAAGCGCTGGAAACGGTGAGATAAGCCTATTTTTGCAACTTTGGTTAAAATCTTCAATTTTTCATCACAGATGTGCCCAAGATGCACAAAAGCGCTGGAAACGGTGAGATAAGCCTATTTTTGCAACTTTGGTTAAAATCTTCATTTTTTCATCACAGATATGCCCAAGGTGCACAAAAGTGCTGGAAACGGTGAGATAAGCCTAATTTTGCAACAATGTTTAAGGTTTGGAGGTTTCATAGACTAAAGTTGAAAATCAGTGGTTTGACTGCCATAATGAAATAGGGTCACTAATCAACGTGTTTTCTCAAAAGGCCTTCACTCAATTTCCTTGATACTTAAAATGCATACAGTGGATTATAATAATGAAAAAGGATAATTTGAAATCTTGGTTTCAACTCTAAAGGAACTCTTTAAAAAAAAGATTTTAAGTTTTGGAAACCCCAATGAAAAAGTAGCAACTGCACGGTTTCTACTGTCAGATTCGCTCTAAGTGCCAAAAAGTGCTGGAAACGGGGAGATAAGCCTATTTTTGCAACAATGGTTAAAATCTTCAATTTTTCATCACATATGTGTCCAAGATGCACAAAAGCGCTGGAAACGGTGAGATAAGCCTATTTTTGCAACTTTGGTTAAAATCTTCAATTTTTCATCACAGATGTGCCCAAGATGCACAAAAGCGCTGGAAACGGTGAGATAAGCCTATTTTTGCAACTTTGGTTAAAATCTTCATTTTTTCATCACAGATATGCCCAAGGTGCACAAAAGTGCTGGAAACGGTGAGATAAGCCTAATTTTGCAACAATGTTTAAGGTTTGGAGGTTTCATAGACTAAAGTTGAAAATCAGTGGTTTGACTGCCATAATGAAATAGGGTCACTAATCAACGTGTTTTCTCAAAAGGCCTTCACTCAATTTCCTTGATACTCAAAATGCATACAGTGGATTATAATAATGAAAAAGGATAATTTGAAATCTTGGTTTCAACTCTAAAGGAACTCTTTAAAAAAAAGATTTTAAGTTTTGGAAACCCCAATGAAAAAGTAGCAACTGCACGGTTTCTACTGTCAGATTCGCTCTAAGTGCCAAAAAGTGCTGGAAACGGGGAGATAAGCCTATTTTTGCAACAATGGTTAAAATCTTCAATTTTTCATCACAGATGTGCCCAAGATGCACAAAAGCGCTGGAAACGGTGAGATAAGCCTATTTTTGCAACTTTGGTTAAAATCTTCAATTTTTCATCACAGATGTGCCCAAGATGCACAAAAGCGCTGGAAACGGTGAGATAAGCCTATTTTTGCAACTTTGGTTAAAATCTTCAATTTTTCATCACAGATGTGCCCAAGATGCGCAAAAGCGCTGGAAACGGTGAGATAAGCCTATTTTTGCAACTTTGGTTAAAATCTTCATTTTTTTCATCACAGATATGCCCAAGGTGCACAAAAGTGCTGGAAACGGTGAGATAAGCCTAATTTTGCAACAATGTTTAAGATTTGGAGGTTTCATAGACTAAAGTTGAAAATCAGTGGTTTGACTGCCATAATGAAATAGGGTCACTAATCAACGTGTTTTCTCAAAAGGCCTTCAGTCAAATTCCTTGATACTTAAAATGCATACAGTGGATTATAATAATGAAAAAGGATAATTTGAAATCTTGGTTTCAACTCTAAAGGAACTCTTTAAAAAAAAGATTTTAAGTTTTGGAAACCCCAATGAAAAAGTAGCAACTGCACGGTTTCTACTGTCAGATTCGCTCTAAGTGCCAAAAAGTGCTGGAAACGGGGAGATAAGCCTATTTTTGCAACAATGGTTAAAATCTTCAATTTTTCATCACAGATGTGCCCAAGATGCACAAAAGCGCTGGAAACGGTGAGATAAGCCTATTTTTGCAACTTTGGTTAAAATCTTCAATTTTTCATCACAGATGTGCCCAAGATGCACAAAAGCGCTGGAAACGGTGAGATAAGCCTATTTTTGCAACTTTGGTTAAAATCTTCATTTTTTCATCACAGATATGCCCGAGGTGCACAAAAGTGCTGGAAACGGTGAGATAAGCCTAATTTTGCAACAATGTTTAAGGTTTGGAGGTTTCATAGACTAAAGTTGAAAATCAGTGGTTTGACTGCCATAATGAAATAGGGTCACTAATCAACGTGTTTTCTCAAAAGGCCTTCACTCAATTTCCTTGATACTTAAAATGCATACAGTGGATTATAATAATGAAAAAGGATAATTTGAAATCTTGGTTTCAACTCTAAAGGAACTCTTTAAAAAAAAGATTTTAAGTTTTGGAAACCCCAATGAAAAAGTAGCAACTGCACGGTTTCTACTGTCAGATTCGCTCTAAGTGCCAAAAAGTGCTGGAAACGGGGAGATAAGCCTATTTTTGCAACAATGGTTAAAATCTTCAATTTTTCATCACAGATGTGTCCAAGATGCACAAAAGCGCTGGAAACGGTGAGATAAGCCTATTTTTGCAACTTTGGTTAAAATCTTCATTTTTTCATCACAGATATGCCCAAGGTGCACAAAAGTGCTGGAAACGGTGAGATAAGCCTAATTTTGCAACAATGTTTAAGGTTTGGAGGTTTCATAGACTAAAGTTGAAAATCAGTGGTTTGACTGCCATAATGAAATAGGGTCACTAATCAACGTGTTTTCTCAAAAGGCCTTCACTCAATTTCCTTGATACTTAAAATGCATACAGTGGATTATAATAATGAAAAAGGATAATTTGAAATCTTGGTTTCAACTCTAAAGGAACTCTTTAAAAAAAAGATTTTAAGTTTTGGAAACCCCAATGAAAAAGTAGCAACTGCACGGTTTCTACTGTCAGATTCGCTCTAAGTGCCAAAAAGTGCTGGAAACGGGGAGATAAGCCTATTTTTGCAACAATGGTTAAAATCTTCAATTTTTCATCACAGATGTGTCCAAGATGCACAAAAGCGCTGGAAACGGTGAGATAAGCCTATTTTTGCAACTTTGGTTAAAATCTTCAATTTTTCATCACAGATGTGCCCAAGATGCACAAAAGCGCTGGAAACGGTGAGATAAGCCTATTTTTGCAACTTTGGTTAAAATCTTCAATTTTTCATCACAGATGTGCCCAAGATGCACAAAAGCTCTGGAAACGGTGAGATAAGCCTATTTTTGCAACTTTGGTTAAAATCTTAAATTTTTCATCACAGATGTGCCCAAGATGCACAAAAGCGCTGGAAACGGTGAGATAAGCCTATTTTTGCAACTTTCGTTAAAATCTTCATTTTTTCATCACAGATATGCCCAAGGTGCACAAAAGTGCTGGAAACGGTGAGATAAGCCTAATTTTGCAACAATGTTTAAGGTTTGGAGGTTTCATAGACTAAAGTTGAAAATCAGTGGTTTGACTGCCATAATGAAATAGGGTCACTAATCAACGTGTTTTCTCAAAAGGCCTTCACTCAATTTCCTTGATACTTAAAATGCATACAGTGGATTATAATAATGAAAAAGGATAATTTGAAATCTTGGTTTCAACTCTAAAGGAACTCTTTAAAAAAAAGATTTTAAGTTTTGGAAACCCCAATGAAAAAGTAGCAACTGCACGGTTTCTACTGTCAGATTCGCTCTAAGTGCCAAAAAGTGCTGGAAACGGGGAGATAAGCCTATTTTTGCAACAATGGTTAAAATCTTCAATTTTTCATCACAGATGTGTCCAAGATGCACAAAAGCGCTGGAAACGGTGAGATAAGCCTATTTTTGCAACTTTGGTTAAAATCTTCAATTTTTCATCACAGATGTGTCCAAGATGCACAAAAGCGCTGGAAACGGTGAGATAAGCCTATTTTTGCAACTTTGGTTAAAATCTTCAATTTTTCATCACAGATGTGCCCAAGATGCACAAAAGCGCTGGAAACGGTGAGATAAGCCTATTTTTGCAACTTTGGTTAAAATCTTCATTTTTTCATCACAGATATGCCCAAGGTGCACAAAAGTGCTGGAAACGGTGAGATAAGCCTAATTTTGCAACAATGTTTAAGGTTTGGAGGTTTCATAGACTAAAGTTGAAAATCAGTGGTTTGACTGCCATAATGAAATAGGGTCACTAATCAACGTGTTTTCTCAAAAGGCCTTCACTCAATTTCCTTGATACTTAAAATGCATACAGTGGATTATAATAATGAAAAAGGATAATTTGAAATCTTGGTTTCAACTCTAAAGGAACTCTTTAAAAAAAAGATTTTAAGTTTTGGAAACCCCAATGAAAAAGTAGCAACTGCACGGTTTCTACTGTCAGATTCGCTCTAAGTGCCAAAAAGTGCTGGAAACGGGGAGATAAGCCTATTTTTGCAACAATGGTTAAAATCTTCAATTTTTCATCACATATGTGTCCAAGATGCACAAAAGCGCTGGAAACGGTGAGATAAGCCTATTTTTGCAACTTTGGTTAAAATCTTCAATTTTTCATCACAGATGTGCCCAAGATGCACAAAAGCGCTGGAAACGGTGAGATAAGCCTATTTTTGCAACTTTGGTTAAAATCTTCATTTTTTCATCACAGATATGCCCAAGGTGCACAAAAGTGCTGGAAACGGTGAGATAAGCCTAATTTTGCAACAATGTTTAAGGTTTGGAGGTTTCATAGACTAAAGTTGAAAATCAGTGGTTTGACTGCCATAATGAAATAGGGTCACTAATCAACGTGTTTTCTCAAAAGGCCTTCACTCAATTTCCTTGATACTCAAAATGCATACAGTGGATTATAATAATGAAAAAGGATAATTTGAAATCTTGGTTTCAACTCTAAAGGAACTCTTTAAAAAAAAGATTTTAAGTTTTGGAAACCCCAATGAAAAAGTAGCAACTGCACGGTTTCTACTGTCAGATTCGCTCTAAGTGCCAAAAAGTGCTGGAAACGGGGAGATAAGCCTATTTTTGCAACAATGGTTAAAATCTTCAATTTTTCATCACAGATGTGCCCAAGATGCACAAAAGCGCTGGAAACGGTGAGATAAGCCTATTTTTGCAACTTTGGTTAAAATCTTCAATTTTTCATCACAGATGTGCCCAAGATGCACAAAAGCGCTGGAAACGGTGAGATAAGCCTATTTTTGCAACTTTGGTTAAAATCTTCAATTTTTCATCACAGATGTGCCCAAGATGCGCAAAAGCGCTGGAAACGGTGAGATAAGCCTATTTTTGCAACTTTGGTTAAAATCTTCATTTTTTTCATCACAGATATGCCCAAGGTGCACAAAAGTGCTGGAAACGGTGAGATAAGCCTAATTTTGCAACAATGTTTAAGATTTGGAGGTTTCATAGACTAAAGTTGAAAATCAGTGGTTTGACTGCCATAATGAAATAGGGTCACTAATCAACGTGTTTTCTCAAAAGGCCTTCAGTCAAATTCCTTGATACTTAAAATGCATACAGTGGATTATAATAATGAAAAAGGATAATTTGAAATCTTGGTTTCAACTCTAAAGGAACTCTTTAAAAAAAAGATTTTAAGTTTTGGAAACCCCAATGAAAAAGTAGCAACTGCACGGTTTCTACTGTCAGATTCGCTCTAAGTGCCAAAAAGTGCTGGAAACGGGGAGATAAGCCTATTTTTGCAACAATGGTTAAAATCTTCAATTTTTCATCACAGATGTGCCCAAGATGCACAAAAGCGCTGGAAACGGTGAGATAAGCCTATTTTTGCAACTTTGGTTAAAATCTTCAATTTTTCATCACAGATGTGCCCAAGATGCACAAAAGCGCTGGAAACGGTGAGATAAGCCTATTTTTGCAACTTTGGTTAAAATCTTCATTTTTTCATCACAGATATGCCCGAGGTGCACAAAAGTGCTGGAAACGGTGAGATAAGCCTAATTTTGCAACAATGTTTAAGGTTTGGAGGTTTCATAGACTAAAGTTGAAAATCAGTGGTTTGACTGCCATAATGAAATAGGGTCACTAATCAACGTGTTTTCTCAAAAGGCCTTCACTCAATTTCCTTGATACTTAAAATGCATACAGTGGATTATAATAATGAAAAAGGATAATTTGAAATCTTGGTTTCAACTCTAAAGGAACTCTTTAAAAAAAAGATTTTAAGTTTTGGAAACCCCAATGAAAAAGTAGCAACTGCACGGTTTCTACTGTCAGATTCGCTCTAAGTGCCAAAAAGTGCTGGAAACGGGGAGATAAGCCTATTTTTGCAACAATGGTTAAAATCTTCAATTTTTCATCACAGATGTGTCCAAGATGCACAAAAGCGCTGGAAACGGTGAGATAAGCCTATTTTTGCAACTTTGGTTAAAATCTTCATTTTTTCATCACAGATATGCCCAAGGTGCACAAAAGTGCTGGAAACGGTGAGATAAGCCTAATTTTGCAACAATGTTTAAGGTTTGGAGGTTTCATAGACTAAAGTTGAAAATCAGTGGTTTGACTGCCATAATGAAATAGGGTCACTAATCAACGTGTTTTCTCAAAAGGCCTTCACTCAATTTCCTTGATACTTAAAATGCATACAGTGGATTATAATAATGAAAAAGGATAATTTGAAATCTTGGTTTCAACTCTAAAGGAACTCTTTAAAAAAAAGATTTTAAGTTTTGGAAACCCCAATGAAAAAGTAGCAACTGCACGGTTTCTACTGTCAGATTCGCTCTAAGTGCCAAAAAGTGCTGGAAACGGGGAGATAAGCCTATTTTTGCAACAATGGTTAAAATCTTCAATTTTTCATCACAGATGTGCCCAAGATGCACAAAAGCGCTGGAAACGGTGAGATAAGCCTATTTTTGCAACTTTGGTTAAAATCTTCATTTTTTCATCACAGATATGCCCAAGGTGCACAAAAGTGCTGGAAACGGTGAGATAAGCCTAATTTTGCAACAATGTTTAAGGTTTGGAGGTTTCATAGACTAAAGTTGAAAATCAGTGGTTTGACTGCCATAATGAAATAGGGTCACTAATCAACGTGTTTTCTCAAAAGGCCTTCACTCAATTTCCTTGATACTCAAAATGCATACAGTGGATTATAATAATGAAAAAGGATAATTTGAAATCTTGGTTTCAACTCTAAAGGAACTCTTTAAAAAAAAGATTTTAAGTTTTGGAAACCCCAATGAAAAAGTAGCAACTGCACGGTTTCTACTGTCAGATTCGCTCTAAGTGCCAAAAAGTGCTGGAAACGGGGAGATAAGCCTATTTTTGCAACAATGGTTAAAATCTTCAATTTTTCATCACAGATGTGCCCAAGATGCACAAAAGCGCTGGAAACGGTGAGATAAGCCTATTTTTGCAACTTTGGTTAAAATCTTCAATTTTTCATCACAGATGTGCCCAAGATGCACAAAAGCGCTGGAAACGGTGAGATAAGCCTATTTTTGCAACTTTGGTTAAAATCTTCAATTTTTCATCACAGATGTGCCCAAGATGCGCAAAAGCGCTGGAAACGGTGAGATAAGCCTATTTTTGCAACTTTGGTTAAAATCTTCATTTTTTTCATCACAGATATGCCCAAGGTGCACAAAAGTGCTGGAAACGGTGAGATAAGCCTAATTTTGCAACAATGTTTAAGATTTGGAGGTTTCATAGACTAAAGTTGAAAATCAGTGGTTTGACTGCCATAATGAAATAGGGTCACTAATCAACGTGTTTTCTCAAAAGGCCTTCAGTCAAATTCCTTGATACTTAAAATGCATACAGTGGATTATAATAATGAAAAAGGATAATTTGAAATCTTGGTTTCAACTCTAAAGGAACTCTTTAAAAAAAAGATTTTAAGTTTTGGAAACCCCAATGAAAAAGTAGCAACTGCACGGTTTCTACTGTCAGATTCGCTCTAAGTGCCAAAAAGTGCTGGAAACGGGGAGATAAGCCTATTTTTGCAACAATGGTTAAAATCTTCAATTTTTCATCACAGATGTGCCCAAGATGCACAAAAGCGCTGGAAACGGTGAGATAAGCCTATTTTTGCAACTTTGGTTAAAATCTTCAATTTTTCATCACAGATGTGCCCAAGATGCACAAAAGCGCTGGAAACGGTGAGATAAGCCTATTTTTGCAACTTTGGTTAAAATCTTCATTTTTTCATCACAGATATGCCCGAGGTGCACAAAAGTGCTGGAAACGGTGAGATAAGCCTAATTTTGCAACAATGTTTAAGGTTTGGAGGTTTCATAGACTAAAGTTGAAAATCAGTGGTTTGACTGCCATAATGAAATAGGGTCACTAATCAACGTGTTTTCTCAAAAGGCCTTCACTCAATTTCCTTGATACTTAAAATGCATACAGTGGATTATAATAATGAAAAAGGATAATTTGAAATCTTGGTTTCAACTCTAAAGGAACTCTTTAAAAAAAAGATTTTAAGTTTTGGAAACCCCAATGAAAAAGTAGCAACTGCACGGTTTCTACTGTCAGATTCGCTCTAAGTGCCAAAAAGTGCTGGAAACGGGGAGATAAGCCTATTTTTGCAACAATGGTTAAAATCTTCAATTTTTCATCACAGATGTGTCCAAGATGCACAAAAGCGCTGGAAACGGTGAGATAAGCCTATTTTTGCAACTTTGGTTAAAATCTTCATTTTTTCATCACAGATATGCCCAAGGTGCACAAAAGTGCTGGAAACGGTGAGATAAGCCTAATTTTGCAACAATGTTTAAGGTTTGGAGGTTTCATAGACTAAAGTTGAAAATCAGTGGTTTGACTGCCATAATGAAATAGGGTCACTAATCAACGTGTTTTCTCAAAAGGCCTTCACTCAATTTCCTTGATACTTAAAATGCATACAGTGGATTATAATAATGAAAAAGGATAATTTGAAATCTTGGTTTCAACTCTAAAGGAACTCTTTAAAAAAAAGATTTTAAGTTTTGGAAACCCCAATGAAAAAGTAGCAACTGCACGGTTTCTACTGTCAGATTCGCTCTAAGTGCCAAAAAGTGCTGGAAACGGGGAGATAAGCCTATTTTTGCAACAATGGTTAAAATCTTCAATTTTTCATCACAGATGTGTCCAAGATGCACAAAAGCGCTGGAAACGGTGAGATAAGCCTATTTTTGCAACTTTGGTTAAAATCTTCAATTTTTCATCACAGATGTGCCCAAGATGCACAAAAGCGCTGGAAACGGTGAGATAAGCCTATTTTTGCAACTTTGGTTAAAATCTTCAATTTTTCATCACAGATGTGCCCAAGATGCACAAAAGCTCTGGAAACGGTGAGATAAGCCTATTTTTGCAACTTTGGTTAAAATCTTAAATTTTTCATCACAGATGTGCCCAAGATGCACAAAAGCGCTGGAAACGGTGAGATAAGCCTATTTTTGCAACTTTCGTTAAAATCTTCATTTTTTCATCACAGATATGCCCAAGGTGCACAAAAGTGCTGGAAACGGTGAGATAAGCCTAATTTTGCAACAATGTTTAAGGTTTGGAGGTTTCATAGACTAAAGTTGAAAATCAGTGGTTTGACTGCCATAATGAAATAGGGTCACTAATCAACGTGTTTTCTCAAAAGGCCTTCACTCAATTTCCTTGATACTTAAAATGCATACAGTGGATTATAATAATGAAAAAGGATAATTTGAAATCTTGGTTTCAACTCTAAAGGAACTCTTTAAAAAAAAGATTTTAAGTTTTGGAAACCCCAATGAAAAAGTAGCAACTGCACGGTTTCTACTGTCAGATTCGCTCTAAGTGCCAAAAAGTGCTGGAAACGGGGAGATAAGCCTATTTTTGCAACAATGGTTAAAATCTTCAATTTTTCATCACAGATGTGTCCAAGATGCACAAAAGCGCTGGAAACGGTGAGATAAGCCTATTTTTGCAACTTTGGTTAAAATCTTCAATTTTTCATCACAGATGTGTCCAAGATGCACAAAAGCGCTGGAAACGGTGAGATAAGCCTATTTTTGCAACTTTGGTTAAAATCTTCAATTTTTCATCACAGATGTGCCCAAGATGCACAAAAGCGCTGGAAACGGTGAGATAAGCCTATTTTTGCAACTTTGGTTAAAATCTTCAATTTTTCATCACAGATGTGCCCAAGATGCACAAAAGCTCTGGAAACGGTGAGATAAGCCTATTTTTGCAACTTTGGTTAAAATCTTAAATTTTTCATCACAGATGTGCCCAAGATGCACAAAAGCGCTGGAAACGGTGAGATAAGCCTATTTTTGAAACTTTGGTTAAAATCTTCATTTTTTCATCACAGATATGCCCAAGGTGCACAAAAGTGCTGGAAACGGTGAGATAAGCCTAATTTTGCAACAATGTTTAAGGTTTGGAGGTTTCATAGACTAAAGTTGAAAATCAGTGGTTTGACTGCCATAATGAAATAGGGTCACTAATCAACGTGTTTTCTCAAAAGGCCTTCACTCAATTTCCTTGATACTTAAAATGCATACAGTGGATTATAATAATGAAAAAGGATAATTTGAAATCTTGGTTTCAACTCTAAAGGAACTCTTTAAAAAAAAGATTTTAAGTTTTGGAAACCCCAATGAAAAAGTAGCAACTGCACGGTTTCTACTGTCAGATTCGCTCTAAGTGCCAAAAAGTGCTGGAAACGGGGAGATAAGCCTATTTTTGCAACAATGGTTAAAATCTTCAATTTTTCATCACAGATGTGTCCAAGATGCACAAAAGCGCTGGAAACGGTGAGATAAGCCTATTTTTGCAACTTTGGTTAAAATCTTCAATTTTTCATCACAGATGTGCCCAAGATGCACAAAAGCGCTGGAAACGGTGAGATAAGCCTATTTTTGCAACTTTGGTTAAAATCTTCAATTTTTCATCACAGATGTGCCCAAGATGCACAAAAGCTCTGGAAACGGTGAGATAAGCCTATTTTTGCAACTTTGGTTAAAATCTTAAATTTTTCATCACAGATGTGCCCAAGATGCACAAAAGCGCTGGAAACGGTGAGATAAGCCTATTTTTAAAACTTTGGTTAAAATCTTCATTTTTTCATCACAGATATGCCCAAGGTGCACAAAAGTGCTGGAAACGGTGAGATAAGCCTAATTTTGCAACAATGTTTAAGGTTTGGAGGTTTCATAGACTAAAGTTGAAAATCAGTGGTTTGACTGCCATAATGAAATAGGGTCACTAATCAACGTGTTTTCTCAAAAGGCCTTCACTCAATTTCCTTGATACTTAAAATGCATACAGTGGATTATAATAATGAAAAAGGATAATTTGAAATCTTGGTTTCAACTCTAAAGGAACTCTTTAAAAAAAAGATTTTAAGTTTTGGAAACCCCAATGAAAAAGTAGCAACTGCACGGTTTCTACTGTCAGATTCGCTCTAAGTGCCAAAAAGTGCTGGAAACGGGGAGATAAGCCTATTTTTGCAACAATGGTTAAAATCTTCAATTTTTCATCACAGATGTGCCCAAGATGCACAAAAGCGCTGGAAACGGTGAGATAAGCCTATTTTTGCAACTTTGGTTAAAATCTTCAATTTTTCATCACAGATGTGCCGAAGATGCACAAAAGCGCTGGAAACGGTGAGATAAGCCTATTTTTGCAACTTTGGTTAAAATCTTCAATTTTTCATCACAGATGTGCCCAAGATGCACAAAAGCGCTGGAAACGGTGAGATAAGCCTATTTTTGCAACTTTGGTTAAAATCTTCATTTTTTCATCACAGATATGCCCAAGGTGCACAAAAGTGCTGGAAACGGTGAGATAAGCCTAATTTTGCAACAATATTTAAGGTTTGGAGGTTTCATAGACTAAAGTTGAAAATCAGTGGTTTGACTGCCATAATGAAATAGGGTCACTAATCAACGTGTTTTCTCAAAAGGCCTTCACTCAATTTCCTTGATACTTAAAATGCATACAGTGGATTATAATAATGAAAAAGGATAATTTGAAATCTTGGTTTCAACTCTAAAGGAACTCTTTAAAAAAAAGATTTTAAGTTTTGGAAACCCCAATGAAAAAGTAGCAACTGCACGGTTTCTACTGTCAGATTCGCTCTAAGTGCCAAAAAGTGCTGGAAACGGGGAGATAAGCCTATTTTTGCAACAATGGTTAAAATCTTCAATTTTTCATCACAGATGTGCCCAAGATGCACAAAAGCGCTGGAAACGGTGAGATAAGCCTATTTTTGCAACTTTGGTTAAAATCTTCATTTTTTCATCACAGATATGCCCAAGGTGCACAAAAGTGCTGGAAACGGTGAGATAAGCCTAATTTTGCAACAATATTTAAGGTTTGGAGGTTTCATAGACTAAAGTTGAAAATCAGTGGTTTGACTGCCATAATGAAATAGGGTCACTAATCAACGTGTTTTCTCAAAAGGCCTTCACTCAATTTCCTTGATACTTAAAATGCATACAGTGGATTATAATAATGAAAAAGGATAATTTGAAATCTTGGTTTCAACTCTAAAGGAACTCTTTAAAAAAAAGATTTTAAGTTTTGGAAACCCCAATGAAAAAGTAGCAACTGCACGGTTTCTACTGTCAGATTCGCTCTAAGTGCCAAAAAGTGCTGGAAACGGGGAGATAAGCCTATTTTTGCAACAATGGTTAAAATCTTCAATTTTTCATCACAGATGTGTCCAAGATGCACAAAAGCGCTGGAAACGGTGAGATAAGCCTATTTTTGCAACTTTGGTTAAAATCTTCAATTTTTCATCACAGATGTGCCCAAGATGCACAAAAGCGCTGGAAACGGTGAGATAAGCCTATTTTTGCAACTTTGGTTAAAATCTTCAATTTTTCATCACAGATGTGCCCAAGATGCACAAAAGCTCTGGAAACGGTGAGATAAGCCTATTTTTGCAACTTTGGTTAAAATCTTAAATTTTTCATCACAGATGTGCCCAAGATGCACAAAAGCGCTGGAAACGGTGAGATAAGCCTATTTTTGCAACTTTGGTTAAAATCTTCATTTTTTCATCACAGATATGCCCAAGGTGCACAAAAGTGCTGGAAACGGTGAGATAAGCCTAATTTTGCAACAATGTTTAAGGTTTGGAGGTTTCATAGACTAAAGTTGAAAATCAGTGGTTTGACTGCCATAATGAAATAGGGTCACTAATCAACGTGTTTTCTCAAAAGGCCTTCACTCAATTTCCTTGATACTTAAAATGCATACAGTGGATTATAATAATGAAAAAGGATAATTTGAAATCTTGGTTTCAACTCTAAAGGAACTCTTTAAAAAAAAGATTTTAAGTTTTGGAAACCCCAATGAAAAAGTAGCAACTGCACGGTTTCTACTGTCAGATTCGCTCTAAGTGCCAAAAAGTGCTGGAAACGGGGAGATAAGCCTATTTTTGCAACAATGGTTAAAATCTTCAATTTTTCATCACAGATGTGTCCAAGATGCACAAAAGCGCTGGAAACGGTGAGATAAGCCTATTTTTGCAACTTTGGTTAAAATCTTCAATTTTTCATCACAGATGTGCCCAAGATACACAAAAGCGCTGGAAACGGTGAGATAAGCCTATTTTTGCAACTTTGGTTAAAATCTTCAATTTTTCATCACAGATGTGCCCAAGATGCACAAAAGCTCTGGAAACGGTGAGATAAGCCTATTTTTGCAACTTTGGTTAAAATCTTAAATTTTTCATCACAGATGTGCCCAAGATGCACAAAAGCGCTGGAAACGGTGAGATAAGCCTATTTTTGCAACTTTGGTTAAAATCTTCATTTTTTCATCACAGATATGCCCAAGGTGCACAAAAGTGCTGGAAACGGTGAGATAAGCCTAATTTTGCAACAATGTTTAAGGTTTGGAGGTTTTATAGACTAAAGTTGAAAATCAGTGGTTTGACTGCCATAATGAAATAGGGTCACTAATCAACGTGTTTTCTCAAAAGGCCTTCACTCAATTTCCTTGATACTTAAAATGCATACAGTGGATTATAATAATGAAAAAGGATAATTTGAAATCTTGGTTTCAACTCTAAAGGAACTCTTTAAAAAAAAGATTTTAAGTTTTGGAAACCCCAATGAAAAAGTAGCAACTGCACGGTTTCTACTGTCAGATTCGCTCTAAGTGCCAAAAAGTGCTGGAAACGGGGAGATAAGCCTATTTTTGCAACAATGGTTAAAATCTTCAATTTTTCATCACAGATGTGTCCAAGATGCACAAAAGCGCTGGAAACGGTGAGATAAGCCTATTTTTGCAACTTTGGTTAAAATCTTCAATTTTTCATCACAGATGTGCCCAAGATGCACAAAAGCGCTGGAAACGGTGAGATAAGCCTATTTTTGCAACTTTGGTTAAAATCTTCATTTTTTCATCACAGATATGCCCAAGGTGCACAAAAGTGCTGGAAACGGTGAGATAAGCCTAATTTTGCAACAATGTTTAAGGTTTGGAGGTTTCATAGACTAAAGTTGAAAATCAGTGGTTTGACTGCCATAATGAAATAGGGTCACTAATCAACGTGTTTTCTCAAAAGGCCTTCACTCAATTTCCTTGATACTTAAAATGCATACAGTGGATTATAATAATGAAAAAGGATAATTTGAAATCTTGGTTTCAACTCTAAAGGAACTCTTTAAAAAAAAGATTTTAAGTTTTGGAAACCCCAATGAAAAAGTAGCAACTGCACGGTTTCTACTGTCAGATTCGCTCTAAGTGCCAAAAAGTGCTGGAAACGGGGAGATAAGCCTATTTTTGCAACAATGGTTAAAATCTTCAATTTTTCATCACAGATGTGCCCAAGATGCACAAAAGCGCTGGAAACGGTGAGATAAGCCTATTTTTGCAACTTTGGTTAAAATCTTCAATTTTTCATCACAGATGTGCCGAAGATGCACAAAAGCGCTGGAAACGGTGAGATAAGCCTATTTTTGCAACTTTGGTTAAAATCTTCAATTTTTCATCACAGATGTGCCCAAGATGCACAAAAGCGCTGGAAACGGTGAGATAAGCCTATTTTTGCAACTTTGGTTAAAATCTTCATTTTTTCATCACAGATATGCCCAAGGTGCACAAAAGTGCTGGAAACGGTGAGATAAGCCTAATTTTGCAACAATATTTAAGGTTTGGAGGTTTCATAGACTAAAGTTGAAAATCAGTGGTTTGACTGCCATAATGAAATAGGGTCACTAATCAACGTGTTTTCTCAAAAGGCCTTCACTCAATTTCCTTGATACTTAAAATGCATACAGTGGATTATAATAATGAAAAAGGATAATTTGAAATCTTGGTTTCAACTCTAAAGGAACTCTTTAAAAAAAAGATTTTAAGTTTTGGAAACCCCAATGAAAAAGTAGCAACTGCACGGTTTCTACTGTCAGATTCGCTCTAAGTGCCAAAAAGTGCTGGAAACGGGGAGATAAGCCTATTTTTGCAACAATGGTTAAAATCTTCAATTTTTCATCACAGATGTGCCCAAGATGCACAAAAGCGCTGGAAACGGTGAGATAAGCCTATTTTTGCAACTTTGGTTAAAATCTTCATTTTTTCATCACAGATATGCCCAAGGTGCACAAAAGTGCTGGAAACGGTGAGATAAGCCTAATTTTGCAACAATATTTAGGGTTTGGAGGTTTCATAGACTAAAGTTGAAAATCAGTGGTTTGACTGCCATAATGAAATAGGGTCACTAATCAACGTGTTTTCTCAAAAGGCCTTCACTCAATTTCCTTGATACTTAAAATGCATACAGTGGATTATAATAATGAAAAAGGATAATTTGAAATCTTGGTTTCAACTCTAAAGGAACTCTTTAAAAAAAAGATTTTAAGTTTTGGAAACCCCAATGAAAAAGTAGCAACTGCACGGTTTCTACTGTCAGATTCGCTCTAAGTGCCAAAAAGTGCTGGAAACGGGGAGATAAGCCTATTTTTGCAACTTTGGTTAAAATCTTCAATTTTTCATCACAGATGTGCCCAAGATGCACAAAAGCTCTGGAAACGGTGAGATAAGCCTATTTTTGCAACTTTGGTTAAAATCTTAAATTTTTCATCACAGATGTGCCCAAGATGCACAAAAGCGCTGGAAACGGTGAGATAAGCCTATTTTTGCAACTTTGGTTAAAATCTTCATTTTTTCATCACAGATATGCCCAAGGTGCACAAAAGTGCTGGAAACGGTGAGATAAGCCTAATTTTGCAACAATGTTTAAGGTTTGGAGGTTTCATAGACTAAAGTTGAAAATCAGTGGTTTGACTGCCATAATGAAATAGGGTCACTAATCAACGTGTTTTCTCAAAAGGCCTTCACTCAATTTCCTTGATACTTAAAATGCATACAGTGGATTATAATAATGAAAAAGGATAATTTGAAATCTTGGTTTCAACTCTAAAGGAACTCTTTAAAAAAAAGATTTTAAGTTTTGGAAACCCCAATGAAAAAGTAGCAACTGCACGGTTTCTACTGTCAGATTCGCTCTAAGTGCCAAAAAGTGCTGGAAACGGGGAGATAAGCCTATTTTTGCAACAATGGTTAAAATCTTCAATTTTTCATCACAGATGTGTCCAAGATGCACAAAAGCGCTGGAAACGGTGAGATAAGCCTATTTTTGCAACTTTGGTTAAAATCTTCAATTTTTCATCACAGATGTGCCCAAGATGCACAAAAGCGCTGGAAACGGTGAGATAAGCCTATTTTTGCAACTTTGGTTAAAATCTTCATTTTTTCATCACAGATATGCCCAAGGTGCACAAAAGTGCTGGAAACGGTGAGATAAGCCTAATTTTGCAACAATGTTTAAGGTTTGGAGGTTTCATAGACTAAAGTTGAAAATCAGTGGTTTGACTGCCATAATGAAATAGGGTCACTAATCAACGTGTTTTCTCAAAAGGCCTTCACTCAATTTCCTTGATACTTAAAATGCATACAGTGGATTATAATAATGAAAAAGGATAATTTGAAAT
This sequence comes from Pleuronectes platessa, assembly GCF_947347685.1. Taxonomy (NCBI): domain Eukaryota; kingdom Metazoa; phylum Chordata; class Actinopteri; order Pleuronectiformes; family Pleuronectidae; genus Pleuronectes; species Pleuronectes platessa. The sequence goes on from NW_026518976.1 coordinate 338,458, forward strand.
CTTGGTTTCAACTCTAAAGGAACTCTTTAAAAAAAAGATTTTAAGTTTTGGAAACCCCAATGAAAAAGTAGCAACTGCACGGTTTCTACTGTCAGATTCGCTCTAAGTGCCAAAAAGTGCTGGAAACGGGGAGATAAGCCTATTTTTGCAACAATGGTTAAAATCTTCAATTTTTCATCACAGATGTGTCCAAGATGCACAAAAGCGCTGGAAACGGTGAGATAAGCCTATTTTTGCAACTTTGGTTAAAATCTTCAATTTTTCATCACAGATGTGCCCAAGATGCACAAAAGCGCTGGAAACGGTGAGATAAGCCTATTTTTGCAACTTTGGTTAAAATCTTCAATTTTTCATCACAGATGTGCCCAAGATGCACAAAAGCTCTGGAAACGGTGAGATAAGCCTATTTTTGCAACTTTGGTTAAAATCTTAAATTTTTCATCACAGATGTGCCCAAGATGCACAAAAGCGCTGGAAACGGTGAGATAAGCCTATTTTTGAAACTTTGGTTAAAATCTTCATTTTTTCATCACAGATATGCCCAAGGTGCACAAAAGTGCTGGAAACGGTGAGATAAGCCTAATTTTGCAACAATGTTTAAGGTTTGGAGGTTTCATAGACTAAAGTTGAAAATCAGTGGTTTGACTGCCATAATGAAATAGGGTCACTAATCAACGTGTTTTCTCAAAAGGCCTTCACTCAATTTCCTTGATACTTAAAATGCATACAGTGGATTATAATAATGAAAAAGGATAATTTGAAATCTTGGTTTCAACTCTAAAGGAACTCTTTAAAAAAAAGATTTTAAGTTTTGGAAACCCCAATGAAAAAGTAGCAACTGCACGGTTTCTACTGTCAGATTCGCTCTAAGTGCCAAAAAGTGCTGGAAACGGGGAGATAAGCCTATTTTTGCAACAATGGTTAAAATCTTCAATTTTTCATCACAGATGTGCCCAAGATGCACAAAAGCGCTGGAAACGGTGAGATAAGCCTATTTTTGCAACTTTGGTTAAAATCTTCAATTTTTCATCACAGATGTGCCGAAGATGCACAAAAGCGCTGGAAACGGTGAGATAAGCCTATTTTTGCAACTTTGGTTAAAATCTTCAATTTTTCATCACAGATGTGCCCAAGATGCACAAAAGCGCTGGAAACGGTGAGATAAGCCTATTTTTGCAACTTTGGTTAAAATCTTCATTTTTTCATCACAGATATGCCCAAGGTGCACAAAAGTGCTGGAAACGGTGAGATAAGCCTAATTTTGCAACAATATTTAAGGTTTGGAGGTTTCATAGACTAAAGTTGAAAATCAGTGGTTTGACTGCCATAATGAAATAGGGTCACTAATCAACGTGTTTTCTCAAAAGGCCTTCACTCAATTTCCTTGATACTTAAAATGCATACAGTGGATTATAATAATGAAAAAGGATAATTTGAAATCTTGGTTTCAACTCTAAAGGAACTCTTTAAAAAAAAGATTTTAAGTTTTGGAAACCCCAATGAAAAAGTAGCAACTGCACGGTTTCTACTGTCAGATTCGCTCTAAGTGCCAAAAAGTGCTGGAAACGGGGAGATAAGCCTATTTTTGCAACAATGGTTAAAATCTTCAATTTTTCATCACAGATGTGCCCAAGATGCACAAAAGCGCTGGAAACGGTGAGATAAGCCTATTTTTGCAACTTTGGTTAAAATCTTCATTTTTTCATCACAGATATGCCCAAGGTGCACAAAAGTGCTGGAAACGGTGAGATAAGCCTAATTTTGCAACAATATTTAAGGTTTGGAGGTTTCATAGACTAAAGTTGAAAATCAGTGGTTTGACTGCCATAATGAAATAGGGTCACTAATCAACGTGTTTTCTCAAAAGGCCTTCACTCAATTTCCTTGATACTTAAAATGCATACAGTGGATTATAATAATGAAAAAGGATAATTTGAAATCTTGGTTTCAACTCTAAAGGAACTCTTTAAAAAAAAGATTTTAAGTTTTGGAAACCCCAATGAAAAAGTAGCAACTGCACGGTTTCTACTGTCAGATTCGCTCTAAGTGCCAAAAAGTGCTGGAAACGGGGAGATAAGCCTATTTTTGCAACAATGGTTAAAATCTTCAATTTTTCATCACAGATGTGTCCAAGATGCACAAAAGCGCTGGAAACGGTGAGATAAGCCTATTTTTGCAACTTTGGTTAAAATCTTCAATTTTTCATCACAGATGTGCCCAAGATGCACAAAAGCGCTGGAAACGGTGAGATAAGCCTATTTTTGCAACTTTGGTTAAAATCTTCAATTTTTCATCACAGATGTGCCCAAGATGCACAAAAGCTCTGGAAACGGTGAGATAAGCCTATTTTTGCAACTTTGGTTAAAATCTTAAATTTTTCATCACAGATGTGCCCAAGATGCACAAAAGCGCTGGAAACGGTGAGATAAGCCTATTTTTGCAACTTTGGTTAAAATCTTCATTTTTTCATCACAGATATGCCCAAGGTGCACAAAAGTGCTGGAAACGGTGAGATAAGCCTAATTTTGCAACAATGTTTAAGGTTTGGAGGTTTCATAGACTAAAGTTGAAAATCAGTGGTTTGACTGCCATAATGAAATAGGGTCACTAATCAACGTGTTTTCTCAAAAGGCCTTCACTCAATTTCCTTGATACTTAAAATGCATACAGTGGATTATAATAATGAAAAAGGATAATTTGAAATCTTGGTTTCAACTCTAAAGGAACTCTTTAAAAAAAAGATTTTAAGTTTTGGAAACCCCAATGAAAAAGTAGCAACTGCACGGTTTCTACTGTCAGATTCGCTCTAAGTGCCAAAAAGTGCTGGAAACGGGGAGATAAGCCTATTTTTGCAACAATGGTTAAAATCTTCAATTTTTCATCACAGATGTGTCCAAGATGCACAAAAGCGCTGGAAACGGTGAGATAAGCCTATTTTTGCAACTTTGGTTAAAATCTTCAATTTTTCATCACAGATGTGCCCAAGATGCACAAAAGCGCTGGAAACGGTGAGATAAGCCTATTTTTGCAACTTTGGTTAAAATCTTCAATTTTTCATCACAGATGTGCCCAAGATGCACAAAAGCTCTGGAAACGGTGAGATAAGCCTATTTTTGCAACTTTGGTTAAAATCTTAAATTTTTCATCACAGATGTGCCCAAGATGCACAAAAGCGCTGGAAACGGTGAGATAAGCCTATTTTTAAAACTTTGGTTAAAATCTTCATTTTTTCATCACAGATATGCCCAAGGTGCACAAAAGTGCTGGAAACGGTGAGATAAGCCTAATTTTGCAACAATGTTTAAGGTTTGGAGGTTTCATAGACTAAAGTTGAAAATCAGTGGTTTGACTGCCATAATGAAATAGGGTCACTAATCAACGTGTTTTCTCAAAAGGCCTTCACTCAATTTCCTTGATACTTAAAATGCATACAGTGGATTATAATAATGAAAAAGGATAATTTGAAATCTTGGTTTCAACTCTAAAGGAACTCTTTAAAAAAAAGATTTTAAGTTTTGGAAACCCCAATGAAAAAGTAGCAACTGCACGGTTTCTACTGTCAGATTCGCTCTAAGTGCCAAAAAGTGCTGGAAACGGGGAGATAAGCCTATTTTTGCAACAATGGTTAAAATCTTCAATTTTTCATCACAGATGTGCCCAAGATGCACAAAAGCGCTGGAAACGGTGAGATAAGCCTATTTTTGCAACTTTGGTTAAAATCTTCAATTTTTCATCACAGATGTGCCGAAGATGCACAAAAGCGCTGGAAACGGTGAGATAAGCCTATTTTTGCAACTTTGGTTAAAATCTTCAATTTTTCATCACAGATGTGCCCAAGATGCACAAAAGCGCTGGAAACGGTGAGATAAGCCTATTTTTGCAACTTTGGTTAAAATCTTCATTTTTTCATCACAGATATGCCCAAGGTGCACAAAAGTGCTGGAAACGGTGAGATAAGCCTAATTTTGCAACAATATTTAAGGTTTGGAGGTTTCATAGACTAAAGTTGAAAATCAGTGGTTTGACTGCCATAATGAAATAGGGTCACTAATCAACGTGTTTTCTCAAAAGGCCTTCACTCAATTTCCTTGATACTTAAAATGCATACAGTGGATTATAATAATGAAAAAGGATAATTTGAAATCTTGGTTTCAACTCTAAAGGAACTCTTTAAAAAAAAGATTTTAAGTTTTGGAAACCCCAATGAAAAAGTAGCAACTGCACGGTTTCTACTGTCAGATTCGCTCTAAGTGCCAAAAAGTGCTGGAAACGGGGAGATAAGCCTATTTTTGCAACAATGGTTAAAATCTTCAATTTTTCATCACAGATGTGCCCAAGATGCACAAAAGCGCTGGAAACGGTGAGATAAGCCTATTTTTGCAACTTTGGTTAAAATCTTCATTTTTTCATCACAGATATGCCCAAGGTGCACAAAAGTGCTGGAAACGGTGAGATAAGCCTAATTTTGCAACAATATTTAAGGTTTGGAGGTTTCATAGACTAAAGTTGAAAATCAGTGGTTTGACTGCCATAATGAAATAGGGTCACTAATCAACGTGTTTTCTCAAAAGGCCTTCACTCAATTTCCTTGATACTTAAAATGCATACAGTGGATTATAATAATGAAAAAGGATAATTTGAAATCTTGGTTTCAACTCTAAAGGAACTCTTTAAAAAAAAGATTTTAAGTTTTGGAAACCCCAATGAAAAAGTAGCAACTGCACGGTTTCTACTGTCAGATTCGCTCTAAGTGCCAAAAAGTGCTGGAAACGGGGAGATAAGCCTATTTTTGCAACAATGGTTAAAATCTTCAATTTTTCATCACAGATGTGTCCAAGATGCACAAAAGCGCTGGAAACGGTGAGATAAGCCTATTTTTGCAACTTTGGTTAAAATCTTCAATTTTTCATCACAGATGTGCCCAAGATGCACAAAAGCGCTGGAAACGGTGAGATAAGCCTATTTTTGCAACTTTGGTTAAAATCTTCAATTTTTCATCACAGATGTGCCCAAGATGCACAAAAGCTCTGGAAACGGTGAGATAAGCCTATTTTTGCAACTTTGGTTAAAATCTTAAATTTTTCATCACAGATGTGCCCAAGATGCACAAAAGCGCTGGAAACGGTGAGATAAGCCTATTTTTGCAACTTTGGTTAAAATCTTCATTTTTTCATCACAGATATGCCCAAGGTGCACAAAAGTGCTGGAAACGGTGAGATAAGCCTAATTTTGCAACAATGTTTAAGGTTTGGAGGTTTCATAGACTAAAGTTGAAAATCAGTGGTTTGACTGCCATAATGAAATAGGGTCACTAATCAACGTGTTTTCTCAAAAGGCCTTCACTCAATTTCCTTGATACTTAAAATGCATACAGTGGATTATAATAATGAAAAAGGATAATTTGAAATCTTGGTTTCAACTCTAAAGGAACTCTTTAAAAAAAAGATTTTAAGTTTTGGAAACCCCAATGAAAAAGTAGCAACTGCACGGTTTCTACTGTCAGATTCGCTCTAAGTGCCAAAAAGTGCTGGAAACGGGGAGATAAGCCTATTTTTGCAACAATGGTTAAAATCTTCAATTTTTCATCACAGATGTGTCCAAGATGCACAAAAGCGCTGGAAACGGTGAGATAAGCCTATTTTTGCAACTTTGGTTAAAATCTTCAATTTTTCATCACAGATGTGCCCAAGATACACAAAAGCGCTGGAAACGGTGAGATAAGCCTATTTTTGCAACTTTGGTTAAAATCTTCAATTTTTCATCACAGATGTGCCCAAGATGCACAAAAGCTCTGGAAACGGTGAGATAAGCCTATTTTTGCAACTTTGGTTAAAATCTTAAATTTTTCATCACAGATGTGCCCAAGATGCACAAAAGCGCTGGAAACGGTGAGATAAGCCTATTTTTGCAACTTTGGTTAAAATCTTCATTTTTTCATCACAGATATGCCCAAGGTGCACAAAAGTGCTGGAAACGGTGAGATAAGCCTAATTTTGCAACAATGTTTAAGGTTTGGAGGTTTCATAGACTAAAGTTGAAAATCAGTGGTTTGACTGCCATAATGAAATAGGGTCACTAATCAACGTGTTTTCTCAAAAGGCCTTCACTCAATTTCCTTGATACTTAAAATGCATACAGTGGATTATAATAATGAAAAAGGATAATTTGAAATCTTGGTTTCAACTCTAAAGGAACTCTTTAAAAAAAAGATTTTAAGTTTTGGAAACCCCAATGAAAAAGTAGCAACTGCACGGTTTCTACTGTCAGATTCGCTCTAAGTGCCAAAAAGTGCTGGAAACGGGGAGATAAGCCTATTTTTGCAACAATGGTTAAAATCTTCAATTTTTCATCACAGATGTGTCCAAGATGCACAAAAGCGCTGGAAACGGTGAGATAAGCCTATTTTTGCAACTTTGGTTAAAATCTTCAATTTTTCATCACAGATGTGCCCAAGATGCACAAAAGCGCTGGAAACGGTGAGATATGCCTATTTTTGCAACTTTGGTTAAAATCTTCATTTTTTCATCACAGATATGCCCAAGGTGCACAAAAGTGCTGGAAACGGTGAGATAAGCCTAATTTTGCAACAATGTTTAAGGTTTGGAGGTTTCATAGACTAAAGTTGAAAATCAGTGGTTTGACTGCCATAATGAAATAGGGTCACTAATCAACGTGTTTTCTCAAAAGGCCTTCACTCAATTTCCTTGATACTTAAAATGCATACAGTGGATTATAATAATGAAAAAGGATAATTTGAAATCTTGGTTTCAACTCTAAAGGAACTCTTTAAAAAAAAGATTTTAAGTTTTGGAAACCCCAATGAAAAAGTAGCAACTGCACGGTTTCTACTGTCAGATTCGCTCTAAGTGCCAAAAAGTGCTGGAAACGGGGAGATAAGCCTATTTTTGCAACAATGGTTAAAATCTTCAATTTTTCATCACAGATGTGCCCAAGATGCACAAAAGCGCTGGAAACGGTGAGATAAGCCTATTTTTGCAACTTTGGTTAAAATCTTCAATTTTTCATCACAGATGTGCCGAAGATGCACAAAAGCGCTGGAAACGGTGAGATAAGCCTATTTTTGCAACTTTGGTTAAAATCTTCAATTTTTCATCACAGATGTGCCCAAGATGCACAAAAGCGCTGGAAACGGTGAGATAAGCCTATTTTTGCAACTTTGGTTAAAATCTTCATTTTTTCATCACAGATATGCCCAAGGTGCACAAAAGTGCTGGAAACGGTGAGATAAGCCTAATTTTGCAACAATATTTAAGGTTTGGAGGTTTCATAGACTAAAGTTGAAAATCAGTGGTTTGACTGCCATAATGAAATAGGGTCACTAATCAACGTGTTTTCTCAAAAGGCCTTCACTCAATTTCCTTGATACTTAAAATGCATACAGTGGATTATAATAATGAAAAAGGATAATTTGAAATCTTGGTTTCAACTCTAAAGGAACTCTTTAAAAAAAAGATTTTAAGTTTTGGAAACCCCAATGAAAAAGTAGCAACTGCACGGTTTCTACTGTCAGATTCGCTCTAAGTGCCAAAAAGTGCTGGAAACGGGGAGATAAGCCTATTTTTGCAACAATGGTTAAAATCTTCAATTTTTCATCACAGATGTGCCCAAGATGCACAAAAGCGCTGGAAACGGTGAGATAAGCCTATTTTTGCAACTTTGGTTAAAATCTTCATTTTTTCATCACAGATATGCCCAAGGTGCACAAAAGTGCTGGAAACGGTGAGATAAGCCTAATTTTGCAACAATATTTAGGGTTTGGAGGTTTCATAGACTAAAGTTGAAAATCAGTGGTTTGACTGCCATAATGAAATAGGGTCACTAATCAACGTGTTTTCTCAAAAGGCCTTCACTCAATTTCCTTGATACTTAAAATGCATACAGTGGATTATAATAATGAAAAAGGATAATTTGAAATCTTGGTTTCAACTCTAAAGGAACTCTTTAAAAAAAAGATTTTAAGTTTTGGAAACCCCAATGAAAAAGTAGCAACTGCACGGTTTCTACTGTCAGATTCGCTCTAAGTGCCAAAAAGTGCTGGAAACGGGGAGATAAGCCTATTTTTGCAACTTTGGTTAAAATCTTCAATTTTTCATCACAGATGTGCCCAAGATGCACAAAAGCTCTGGAAACGGTGAGATAAGCCTATTTTTGCAACTTTGGTTAAAATCTTAAATTTTTCATCACAGATGTGCCCAAGATGCACAAAAGCGCTGGAAACGGTGAGATAAGCCTATTTTTGCAACTTTGGTTAAAATCTTCATTTTTTCATCACAGATATGCCCAAGGTGCACAAAAGTGCTGGAAACGGTGAGATAAGCCTAATTTTGCAACAATGTTTAAGGTTTGGAGGTTTCATAGACTAAAGTTGAAAATCAGTGGTTTGACTGCCATAATGAAATAGGGTCACTAATCAACGTGTTTTCTCAAAAGGCCTTCACTCAATTTCCTTGATACTTAAAATGCATACAGTGGATTATAATAATGAAAAAGGATAATTTGAAATCTTGGTTTCAACTCTAAAGGAACTCTTTAAAAAAAAGATTTTAAGTTTTGGAAACCCCAATGAAAAAGTAGCAACTGCACGGTTTCTACTGTCAGATTCGCTCTAAGTGCCAAAAAGTGCTGGAAACGGGGAGATAAGCCTATTTTTGCAACAATGGTTAAAATCTTCAATTTTTCATCACAGATGTGTCCAAGATGCACAAAAGCGCTGGAAACGGTGAGATAAGCCTATTTTTGCAACTTTGGTTAAAATCTTCAATTTTTCATCACAGATGTGCCCAAGATGCACAAAAGCGCTGGAAACGGTGAGATAAGCCTATTTTTGCAACTTTGGTTAAAATCTTCATTTTTTCATCACAGATATGCCCAAGGTGCACAAAAGTGCTGGAAACGGTGAGATAAGCCTAATTTTGCAACAATGTTTAAGGTTTGGAGGTTTCATAGACTAAAGTTGAAAATCAGTGGTTTGACTGCCATAATGAAATAGGGTCACTAATCAACGTGTTTTCTCAAAAGGCCTTCACTCAATTTCCTTGATACTTAAAATGCATACAGTGGATTATAATAATGAAAAAGGATAATTTGAAATCTTGGTTTCAACTCTAAAGGAACTCTTTAAAAAAAAGATTTTAAGTTTTGGAAACCCCAATGAAAAAGTAGCAACTGCACGGTTTCTACTGTCAGATTCGCTCTAAGTGCCAAAAAGTGCTGGAAACGGGGAGATAAGCCTATTTTTGCAACAATGGTTAAAATCTTCAATTTTTCATCACAGATGTGTCCAAGATGCACAAAAGCGCTGGAAACGGTGAGATAAGCCTATTTTTGCAACTTTGGTTAAAATCTTCAATTTTTCATCACAGATGTGCCCAAGATGCACAAAAGCGCTGGAAACGGTGAGATAAGCCTATTTTTGCAACTTTGGTTAAAATCTTCAATTTTTCATCACAGATGTGCCCAAGATGCACAAAAGCTCTGGAAACGGTGAGATAAGCCTATTTTTGCAACTTTGGTTAAAATCTTAAATTTTTCATCACAGATGTGCCCAAGATGCACAAAAGCGCTGGAAACGGTGAGATAAGCCTATTTTTGAAACTTTGGTTAAAATCTTCATTTTTTCATCACAGATATGCCCAAGGTGCACAAAAGTGCTGGAAACGGTGAGATAAGCCTAATTTTGCAACAATGTTTAAGGTTTGGAGGTTTCATAGACTAAAGTTGAAAATCAGTGGTTTGACTGCCATAATGAAATAGGGTCACTAATCAACGTGTTTTCTCAAAAGGCCTTCACTCAATTTCCTTGATACTTAAAATGCATACAGTGGATTATAATAATGAAAAAGGATAATTTGAAATCTTGGTTTCAACTCTAAAGGAACTCTTTAAAAAAAAGATTTTAAGTTTTGGAAACCCCAATGAAAAAGTAGCAACTGCACGGTTTCTACTGTCAGATTCGCTCTAAGTGCCAAAAAGTGCTGGAAACGGGGAGATAAGCCTATTTTTGCAACAATGGTTAAAATCTTCAATTTTTCATCACAGATGTGCCCAAGATGCACAAAAGCGCTGGAAACGGTGAGATAAGCCTATTTTTGCAACTTTGGTTAAAATCTTCAATTTTTCATCACAGATGTGCCGAAGATGCACAAAAGCGCTGGAAACGGTGAGATAAGCCTATTTTTGCAACTTTGGTTAAAATCTTCATTTTTTCATCACAGATATGCCCAAGGTGCACAAAAGTGCTGGAAACGGTGAGATAAGCCTAATTTTGCAACAATATTTAAGGTTTGGAGGTTTCATAGACTAAAGTTGAAAATCAGTGGTTTGACTGCCATAATGAAATAGGGTCACTAATCAACGTGTTTTCTCAAAAGGCCTTCACTCAATTTCCTTGATACTTAAAATGCATACAGTGGATTATAATAATGAAAAAGGATAATTTGAAATCTTGGTTTCAACTCTAAAGGAACTCTTTAAAAAAAAGATTTTAAGTTTTGGAAACCCCAATGAAAAAGTAGCAACTGCACGGTTTCTACTGTCAGATTCGCTCTAAGTGCCAAAAAGTGCTGGAAACGGGGAGATAAGCCTATTTTTGCAACAATGGTTAAAATCTTCAATTTTTCATCACAGATGTGCCCAAGATGCACAAAAGCGCTGGAAACGGTGAGATAAGCCTATTTTTGCAACTTTGGTTAAAATCTTCATTTTTTCATCACAGATATGCCCAAGGTGCACAAAAGTGCTGGAAACGGTGAGATAAGCCTAATTTTGCAACAATATTTAAGGTTTGGAGGTTTCATAGACTAAAGTTGAAAATCAGTGGTTTGACTGCCATAATGAAATAGGGTCACTAATCAACGTGTTTTCTCAAAAGGCCTTCACTCAATTTCCTTGATACTTAAAATGCATACAGTGGATTATAATAATGAAAAAGGATAATTTGAAATCTTGGTTTCAACTCTAAAGGAACTCTTTAAAAAAAAGATTTTAAGTTTTGGAAACCCCAATGAAAAAGTAGCAACTGCACGGTTTCTACTGTCAGATTCGCTCTAAGTGCCAAAAAGTGCTGGAAACGGGGAGATAAGCCTATTTTTGCAACAATGGTTAAAATCTTCAATTTTTCATCACAGATGTGTCCAAGATGCACAAAAGCGCTGGAAACGGTGAGATAAGCCTATTTTTGCAACTTTGGTTAAAATCTTCAATTTTTCATCACAGATGTGCCCAAGATGCACAAAAGCGCTGGAAACGGTGAGATAAGCCTATTTTTGCAACTTTGGTTAAAATCTTCAATTTTTCATCACAGATGTGCCCAAGATGCACAAAAGCTCTGGAAACGGTGAGATAAGCCTATTTTTGCAACTTTGGTTAAAATCTTAAATTTTTCATCACAGATGTGCCCAAGATGCACAAAAGCGCTGGAAACGGTGAGATAAGCCTATTTTTGCAACTTTGGTTAAAATCTTCATTTTTTCATCACAGATATGCCCAAGGTGCACAAAAGTGCTGGAAACGGTGAGATAAGCCTAATTTTGCAACAATGTTTAAGGTTTGGAGGTTTCATAGACTAAAGTTGAAAATCAGTGGTTTGACTGCCATAATGAAATAGGGTCACTAATCAACGTGTTTTCTCAAAAGGCCTTCACTCAATTTCCTTGATACTTAAAATGCATACAGTGGATTATAATAATGAAAAAGGATAATTTGAAATCTTGGTTTCAACTCTAAAGGAACTCTTTAAAAAAAAGATTTTAAGTTTTGGAAACCCCAATGAAAAAGTAGCAACTGCACGGTTTCTACTGTCAGATTCGCTCTAAGTGCCAAAAAGTGCTGGAAACGGGGAGATAAGCCTATTTTTGCAACAATGGTTAAAATCTTCAATTTTTCATCACAGATGTGTCCAAGATGCACAAAAGCGCTGGAAACGGTGAGATAAGCCTATTTTTGCAACTTTGGTTAAAATCTTCAATTTTTCATCACAGATGTGCCCAAGATGCACAAAAGCGCTGGAAACGGTGAGATAAGCCTATTTTTGCAACTTTGGTTAAAATCTTCAATTTTTCATCACAGATGTGCCCAAGATGCACAAAAGCTCTGGAAACGGTGAGATAAGCCTATTTTTGCAACTTTGGTTAAAATCTTAAATTTTTCATCACAGATGTGCCCAAGATGCACAAAAGCGCTGGAAACGGTGAGATAAGCCTATTTTTGCAACTTTGGTTAAAATCTTCATTTTTTCATCACAGATATGCCCAAGGTGCACAAAAGTGCTGGAAACGGTGAGATAAGCCTAATTTTGCAACAATGTTTAAGGTTTGGAGGTTTCATAGACTAAAGTTGAAAATCAGTGGTTTGACTGCCATAATGAAATAGGGTCACTAATCAACGTGTTTTCTCAAAAGGCCTTCACTCAATTTCCTTGATACTTAAAATGCATACAGTGGATTATAATAATGAAAAAGGATAATTTGAAATCTTGGTTTCAACTCTAAAGGAACTCTTTAAAAAAAAGATTTTAAGTTTTGGAAACCCCAATGAAAAAGTAGCAACTGCACGGTTTCTACTGTCAGATTCGCTCTAAGTGCCAAAAAGTGCTGGAAACGGGGAGATAAGCCTATTTTTGCAACAATGGTTAAAATCTTCAATTTTTCATCACAGATGTGTCCAAGATGCACAAAAGCGCTGGAAACGGTGAGATAAGCCTATTTTTGCAACTTTGGTTAAAATCTTCAATTTTTCATCACAGATGTGCCCAAGATGCACAAAAGCGCTGGAAACGGTGAGATAAGCCTATTTTTGCAACTTTGGTTAAAATCTTCATTTTTTCATCACAGATATGCCCAAGGTGCACAAAAGTGCTGGAAACGGTGAGATAAGCCTAATTTTGCAACAATGTTTAAGGTTTGGAGGTTTCATAGACTAAAGTTGAAAATCAGTGGTTTGACTGCCATAATGAAATAGGGTCACTAATCAACGTGTTTTCTCAAAAGGCCTTCACTCAATTTCCTTGATACTTAAAATGCATACAGTGGATTATAATAATGAAAAAGGATAATTTGAAATCTTGGTTTCAACTCTAAAGGAACTCTTTAAAAAAAAGATTTTAAGTTTTGGAAACCCCAATGAAAAAGTAGCAACTGCACGGTTTCTACTGTCAGATTCGCTCTAAGTGCCAAAAAGTGCTGGAAACGGGGAGATAAGCCTATTTTTGCAACAATGGTTAAAATCTTCAATTTTTCATCACAGATGTGTCCAAGATGCACAAAAGCGCTGGAAACGGTGAGATAAGCCTATTTTTGCAACTTTGGTTAAAATCTTCAATTTTTCATCACAGATGTGCCCAAGATGCAAAAAAGCGCTGGAAACGGTGAGATAAGCCTATTTTTGCAACTTTGGTTAAAATCTTCAATTTTTCATCACAGATGTGCCCAAGATGCGCAAAAGCTCTGGAAACGGTGAGATAAGCCTATTTTTGCAACTTTGGTTAAAATCTTCAATTTTTCATCACAGATGTGCCCAAGATGCGCAAAAGCTCTGGAAACGGTGAGATAAGCCTATTTTTGCAACTTTGGTTAAAATCTTCAATTTTTCATCACAGATGTGCCCAAGATGCGCAAAAGCGCTGGAAACGGTGAGATAAGCCTATTTTTGCAACTTTGGTTAAAATCTTCAATTTTTCATCACAGATGTGCCCAAGATGCACAAAAGCTCTGGAAACGGTGAGATAAGCCTAATTTTGCAACAATGTTGAAGGTTTGGAGGTTTCATAGACTAAAGTTGAAAATCAGTGGTTTGACTGCCATAATGAAATAGGGTCACTAATCAACGTGTTTTCTCAAAAGGCCTTCACTCAATTTCCTTCATACTTAAAATGCATACAGTGGATTATAATAATGAAAAAGGATAATTTGAAATCTTGGTTTCAACTCTAAAGGAACTCTTTAAAAAAAAGATTTTAAGTTTTGGAAACCCCAATGAAAAAGTAGCAACTGCACGGTTTCTACTGTCAGATTCGCTCTAAGTGCCAAAAAGTGCTGGAAACGGGGAGATAAGCCTATTTTTGCAACAATGGTTAAAATCTTCAATTTTTCATCACAGATGTGTCCAAGATGCACAAAAGCGCTGGAAACGGTGAGATAAGCCTATTTTTGCAACTTTGGTTAAAATCTTCAATTTTTCATCACAGATGTGCCCAAGATGCACAAAAGCGCTGGAAACGGTGAGATAAGCCTATTTTTGCAACTTTGGTTAAAATCTTCATTTTTTCATCACAGATGTGCCCAAGATGCACAAAAGCGCTGGAAACGGTGAGATAAGCCTATTTTTGCAACTTTGGTTAAAATCTTCATTTTTTCATCACAGATATGCCCAAGGTGCACAAAAGTGCTGGAAACGGTGAGATAAGCCTAATTTTGCAACAATGTTTAAGGTTTGGAGGTTTCATAGACTAAAGTTGAAAATCAGTGGTTTGACTGCCATAATGAAATAGGGTCACTAATCAACGTGTTTTCTCAAAAGGCCTTCACTCAATTTCCTTGATACTTAAAATGCATACAGTGGATTATAATAATGAAAAAGGATAATTTGAAATCTTGGTTTCAACTCTAAAGGAACTCTTTAAAAAAAAGATTTTAAGTTTTGGAAACCCCAATGAAAAAGTAGCAACTGCACGGTTTCTACTGTCAGATTCGCTCTAAGTGCCAAAAAGTGCTGGAAACGGGGAGATAAGCCTATTTTTGCAACAATGGTTAAAATCTTCAATTTTTCATCACAGATGTGTCCAAGATGCACAAAAGCGCTGGAAACGGTGAGATAAGCCTATTTTTGCAACTTTGGTTAAAATCTTCAATTTTTCATCACAGATGTGCCCAAGATGCACAAAAGCGCTGGAAACGGTGAGATAAGCCTATTTTTGCAACTTTGGTTAAAATCTTCAATTTTTCATCACAGATGTGCCCAAGATGCACAAAAGCTCTGGAAACGGTGAGATAAGCCTATTTTTGCAACTTTGGTTAAAATCTTAAATTTTTCATCACAGATGTGCCCAAGATGCACAAAAGCGCTGGAAACGGTGAGATAAGCCTATTTTTGCAACTTTGGTTAAAATCTTCATTTTTTCATCACAGATATGCCCAAGGTGCACAAAAGTGCTGGAAACGGTGAGATAAGCCTAATTTTGCAACAATGTTTAAGGTTTGGAGGTTTCATAGACTAAAGTTGAAAATCAGTGGTTTGACTGCCATAATGAAATAGGGTCACTAATCAACGTGTTTTCTCAAAAGGCCTTCACTCAATTTCCTTGATACTTAAAATGCATACAGTGGATTATAATAATGAAAAAGGATAATTTGAAATCTTGGTTTCAACTCTAAAGGAACTCTTTAAAAAAAAGATTTTAAGTTTTGGAAACCCCAATGAAAAAGTAGCAACTGCACGGTTTCTACTGTCAGATTCGCTCTAAGTGCCAAAAAGTGCTGGAAACGGGGAGATAAGCCTATTTTTGCAACAATGGTTAAAATCTTCAATTTTTCATCACAGATGTGTCCAAGATGCACAAAAGCGCTGGAAACGGTGAGATAAGCCTATTTTTGCAACTTTGGTTAAAATCTTCAATTTTTCATCACAGATGTGCCCAAGATGCACAAAAGCGCTGGAAACGGTGAGATAAGCCTATTTTTGCAACTTTGGTTAAAATCTTCAATTTTTCATCACAGATGTGCCCAAGATGCACAAAAGCTCTGGAAACGGTGAGATAAGCCTATTTTTGCAACTTTGGTTAAAATCTTAAATTTTTCATCACAGATGTGCCCAAGATGCACAAAAGCGCTGGAAACGGTGAGATAAGCCTATTTTTGAAACTTTGGTTAAAATCTTCATTTTTTCATCACAGATATGCCCAAGGTGCACAAAAGTGCTGGAAACGGTGAGATAAGCCTAATTTTGCAACAATGTTTAAGGTTTGGAGGTTTCATAGACTAAAGTTGAAAATCAGTGGTTTGACTGCCATAATGAAATAGGGTCACTAATCAACGTGTTTTCTCAAAAGGCCTTCACTCAATTTCCTTGATACTTAAAATGCATACAGTGGATTATAATAATGAAAAAGGATAATTTGAAATCTTGGTTTCAACTCTAAAGGAACTCTTTAAAAAAAAGATTTTAAGTTTTGGAAACCCCAATGAAAAAGTAGCAACTGCACGGTTTCTACTGTCAGATTCGCTCTAAGTGCCAAAAAGTGCTGGAAACGGGGAGATAAGCCTATTTTTGCAACAATGGTTAAAATCTTCAATTTTTCATCACAGATGTGCCCAAGATGCACAAAAGCGCTGGAAACGGTGAGATAAGCCTATTTTTGCAACTTTGGTTAAAATCTTCAATTTTTCATCACAGATGTGCCGAAGATGCACAAAAGCGCTGGAAACGGTGAGATAAGCCTATTTTTGCAACTTTGGTTAAAATCTTCATTTTTTCATCACAGATATGCCCAAGGTGCACAAAAGTGCTGGAAACGGTGAGATAAGCCTAATTTTGCAACAATATTTAAGGTTTGGAGGTTTCATAGACTAAAGTTGAAAATCAGTGGTTTGACTGCCATAATGAAATAGGGTCACTAATCAACGTGTTTTCTCAAAAGGCCTTCACTCAATTTCCTTGATACTTAAAATGCATACAGTGGATTATAATAATGAAAAAGGATAATTTGAAATCTTGGTTTCAACTCTAAAGGAACTCTTTAAAAAAAAGATTTTAAGTTTTGGAAACCCCAATGAAAAAGTAGCAACTGCACGGTTTCTACTGTCAGATTCGCTCTAAGTGCCAAAAAGTGCTGGAAACGGGGAGATAAGCCTATTTTTGCAACAATGGTTAAAATCTTCAATTTTTCATCACAGATGTGCCCAAGATGCACAAAAGCGCTGGAAACGGTGAGATAAGCCTATTTTTGCAACTTTGGTTAAAATCTTCATTTTTTCATCACAGATATGCCCAAGGTGCACAAAAGTGCTGGAAACGGTGAGATAAGCCTAATTTTGCAACAATATTTAAGGTTTGGAGGTTTCATAGACTAAAGTTGAAAATCAGTGGTTTGACTGCCATAATGAAATAGGGTCACTAATCAACGTGTTTTCTCAAAAGGCCTTCACTCAATTTCCTTGATACTTAAAATGCATACAGTGGATTATAATAATGAAAAAGGATAATTTGAAATCTTGGTTTCAACTCTAAAGGAACTCTTTAAAAAAAAGATTTTAAGTTTTGGAAACCCCAATGAAAAAGTAGCAACTGCACGGTTTCTACTGTCAGATTCGCTCTAAGTGCCAAAAAGTGCTGGAAACGGGGAGATAAGCCTATTTTTGCAACAATGGTTAAAATCTTCAATTTTTCATCACAGATGTGTCCAAGATGCACAAAAGCGCTGGAAACGGTGAGATAAGCCTATTTTTGCAACTTTGGTTAAAATCTTCAATTTTTCATCACAGATGTGCCCAAGATGCACAAAAGCGCTGGAAACGGTGAGATAAGCCTATTTTTGCAACTTTGGTTAAAATCTTCAATTTTTCATCACAGATGTGCCCAAGATGCACAAAAGCTCTGGAAACGGTGAGATAAGCCTATTTTTGCAACTTTGGTTAAAATCTTAAATTTTTCATCACAGATGTGCCCAAGATGCACAAAAGCGCTGGAAACGGTGAGATAAGCCTATTTTTGCAACTTTGGTTAAAATCTTCATTTTTTCATCACAGATATGCCCAAGGTGCACAAAAGTGCTGGAAACGGTGAGATAAGCCTAATTTTGCAACAATGTTTAAGGTTTGGAGGTTTCATAGACTAAAGTTGAAAATCAGTGGTTTGACTGCCATAATGAAATAGGGTCACTAATCAACGTGTTTTCTCAAAAGGCCTTCACTCAATTTCCTTGATACTTAAAATGCATACAGTGGATTATAATAATGAAAAAGGATAATTTGAAATCTTGGTTTCAACTCTAAAGGAACTCTTTAAAAAAAAGATTTTAAGTTTTGGAAACCCCAATGAAAAAGTAGCAACTGCACGGTTTCTACTGTCAGATTCGCTCTAAGTGCCAAAAAGTGCTGGAAACGGGGAGATAAGCCTATTTTTGCAACAATGGTTAAAATCTTCAATTTTTCATCACAGATGTGTCCAAGATGCACAAAAGCGCTGGAAACGGTGAGATAAGCCTATTTTTGCAACTTTGGTTAAAATCTTCAATTTTTCATCACAGATGTGCCCAAGATGCACAAAAGCGCTGGAAACGGTGAGATAAGCCTATTTTTGCAACTTTGGTTAAAATCTTCAATTTTTCATCACAGATGTGCCCAAGATGCACAAAAGCTCTGGAAACGGTGAGATAAGCCTATTTTTGCAACTTTGGTTAAAATCTTAAATTTTTCATCACAGATGTGCCCAAGATGCACAAAAGCGCTGGAAACGGTGAGATAAGCCTATTTTTGCAACTTTGGTTAAAATCTTCATTTTTTCATCACAGATATGCCCAAGGTGCACAAAAGTGCTGGAAACGGTGAGATAAGCCTAATTTTGCAACAATGTTTAAGGTTTGGAGGTTTCATAGACTAAAGTTGAAAATCAGTGGTTTGACTGCCATAATGAAATAGGGTCACTAATCAACGTGTTTTCTCAAAAGGCCTTCACTCAATTTCCTTGATACTTAAAATGCATACAGTGGATTATAATAATGAAAAAGGATAATTTGAAATCTTGGTTTCAACTCTAAAGGAACTCTTTAAAAAAAAGATTTTAAGTTTTGGAAACCCCAATGAAAAAGTAGCAACTGCACGGTTTCTACTGTCAGATTCGCTCTAAGTGCCAAAAAGTGCTGGAAACGGGGAGATAAGCCTATTTTTGCAACAATGGTTAAAATCTTCAATTTTTCATCACAGATGTGTCCAAGATGCACAAAAGCGCTGGAAACGGTGAGATAAGCCTATTTTTGCAACTTTGGTTAAAATCTTCAATTTTTCATCACAGATGTGCCCAAGATGCACAAAAGCGCTGGAAACGGTGAGATAAGCCTATTTTTGCAACTTTGGTTAAAATCTTCATTTTTTCATCACAGATATGCCCAAGGTGCACAAAAGTGCTGGAAACGGTGAGATAAGCCTAATTTTGCAACAATGTTTAAGGTTTGGAGGTTTCATAGACTAAAGTTGAAAATCAGTGGTTTGACTGCCATAATGAAATAGGGTCACTAATCAACGTGTTTTCTCAAAAGGCCTTCACTCAATTTCCTTGATACTTAAAATGCATACAGTGGATTATAATAATGAAAAAGGATAATTTGAAATCTTGGTTTCAACTCTAAAGGAACTCTTTAAAAAAAAGATTTTAAGTTTTGGAAACCCCAATGAAAAAGTAGCAACTGCACGGTTTCTACTGTCAGATTCGCTCTAAGTGCCAAAAAGTGCTGGAAACGGGGAGATAAGCCTATTTTTGCAACAATGGTTAAAATCTTCAATTTTTCATCACAGATGTGTCCAAGATGCACAAAAGCGCTGGAAACGGTGAGATAAGCCTATTTTTGCAACTTTGGTTAAAATCTTCAATTTTTCATCACAGATGTGCCCAAGATGCAAAAAAGCGCTGGAAACGGTGAGATAAGCCTATTTTTGCAACTTTGGTTAAAATCTTCAATTTTTCATCACAGATGTGCCCAAGATGCGCAAAAGCTCTGGAAACGGTGAGATAAGCCTATTTTTGCAACTTTGGTTAAAATCTTCAATTTTTCATCACAGATGTGCCCAAGATGCGCAAAAGCTCTGGAAACGGTGAGATAAGCCTATTTTTGCAACTTTGGTTAAAATCTTCAATTTTTCATCACAGATGTGCCCAAGATGCGCAAAAGCGCTGGAAACGGTGAGATAAGCCTATTTTTGCAACTTTGGTTAAAATCTTCAATTTTTCATCACAGATGTGCCCAAGATGCACAAAAGCTCTGGAAACGGTGAGATAAGCCTAATTTTGCAACAATGTTGAAGGTTTGGAGGTTTCATAGACTAAAGTTGAAAATCAGTGGTTTGACTGCCATAATGAAATAGGGTCACTAATCAACGTGTTTTCTCAAAAGGCCTTCACTCAATTTCCTTCATACTTAAAATGCATACAGTGGATTATAATAATGAAAAAGGATAATTTGAAATCTTGGTTTCAACTCTAAAGGAACTCTTTAAAAAAAAGATTTTAAGTTTTGGAAACCCCAATGAAAAAGTAGCAACTGCACGGTTTCTACTGTCAGATTCGCTCTAAGTGCCAAAAAGTGCTGGAAACGGGGAGATAAGCCTATTTTTGCAACAATGGTTAAAATCTTCAATTTTTCATCACAGATGTGTCCAAGATGCACAAAAGCGCTGGAAACGGTGAGATAAGCCTATTTTTGCAACTTTGGTTAAAATCTTCAATTTTTCATCACAGATGTGCCCAAGATGCACAAAAGCGCTGGAAACGGTGAGATAAGCCTATTTTTGCAACTTTGGTTAAAATCTTCATTTTTTCATCACAGATGTGCCCAAGATGCACAAAAGCGCTGGAAACGGTGAGATAAGCCTATTTTTGCAACTTTGGTTAAAATCTTCATTTTTTCATCACAGATATGCCCAAGGTGCACAAAAGTGCTGGAAACGGTGAGATAAGCCTAATTTTGCAACAATGTTTAAGGTTTGGAGGTTTCATAGACTAAAGTTGAAAATCAGTGGTTTGACTGCCATAATGAAATAGGGTCACTAATCAACGTGTTTTCTCAAAAGGCCTTCACTCAATTTCCTTGATACTTAAAATGCATACAGTGGATTATAATAATGAAAAAGGATAATTTGAAATCTTGGTTTCAACTCTAAAGGAACTCTTTAAAAAAAAGATTTTAAGTTTTGGAAACCCCAATGAAAAAGTAGCAACTGCACGGTTTCTACTGTCAGATTCGCTCTAAGTGCCAAAAAGTGCTGGAAACGGGGAGATAAGCCTATTTTTGCAACAATGGTTAAAATCTTCAATTTTTCATCACAGATGTGTCCAAGATGCACAAAAGCGCTGGAAACGGTGAGATAAGCCTATTTTTGCAACTTTGGTTAAAATCTTCAATTTTTCATCACAGATGTGCCCAAGATGCACAAAAGCGCTGGAAACGGTGAGATAAGCCTATTTTTGCAACTTTGGTTAAAATCTTCAATTTTTCATCACAGATGTGCCCAAGATGCACAAAAGCTCTGGAAACGGTGAGATAAGCCTATTTTTGCAACTTTGGTTAAAATCTTAAATTTTTCATCACAGATGTGCCCAAGATGCACAAAAGCGCTGGAAACGGTGAGATAAGCCTATTTTTGCAACTTTGGTTAAAATCTTCATTTTTTCATCACAGATATGCCCAAGGTGCACAAAAGTGCTGGAAACGGTGAGATAAGCCTAATTTTGCAACAATGTTTAAGGTTTGGAGGTTTCATAGACTAAAGTTGAAAATCAGTGGTTTGACTGCCATAATGAAATAGGGTCACTAATCAACGTGTTTTCTCAAAAGGCCTTCACTCAATTTCCTTGATACTTAAAATGCATACAGTGGATTATAATAATGAAAAAGGATAATTTGAAATCTTGGTTTCAACTCTAAAGGAACTCTTTAAAAAAAAGATTTTAAGTTTTGGAAACCCCAATGAAAAAGTAGCAACTGCACGGTTTCTACTGTCAGATTCGCTCTAAGTGCCAAAAAGTGCTGGAAACGGGGAGATAAGCCTATTTTTGCAACAATGGTTAAAATCTTCAATTTTTCATCACAGATGTGTCCAAGATGCACAAAAGCGCTGGAAACGGTGAGATAAGCCTATTTTTGCAACTTTGGTTAAAATCTTCAATTTTTCATCACAGATGTGCCCAAGATGCACAAAAGCGCTGGAAACGGTGAGATAAGCCTATTTTTGCAACTTTGGTTAAAATCTTCAATTTTTCATCACAGATGTGCCCAAGATGCGCAAAAGCTCTGGAAACGGTGAGATAAGCCTATTTTTGCAACTTTGGTTAAAATCTTAAATTTTTCATCACAGATGTGCCCAAGATGCACAAAAGCGCTGGAAACGGTGAGATAAGCCTATTTTTGCAACTTTGGTTAAAATCTTCATTTTTTCATCACAGATATGCCCAAGGTGCACAAAAGTGCTGGAAACGGTGAGATAAGCCTAATTTTGCAACAATGTTTAAGGTTTGGAGGTTTCATAGACTAAAGTTGAAAATCAGTGGTTTGACTGCCATAATGAAATAGGGTCACTAATCAACGTGTTTTCTCAAAAGGCCTTCACTCAATTTCCTTGATACTTAAAATGCATACAGTGGATTATAATAATGAAAAAGGATAATTTGAAATCTTGGTTTCAACTCTAAAGGAACTCTTTAAAAAAAAGATTTTAAGTTTTGGAAACCCCAATGAAAAAGTAGCAACTGCACGGTTTCTACTGTCAGATTCGCTCTAAGTGCCAAAAAGTGCTGGAAACGGGGAGATAAGCCTATTTTTGCAACAATGGTTAAAATCTTCAATTTTTCATCACAGATGTGTCCAAGATGCACAAAAGCGCTGGAAACGGTGAGATAAGCCTATTTTTGCAACTTTGGTTAAAATCTTCAATTTTTCATCACAGATGTGCCCAAGATGCACAAAAGCGCTGGAAACGGTGAGATAAGCCTATTTT
Source organism: Pleuronectes platessa (assembly GCF_947347685.1). NCBI lineage: Eukaryota > Metazoa > Chordata > Actinopteri > Pleuronectiformes > Pleuronectidae > Pleuronectes > Pleuronectes platessa. The sequence goes on from NW_026518976.1 coordinate 361,176, forward strand.
TGCAACTTTGGTTAAAATCTTCATTTTTTCATCACAGATATGCCCAAGGTGCACAAAAGTGCTGGAAACGGTGAGATAAGCCTAATTTTGCAACAATGTTTAAGGTTTGGAGGTTTCATAGACTAAAGTTGAAAATCAGTGGTTTGACTGCCATAATGAAATAGGGTCACTAATCAACGTGTTTTCTCAAAAGGCCTTCACTCAATTTCCTTGATACTTAAAATGCATACAGTGGATTATAATAATGAAAAAGGATAATTTGAAATCTTGGTTTCAACTCTAAAGGAACTCTTTAAAAAAAAGATTTTAAGTTTTGGAAACCCCAATGAAAAAGTAGCAACTGCACGGTTTCTACTGTCAGATTCGCTCTAAGTGCCAAAAAGTGCTGGAAACGGGGAGATAAGCCTATTTTTGCAACAATGGTTAAAATCTTCAATTTTTCATCACAGATGTGTCCAAGATGCACAAAAGCGCTGGAAACGGTGAGATAAGCCTATTTTTGCAACTTTGGTTAAAATCTTCAATTTTTCATCACAGATGTGCCCAAGATGCAAAAAAGCGCTGGAAACGGTGAGATAAGCCTATTTTTGCAACTTTGGTTAAAATCTTCAATTTTTCATCACAGATGTGCCCAAGATGCGCAAAAGCTCTGGAAACGGTGAGATAAGCCTATTTTTGCAACTTTGGTTAAAATCTTCAATTTTTCATCACAGATGTGCCCAAGATGCGCAAAAGCTCTGGAAACGGTGAGATAAGCCTATTTTTGCAACTTTGGTTAAAATCTTCAATTTTTCATCACAGATGTGCCCAAGATGCGCAAAAGCGCTGGAAACGGTGAGATAAGCCTATTTTTGCAACTTTGGTTAAAATCTTCAATTTTTCATCACAGATGTGCCCAAGATGCACAAAAGCTCTGGAAACGGTGAGATAAGCCTAATTTTGCAACAATGTTGAAGGTTTGGAGGTTTCATAGACTAAAGTTGAAAATCAGTGGTTTGACTGCCATAATGAAATAGGGTCACTAATCAACGTGTTTTCTCAAAAGGCCTTCACTCAATTTCCTTCATACTTAAAATGCATACAGTGGATTATAATAATGAAAAAGGATAATTTGAAATCTTGGTTTCAACTCTAAAGGAACTCTTTAAAAAAAAGATTTTAAGTTTTGGAAACCCCAATGAAAAAGTAGCAACTGCACGGTTTCTACTGTCAGATTCGCTCTAAGTGCCAAAAAGTGCTGGAAACGGGGAGATAAGCCTATTTTTGCAACAATGGTTAAAATCTTCAATTTTTCATCACAGATGTGTCCAAGATGCACAAAAGCGCTGGAAACGGTGAGATAAGCCTATTTTTGCAACTTTGGTTAAAATCTTCAATTTTTCATCACAGATGTGCCCAAGATGCACAAAAGCGCTGGAAACGGTGAGATAAGCCTATTTTTGCAACTTTGGTTAAAATCTTCATTTTTTCATCACAGATGTGCCCAAGATGCACAAAAGCGCTGGAAACGGTGAGATAAGCCTATTTTTGCAACTTTGGTTAAAATCTTCATTTTTTCATCACAGATATGCCCAAGGTGCACAAAAGTGCTGGAAACGGTGAGATAAGCCTAATTTTGCAACAATGTTTAAGGTTTGGAGGTTTCATAGACTAAAGTTGAAAATCAGTGGTTTGACTGCCATAATGAAATAGGGTCACTAATCAACGTGTTTTCTCAAAAGGCCTTCACTCAATTTCCTTGATACTTAAAATGCATACAGTGGATTATAATAATGAAAAAGGATAATTTGAAATCTTGGTTTCAACTCTAAAGGAACTCTTTAAAAAAAAGATTTTAAGTTTTGGAAACCCCAATGAAAAAGTAGCAACTGCACGGTTTCTACTGTCAGATTCGCTCTAAGTGCCAAAAAGTGCTGGAAACGGGGAGATAAGCCTATTTTTGCAACAATGGTTAAAATCTTCAATTTTTCATCACAGATGTGTCCAAGATGCACAAAAGCGCTGGAAACGGTGAGATAAGCCTATTTTTGCAACTTTGGTTAAAATCTTCAATTTTTCATCACAGATGTGCCCAAGATGCACAAAAGCGCTGGAAACGGTGAGATAAGCCTATTTTTGCAACTTTGGTTAAAATCTTCAATTTTTCATCACAGATGTGCCCAAGATGCACAAAAGCTCTGGAAACGGTGAGATAAGCCTATTTTTGCAACTTTGGTTAAAATCTTAAATTTTTCATCACAGATGTGCCCAAGATGCACAAAAGCGCTGGAAACGGTGAGATAAGCCTATTTTTGCAACTTTGGTTAAAATCTTCATTTTTTCATCACAGATATGCCCAAGGTGCACAAAAGTGCTGGAAACGGTGAGATAAGCCTAATTTTGCAACAATGTTTAAGGTTTGGAGGTTTCATAGACTAAAGTTGAAAATCAGTGGTTTGACTGCCATAATGAAATAGGGTCACTAATCAACGTGTTTTCTCAAAAGGCCTTCACTCAATTTCCTTGATACTTAAAATGCATACAGTGGATTATAATAATGAAAAAGGATAATTTGAAATCTTGGTTTCAACTCTAAAGGAACTCTTTAAAAAAAAGATTTTAAGTTTTGGAAACCCCAATGAAAAAGTAGCAACTGCACGGTTTCTACTGTCAGATTCGCTCTAAGTGCCAAAAAGTGCTGGAAACGGGGAGATAAGCCTATTTTTGCAACAATGGTTAAAATCTTCAATTTTTCATCACAGATGTGTCCAAGATGCACAAAAGCGCTGGAAACGGTGAGATAAGCCTATTTTTGCAACTTTGGTTAAAATCTTCAATTTTTCATCACAGATGTGCCCAAGATGCACAAAAGCGCTGGAAACGGTGAGATAAGCCTATTTTTGCAACTTTGGTTAAAATCTTCAATTTTTCATCACAGATGTGCCCAAGATGCACAAAAGCTCTGGAAACGGTGAGATAAGCCTATTTTTGCAACTTTGGTTAAAATCTTAAATTTTTCATCACAGATGTGCCCAAGATGCACAAAAGCGCTGGAAACGGTGAGATAAGCCTATTTTTGCAACTTTGGTTAAAATCTTCATTTTTTCATCACAGATATGCCCAAGGTGCACAAAAGTGCTGGAAACGGTGAGATAAGCCTAATTTTGCAACAATGTTTAAGGTTTGGAGGTTTCATAGACTAAAGTTGAAAATCAGTGGTTTGACTGCCATAATGAAATAGGGTCACTAATCAACGTGTTTTCTCAAAAGGCCTTCACTCAATTTCCTTGATACTTAAAATGCATACAGTGGATTATAATAATGAAAAAGGATAATTTGAAATCTTGGTTTCAACTCTAAAGGAACTCTTTAAAAAAAAGATTTTAAGTTTTGGAAACCCCAATGAAAAAGTAGCAACTGCACGGTTTCTACTGTCAGATTCGCTCTAAGTGCCAAAAAGTGCTGGAAACGGGGAGATAAGCCTATTTTTGCAACAATGGTTAAAATCTTCAATTTTTCATCACAGATGTGTCCAAGATGCACAAAAGCGCTGGAAACGGTGAGATAAGCCTATTTTTGCAACTTTGGTTAAAATCTTCAATTTTTCATCACAGATGTGCCCAAGATGCACAAAAGCGCTGGAAACGGTGAGATAAGCCTATTTTTGCAACTTTGGTTAAAATCTTCATTTTTTCATCACAGATATGCCCAAGGTGCACAAAAGTGCTGGAAACGGTGAGATAAGCCTAATTTTGCAACAATGTTTAAGGTTTGGAGGTTTCATAGACTAAAGTTGAAAATCAGTGGTTTGACTGCCATAATGAAATAGGGTCACTAATCAACGTGTTTTCTCAAAAGGCCTTCACTCAATTTCCTTGATACTTAAAATGCATACAGTGGATTATAATAATGAAAAAGGATAATTTGAAATCTTGGTTTCAACTCTAAAGGAACTCTTTAAAAAAAAGATTTTAAGTTTTGGAAACCCCAATGAAAAAGTAGCAACTGCACGGTTTCTACTGTCAGATTCGCTCTAAGTGCCAAAAAGCGCTGGAAACGGTGAGATAAGCCTATTTTTGCAACTTTGGTTAAAATCTTCAATTTTTCATCACAGATGTGCCCAAGATGCACAAAAGCTCTGGAAACGGTGAGATAAGCCTATTTTTGCAACTTTGGTTAAAATCTTAAATTTTTCATCACAGATGTGCCCAAGATGCACAAAAGCGCTGGAAACGGTGAGATAAGCCTATTTTTGCAACTTTGGTTAAAATCTTCATTTTTTCATCACAGATATGCCCAAGGTGCACAAAAGTGCTGGAAACGGTGAGATAAGCCTAATTTTGCAACAATGTTTAAGGTTTGGAGGTTTCATAGACTAAAGTTGAAAATCAGTGGTTTGACTGCCATAATGAAATAGGGTCACTAATCAACGTGTTTTCTCAAAAGGCCTTCACTCAATTTCCTTGATACTTAAAATGCATACAGTGGATTATAATAATGAAAAAGGATAATTTGAAATCTTGGTTTCAACTCTAAAGGAACTCTTTAAAAAAAAGATTTTAAGTTTTGGAAACCCCAATGAAAAAGTAGCAACTGCACGGTTTCTACTGTCAGATTCGCTCTAAGTGCCAAAAAGTGCTGGAAACGGGGAGATAAGCCTATTTTTGCAACAATGGTTAAAATCTTCAATTTTTCATCACATATGTGTCCAAGATGCACAAAAGCGCTGGAAACGGTGAGATAAGCCTATTTTTGCAACTTTGGTTAAAATATTCAATTTTTCATCACAGATGTGCCCAAGATGCACAAAAGCGCTGGAAACGGTGAGATAAGCCTATTTTTGCAACTTTGGTTAAAATCTTCATTTTTTCATCACAGATATGCCCAAGGTGCACAAAAGTGCTGGAAACGGTGAGATAAGCCTAATTTTGCAACAATGTTTAAGGTTTGGAGGTTTCATAGACTAAAGTTGAAAATCAGTGGTTTGACTGCCATAATGAAATAGGGTCACTAATCAACGTGTTTTCTCAAAAGGCCTTCACTCAATTTCCTTGATACTTAAAATGCATACAGTGGATGGATTATAATAATGAAAAAGTATAATTTGAAATCTTGGTTTCAACTCTAAAGGAACTCTTTAAAAAAAAGATTTTAAGTTTTGGAAACCCCAATGAAAAAGTAGCAACTGCACGCTTTCTACTGTCAGATTCGCTCTAAGTGCCAAAAAGTGCTGGAAACGGGGAGATAAGCCTATTTTTGCAACAATGGTTAAAATCTTCAATTTTTCATCACAGATGTGTCCAAGATGCACAAAAGCGCTGGAAACGGTGAGATAAGCCTATTTTTGCAACTTTGGTTAAAATCTTCAATTTTTCATCACAGATGTGCCCAAGATGCACAAAAGCGCTGGAAACGGTGAGATAAGCCTATTTTTGCAACTTTGGTTAAAATCTTCATTTTTTCATCACAGATGTGCCCAAGATGCACAAAAGCGCTGGAAACGGTGAGATAAGCCTATTTTTGCAACTTTGGTTAAAATCTTCATTTTTTCATCACAGATATGCCCAAGGTGCACAAAAGTGCTGGAAACGGTGAGATAAGCCTAATTTTGCAACAATGTTTAAGGTTTGGAGGTTTCATAGACTAAAGTTGAAAATCAGTGGTTTGACTGCCATAATGAAATAGGGTCACTAATCAACGTGTTTTCTCAAAAGGCCTTCACTCAATTTCCTTGATACTTAAAATGCATACAGTGGATTATAATAATGAAAAAGGATAATTTGAAATCTTGGTTTCAACTCTAAAGGAACTCTTTAAAAAAAAGATTTTAAGTTTTGGAAACCCCAATGAAAAAGTAGCAACTGCACGGTTTCTACTGTCAGATTCGCTCTAAGTGCCAAAAAGCGCTGGAAACGGTGAGATAAGCCTATTTTTGCAACTTTGGTTAAAATCTTCAATTTTTCATCACAGATGTGCCCAAGATGCACAAAAGCTCTGGAAACGGTGAGATAAGCCTATTTTTGCAACTTTGGTTAAAATCTTAAATTTTTCATCACAGATGTGCCCAAGATGCACAAAAGCGCTGGAAACGGTGAGATAAGCCTATTTTTGCAACTTTGGTTAAAATCTTCATTTTTTCATCACAGATATGCCCAAGGTGCACAAAAGTGCTGGAAACGGTGAGATAAGCCTAATTTTGCAACAATGTTTAAGGTTTGGAGGTTTCATAGACTAAAGTTGAAAATCAGTGGTTTGACTGCCATAATGAAATAGGGTCACTAATCAACGTGTTTTCTCAAAAGGCCTTCACTCAATTTCCTTGATACTTAAAATGCATACAGTGGATTATAATAATGAAAAAGGATAATTTGAAATCTTGGTTTCAACTCTAAAGGAACTCTTTAAAAAAAAGATTTTAAGTTTTGGAAACCCCAATGAAAAAGTAGCAACTGCACGGTTTCTACTGTCAGATTCGCTCTAAGTGCCAAAAAGTGCTGGAAACGGGGAGATAAGCCTATTTTTGCAACAATGGTTAAAATCTTCAATTTTTCATCACAGATGTGCCCAAGATGCACAAAAGCGCTGGAAACGGTGAGATAAGCCTATTTTTGCAACTTTGGTTAAAATCTTCAATTTTTCATCACAGATGTGCCCAAGATGCACAAAAGCGCTGGAAACGGTGAGATAAGCCTATTTTTGCAACTTTGGTTAAAATCTTCAATTGTTCATCACAGATGTGCCCAAGATGCGCAAAAGCTCTGGAAACGGTGAGATAAGCCTATTTTTGCAACTTTGGTTAAAATCTTAAATTTTTCATCACAGATGTGCCCAAGATGCACAAAAGCGCTGGAAACGGTGAGATAAGCCTATTTTTGCAACTTTGGTTAAAATCTTCATTTTTTCATCACAGATATGCCCAAGGTGCACAAAAGTGCTGGAAACGGTGAGATAAGCCTAATTTTGCAACAATGTTTAAGGTTTGGAGGTTTCATAGACTAAAGTTGAAAATCAGTGGTTTGACTGCCATAATGAAATAGGGTCACTAATCAACGTGTTTTCTCAAAAGGCCTTCACTCAATTTCCTTGATACTTAAAATGCATACAGTGGATTATAATAATGAAAAAGGATAATTTGAAATCTTGGTTTCAACTCTAAAGGAACTCTTTAAAAAAAAGATTTTAAGTTTTGGAAACCCCAATGAAAAAGTAGCAACTGCACGGTTTCTACTGTCAGATTCGCTCTAAGTGCCAAAAAGTGCTGGAAACGGGGAGATAAGCCTATTTTTGCAACAATGGTTAAAATCTTCAATTTTTCATCACAGATGTGTCCAAGATGCACAAAAGCGCTGGAAACGGTGAGATAAGCCTATTTTTGCAACTTTGGTTAAAATCTTCAATTTTTCATCACAGATGTGCCCAAGATGCACAAAAGCGCTGGAAACGGTGAGATAAGCCTATTTTTGCAACTTTGGTTAAAATCTTCAATTTTTCATCACAGATGTGCCCAAGATGCACAAAAGCTCTGGAAACGGTGAGATAAGCCTATTTTTGCAACTTTGGTTAAAATCTTAAATTTTTCATCACAGATGTGCCCAAGATGCACAAAAGCGCTGGAAACGGTGAGATAAGCCTATTTTTGCAACTTTGGTTAAAATCTTCATTTTTTCATCACAGATATGCCCAAGGTGCACAAAAGTGCTGGAAACGGTGAGATAAGCCTAATTTTGCAACAATGTTTAAGGTTTGGAGGTTTCATAGACTAAAGTTGAAAATCAGTGGTTTGACTGCCATAATGAAATAGGGTCACTATTCAACGTGTTTTCTCAAAAGGCCTTCACTCAATTTCCTTGATACTTAAAATGCATACAGTGGATTATAATAATGAAAAAGGATAATTTGAAATCTTGGTTTCAACTCTAAAGGAACTCTTTAAAAAAAAGATTTTAAGTTTTGGAAACCCCAATGAAAAAGTAGCAACTGCACGGTTTCTACTGTCAGATTCGCTCTAAGTGCCAAAAAGTGCTGGAAACGGGGAGATAAGCCTATTTTTGCAACAATGGTTAAAATCTTCAATTTTTCATCACAGATGTGTCCAAGATGCACAAAAGCGCTGGAAACGGTGAGATAAGCCTATTTTTGCAACTTTGGTTAAAATCTTCAATTTTTCATCACAGATGTGCCCAAGATGCACAAAAGCGCTGGAAACGGTGAGATAAGCCTATTTTTGCAACTTTGGTTAAAATCTTCAATTTTTCATCACAGATGTGCCCAAGATGCACAAAAGCTCTGGAAACGGTGAGATAAGCCTATTTTTGCAACTTTGGTTAAAATCTTAAATTTTTCATCACAGATGTGCCCAAGGTGCACAAAAGTGCTGGAAACGGTGAGATAAGCCTAATTTTGCAACAATGTTTAAGGTTTGGAGGTTTCATAGACTAAAGTTGAAAATCAGTGGTTTGAATGCCATAATGAAATAGGGTCACTAATCAACGTGTTTTCTCAAAAGGCCTTCACTCAATTTCCTTGATACTTAAAATGCATACAGTGGATTATAATAATGAAAAAGGATAATTTGAAATCTTGGTTTCAACTCTAAAGGAACTCTTTAAAAAAAAGATTTTAAGTTTTGGAAACCCCAATGAAAAAGTAGCAACTGCACGGTTTCTACTGTCAGATTCGCTCTAAGTGCCAAAAAGTGCTGGAAACGGGGAGATAAGCCTATTTTTGCAACAATGGTTAAAATCTTCAATTTTTCATCACAGATGTGTCCAAGATGCACAAAAGCGCTGGAAACGGTGAGATAAGCCTATTTTTGCAACTTTGGTTAAAATCTTCAATTTTTCATCACAGATGTGTCCAAGATGCACAAAAGCGCTGGAAACGGTGAGATAAGCCTATTTTTGCAACTTTGGTTAAAATCTTCAATTTTTCATCACAGATGTGCCCAAGATGCGCAAAAGCGCTGGAAACGGTGAGATAAGCCTATTTTTGCAACTTTGGTTAAAATCTTCAATTTTTCATCACAGATGTGCCCAAGATGCCCAAAAGCGCTGGAAACGGTAAGATAAGCCTATTTTTGCAACTTTGGTTAAAATCTTAAATTTTTCATCACAGATGTGCCCAAGATGCCCAAAAGCGCTGGAAACGGTGAGATAAGCCTATTTTTGCAACTTTGGTTAAAATCTTCATTTTTTTCATCACAGATATGCCCAAGGTGCACAAAAGTGCTGGAAACGGAGAGATAAGCCTAATTTTGCAACAATGTTTAAGGTTTGGAGGTTTCATAGACTAAAGTTGAAAATCAGTGGTTTGACTGCCATAATGAAATAGGGTCACTAATCAACGTGTTTTCTCAAAAGGCCTTCACTCAATTTCCTTGATACTTAAAATGCATACAGTGGATTATAATAATGAAAAAGGATAATTTGAAATCTTGGTTTCAACTCTAAAGGAACTCTTTAAAAAAAAGATTTTAAGTTTTGGAAACCCCAATGAAAAAGTAGCAACTGCACGGTTTCTACTGTCAGATTCGCTCTAAGTGCCAAAAAGTGCTGGAAACGGTGAGATAAGCCTATTTTTGCAACAATGGTTAAAATCTTCAATTTTTCATCACAGATGTGCCCAAGATGCCCAAAAGCGCTGGAAACGGTGAGATAAGCCTAATTTTGCAACAATGTTTAAGGTTTGGAGGTTTCATAGACTAAAGTTGAAAATCAGTGGTTTGACTGCCATAATGAAATAGGGTCACTAATCAACGTGTTTTCTCAAAAGGCCTTCACTCAATTTCCTTGATACTTAAAATGCATACAGTGGATTATAATAATGAAAAAGGATAATTTGAAATCTTGGTTTCAACTCTAAAGGAACTCTTTAAAAAAAAGATTTTAAGTTTTGGAAACCCCAATGAAAAAGTAGCAACTGCACGGTTTCTACTGTCAGATTCGCTCTAAGTGCCAAAAAGTGCTGGAAACGGGGAGATAAGCCTATTTTTGCAACAATGGTTAAAATCTTCAATTTTTCATCACAGATGTGCCCAAGATGCACAAAAGCGCTGGAAACGATGAGATAAGCCTATTTTTGCAACTTTGGTTAAAATCTTCAATTTTTCATCACAGATGTGCCCAAGATGCGCAAAAGCGCTGGAAACGGTGAGATAAGCCTATTTTTGCAACTTTGGTTAAAATCTTAAATTTTTCATCACAGATGTGCCCAAGATGCCCAAAAGCGCTGGAAACGGTGAGATAAGCCTATTTTTGCAACTTTGGTTAAAATCTTCAATTTTTCATCACAGATGTGCCCAAGATGCACAAAAGCGCTGGAAACGGTGAGATAAGCCTATTTTTGCAACTTTGGTTAAAATCTTCAATTTTTCATCACAGATGTGCCCAAGATGCCCAAAAGCGCTGGAAACGGTGAGATAAGCCTATTTTTGCAACTTTGGTTAAAATCTTCATTTTTTTCATCACAGATATGCCCAAGGTGCACAAAAGTGCTGGAAACGGTGAGATAAGCCTAATTTTGCAACAATGTTTAAGGTTTGGAGGTTTCATAGACTAAAGTTGAAAATCAGTGGTTTGACTGCCATAATGAAATAGGGTCACTAATCAACGTGTTTTCTCAAAAGGCCTTCACTCAATTTCCTTGATACTTAAAATGCATACAGTGGATTATAATAATGAAAAAGGATAATTTGAAATCTTGGTTTCAACTCTAAAGGAACTCTTTAAAAAAAAGATTTTAAGTTTTGGAAACCCCAATGAAAAAGTAGCAACTGCACGGTTTCTACTGTCAGATTCGCTCTAAGTGCCAAAAAGTGCTGGAAACGGGGAGATAAGCCTATTTTTGCAACAATGGTTAAAATCTTCAATTTTTCATCACAGATGTGCCCAAGATGCACAAAAGCGCTGGAAACGATGAGATAAGCCTATTTTTGCAACTTTGGTTAAAATCTTCAATTTTTCATCACAGATGTGCCCAAGATGCGCAAAAGCGCTGGAAACGGTGAGATAAGCCTATTTTTGCAACTTTGGTTAAAATCTTAAATTTTTCATCACAGATGTGCCCAAGATGCCCAAAAGCGCTGGAAACGGTGAGATAAGCCTATTTTTGCAACTTTGGTTAAAATCTTCAATTTTTCATCACAGATGTGCCCAAGATGCACAAAAGCGCTGGAAACGGTGAGATAAGCCTATTTTTGCAACTTTGGTTAAAATCTTCAATTTTTCATCACAGATGTGCCCAAGATGCCCAAAAGCGCTGGAAACGGTGAGATAAGCCTATTTTTGCAACTTTGGTTAAAATCTTCATTTTTTCATCACAGATATGCCCAAGGTGCACAAAAGTGCTGGAAACGGTGAGATAAGCCTAATTTTGCAACAATGTTTAAGGTTTGGAGGTTTCATAGACTAAAGTTGAAAATCAGTGGTTTGACTGCCATAATGAAATAGGGTCACTAATCAACGTGTTTTCTCAAAAGGCCTTCACTCAATTTCCTTGATACTTAAAATGCATACAGTGGAATATAATAATGAAAAAGGATAATTTGAAATCTTGGTTTCAACTCTAAAGGAACTCTTTAAAAAAAAGATTTTAAGTTTTGGAAACCCCAATGAAAAAGTAGCAACTGCACGGTTTCTACTGTCAGATTGGCTCTAAGTGCCAAAAAGTGCTGGAAACGGGGAGATAAGCCTATTTTTGCAACAATGGTTAAAATCTTCAATTTTTCATCACAGATGTGTCCAAGATGCACAAAAGCGCTGGAAACGGTGAGATAAGCCTATTTTTGCAACTTTGGTTGAAATCTTCAGTTTTTCATCACAGATGTGCCCAAGATGCACAAAAGCGCTGGAAACGGTGAGATAAGCCTATTTTTGCAACTTTGGTTAAAATCTTCAATTTTTCATCACAGATGTGCCCAAGATGCACAAAAGCGCTGGAAACGGTGAGATAAGCCTATTTTTGCAACTTTGGTTAAAATCTTCAGTTTTTCATCACAGATGTGCCCAAGATGCACAAAAGCGCTGGAAACGGTGAGATAAGCCTATTTTTGCAACTTTGGTTAAAATCTTCAATTTTTCATCACAGATGTGCCCAAGATGCACAAAAGCGCTGGAAACGGTGAGATAAGCCTATTTTTGCAACTTTGGTTAAAATCTTCAATTTTTCATCACAGATGTGCCCAAGGTGCGCAAAAGTGCTGGAAACGGTGAGATAAGCCTAATTTTGCAACAATGTTTAAGGTTTGGAGGTTTCATAGACTAAAGTTGAAAATCAGTGGTTTGACTGCCATAATGAAATAGGGTCACTAATCAACGTGTTTTCTCAAAAGGCCTTCAGTCAAATTCCTTGATACTTAAAATGCATACAGTGGATTATAATAATGAAAAAGGATAATTTGAAATCTTGGATTCAACTCTAAAGGAACTCTTTAAAAAAAAGATTTTAAGTTATGGAAACCCCAATGAAAAAGTAGCAACTGCACGGTTTCTACTGTCAGATTCGCTCTAAGTGCCAAAAAGTGCTGGAAACGGGGAGATAAGCCTATTTTTGCAACAATGGTTAAAATCTTCAATTTTTCATCACAGATGTGCCCAAGATGCAAAAAAGCGCTGGAAACGGTGAGATAAGCCTATTTTTGCAACTTTGGTTAAAATCTTCAATTTTTCATCACAGATGTGCCCAAGATGCACAAAAGCGCTGGAAACGGTGAGATAAGCCTATTTTTGCAACTTTGGTTAAAATCTTCAATTTTTCATCACAGATGTGCCCAAGATGCGCAAAAGCTCTGGAAACGGTGAGATAAGCCTATTTTTGCAACTTTGGTTAAAATCTTCATTTTTTCATCACAGATATGCCCAAGGTGCACAAAAGTGCTGGAAACGGTGAGATAAGCCTAATTTTGCAACAATGTTTAAGGTTTGGAGGTTTCATAGACTAAAGTTGAAAATCAGTGGTTTGACTGCCATAATGAAATAGGGTCACTAATCAACGTGTTTTCTCAAAAGGCCTTCACTCAATTTCCTTGATACTTAAAATGCATACAGTGGATTATAATAATGAAAAAGGATAATTTGAAATCTTGGTTTCAACTCTAAAGGAACTCTTTAAAAAAAAGATTTTAAGTTTTGGAAACCCCAATGAAAAAGTAGCAACTGCACGGTTTCTACTGTCAGATTCGCTCTAAGTGCCAAAAAGTGCTGGAAACGGGGAGATAAGCCTATTTTTGCAACAATGGTTAAAATCTTCAATTTTTCATCACAGATGTGCCCAAGATGCAAAAAAGCGCTGGAAACGGTGAGATAAGCCTATTTTTGCAACTTTGGTTAAAATCTTCAATTTTTCATCACAGATGTGCCCAAGATGCACAAAAGCGCTGGAAACGGTGAGATAAGCCTATTTTTGCAACTTTGGTTACAATCTTCAATTTTTCATCACAGATGTGCCCAAGATGCGCAAAAGCTCTGGAAACGGTGAGATAAGCCTATTTTTGCAACTTTGGTTAAAATCTTAAATTTTTCATCACAGATGTGCCCAAGATGCACAAAAGCGCTGGAAACGGTGAGATAAGCCTATTTTTGCAACTTTGGTTAAAATCTTCATTTTTTCATCACAGATATGCCCAAGGTGCACAAAAGTGCTGGAAACGGTGAGATAAGCCTAATTTTGCAACAATGTTTAAGGTTTGGAGGTTTCATAGACTAAAGTTGAAAATCAGTGGTTTGAATGCCATAATGAAATAGGGTCACTAATCAATGTGTTTTCTCAAAAGGCCTTCACTCAATTTCCTTGATACTTAAAATGCATATAGTGGATTATAATAATGAAAAAGGATAATTTGAAATCTTGGTTTCAACTCTAAAGGAACTCTTTAAAAAAAAGATTTTAAGTTTTGGAAACCCCAATGAAAAAGTAGCAACTGCACGGTTTCTACTGTCAGATTCGCTCTAAGTGCCAAAAAGTGCTGGAAACGGGGAGATAAGCCTATTTTTGCAACAATGGTTAAAATCTTCAATTTTTCATCACAGATGTGTCCAAGATGCACAAAAGCGCTGGAAACGGTGAGATAAGCCTATTTTTGCAACTTTGGTTAAAATCTTCAATTTTTCATCACAGATGTGCCCAAGATGCCCAAAAGCGCTGGAAACGGTGAGATAAGCCTATTTTTGCAACTTTGGTTAAAATCTTCATTTTTTTCATCACAGATATGCCCAAGGTGCACAAAAGTGCTGGAAACGGTGAGATAAGCCTAATTTTGCAACAATGTTTAAGGTTTGGAGGTTTCATAGACTAAAGTTGAAAATCAGTGGTTTGACTGCCATAATGAAATAGGGTCACTAATCAACGTGTTTTCTCAAAAGGCCTTCAGTCAAATTCCTTGATACTTAAAATGCATACAGTGGATTATAATAATGAAAAAGGATAATTTGAAATCTTGGTTTCAACTCTAAAGGAACTCTTTAAAAAAAAGATTTTAAGTTTTGGAAACCCCAATGAAAAAGTAGCAACTGCACGGTTTCTGCTGTCAGATTCGCTCTAAGTGCCAAAAAGTGCTGGAAACGGGGAGATAAGCCTATTTTTGCAACAATGGTTAAAATCTTCAATTTTTCATCACAGATGTGCCCAAGATGCAAAAAAGCGCTGGAAACGGTGAGATAAGCCTATTTTTGCAACTTTGGTTAAAATCTTCAATTTTTCATCACAGATGTGCCCAAGATGCACAAAAGCGCTGGAAACGGTGAGATAAGCCTATTTTTGCAACTTTGGTTAAAATCTTCAATTTTTCATCACAGATGTGCCCAAGATGCGCAAAAGCTCTGGAAACGGTGAGATAAGCCTATTTTTGCAACTTTGGTTAAAATCTTCATTTTTTCATCACAGATATGCCCAAGGTGCACAAAAGTGCTGGAAACGGTGAGATAAGCCTAATTTTGCAACAATGTTTAAGGTTTGGAGGTTTCATAGACTAAAGTTGAAAATCAGTGGTTTGACTGCCATAATGAAATAGGGTCACTAATCAACGTGTTTTCTCAAAAGGCCTTCACTCAATTTCCTTGATACTTAAAATGCATACAGTGGATTATAATAATGAAAAAGGATAATTTGAAATCTTGGTTTCAACTCTAAAGGAACTCTTTAAAAAAAAGATTTTAAGTTTTGGAAACCCCAATGAAAAAGTAGCAACTGCACGGTTTCTACTGTCAGATTGGCTCTAAGTGCCAAAAAGTGCTGGAAACGGGGAGATAAGCCTATTTTTGCAACAATGGTTAAAATCTTCAATTTTTCATCACAGATGTGTCCAAGATGCACAAAAGCGCTGGAAACGGTGAGATAAGCCTATTTTTGCAACTTTGGTTGAAATCTTCAGTTTTTCATCACAGATGTGCCCAAGATGCACAAAAGCGCTGGAAACGGTGAGATAAGCCTATTTTTGCAACTTTGGTTAAAATCTTCAATTTTTCATCACAGATGTGCCCAAGATGCACAAAAGCGCTGGAAACGGTGAGATAAGCCTATTTTTGCAACTTTGGTTAAAATCTTCAATTTTTCATCACAGATGTGCCCAAGATGCACAAAAGCGCTGGAAACGGTGAGATAAGCCTATTTTTGCAGCTTTGGTTAAAATCTTCAATTGTTCATCACAGATGTGCCCAAGATGCACAAAAGCGCTGGAAACGGTGAGATAAGCCTATTTTTGCAACTTTGGTTAAAATCTTCATTTTTTCATCACAGATATGCCCAAGGTGCACAAAAGTGCTGGAAACGGTGAGATAAGCCTAATTTTGCAACAATGTTTAAGGTTTGGAGGTTTCATAGACTAAAGTTGAAAATCAGTGGTTTGACTGCCATAATGAAATAGGGTCACTAATCAACGTGTTTTCTCAAAAGGCCTTCACTCAATTTCCTTGATACTTAAAATGCATACAGTGGATTATAATAATGAAAAAGGATAATTTGAAATCTTGGTTTCAACTCTAAAGGAACTCTTTAAAAAAAAGATTTTAAGTTTTGGAAACCCCAATGAAAAAGTAGCAACTGCACGGTTTCTACTGTCAGATTCGCTCTAAGTGCCAAAAAGTGCTGGAAACGGGGAGATAAGCCTATTTTTGCAACAATGGTTAAAATCTTCAATTTTTCATCACAGATGTGTCCAAGATGCACAAAAGCGCTGGAAACGGTGAGATAAGCCTATTTTTGCAACTTTGGTTAAAATCTTCAATTTTTCATCACAGATGTGCCCAAGATGCACAAAAGCGCTGGAAACGGTGAGATAAGCCTATTTTTGCAACTTTGGTTACAAT
Source organism: Pleuronectes platessa (assembly GCF_947347685.1). Lineage (NCBI taxonomy): Eukaryota > Metazoa > Chordata > Actinopteri > Pleuronectiformes > Pleuronectidae > Pleuronectes > Pleuronectes platessa. The sequence continues at coordinate 377,453 of NW_026518976.1, forward strand.
CTTCAATTTTTCATCACAGATGTGCCCAAGATGCGCAAAAGCTCTGGAAACGGTGAGATAAGCCTATTTTTGCAACTTTGGTTAAAATCTTAAATTTTTCATCACAGATGTGCCCAAGATGCACAAAAGCGCTGGAAACGGTGAGATAAGCCTATTTTTGCAACTTTGGTTAAAATCTTCATTTTTTCATCACAGATATGCCCAAGGTGCACAAAAGTGCTGGAAACGGTGAGATAAGCCTAATTTTGCAACAATGTTTAAGGTTTGGAGGTTTCATAGACTAAAGTTGAAAATCAGTGGTTTGAATGCCATAATGAAATAGGGTCACTAATCAATGTGTTTTCTCAAAAGGCCTTCACTCAATTTCCTTGATACTTAAAATGCATATAGTGGATTATAATAATGAAAAAGGATAATTTGAAATCTTGGTTTCAACTCTAAAGGAACTCTTTAAAAAAAAGATTTTAAGTTTTGGAAACCCCAATGAAAAAGTAGCAACTGCACGGTTTCTACTGTCAGATTCGCTCTAAGTGCCAAAAAGTGCTGGAAACGGGGAGATAAGCCTATTTTTGCAACAATGGTTAAAATCTTCAATTTTTCATCACAGATGTGTCCAAGATGCACAAAAGCGCTGGAAACGGTGAGATAAGCCTATTTTTGCAACTTTGGTTAAAATCTTCAATTTTTCATCACAGATGTGCCCAAGATGCCCAAAAGCGCTGGAAACGGTGAGATAAGCCTATTTTTGCAACTTTGGTTAAAATCTTCATTTTTTTCATCACAGATATGCCCAAGGTGCACAAAAGTGCTGGAAACGGTGAGATAAGCCTAATTTTGCAACAATGTTTAAGGTTTGGAGGTTTCATAGACTAAAGTTGAAAATCAGTGGTTTGACTGCCATAATGAAATAGGGTCACTAATCAACGTGTTTTCTCAAAAGGCCTTCAGTCAAATTCCTTGATACTTAAAATGCATACAGTGGATTATAATAATGAAAAAGGATAATTTGAAATCTTGGTTTCAACTCTAAAGGAACTCTTTAAAAAAAAGATTTTAAGTTTTGGAAACCCCAATGAAAAAGTAGCAACTGCACGGTTTCTGCTGTCAGATTCGCTCTAAGTGCCAAAAAGTGCTGGAAACGGGGAGATAAGCCTATTTTTGCAACAATGGTTAAAATCTTCAATTTTTCATCACAGATGTGCCCAAGATGCAAAAAAGCGCTGGAAACGGTGAGATAAGCCTATTTTTGCAACTTTGGTTAAAATCTTCAATTTTTCATCACAGATGTGCCCAAGATGCACAAAAGCGCTGGAAACGGTGAGATAAGCCTATTTTTGCAACTTTGGTTAAAATCTTCAATTTTTCATCACAGATGTGCCCAAGATGCGCAAAAGCTCTGGAAACGGTGAGATAAGCCTATTTTTGCAACTTTGGTTAAAATCTTCATTTTTTCATCACAGATATGCCCAAGGTGCACAAAAGTGCTGGAAACGGTGAGATAAGCCTAATTTTGCAACAATGTTTAAGGTTTGGAGGTTTCATAGACTAAAGTTGAAAATCAGTGGTTTGACTGCCATAATGAAATAGGGTCACTAATCAACGTGTTTTCTCAAAAGGCCTTCACTCAATTTCCTTGATACTTAAAATGCATACAGTGGATTATAATAATGAAAAAGGATAATTTGAAATCTTGGTTTCAACTCTAAAGGAACTCTTTAAAAAAAAGATTTTAAGTTTTGGAAACCCCAATGAAAAAGTAGCAACTGCACGGTTTCTACTGTCAGATTGGCTCTAAGTGCCAAAAAGTGCTGGAAACGGGGAGATAAGCCTATTTTTGCAACAATGGTTAAAATCTTCAATTTTTCATCACAGATGTGTCCAAGATGCACAAAAGCGCTGGAAACGGTGAGATAAGCCTATTTTTGCAACTTTGGTTGAAATCTTCAGTTTTTCATCACAGATGTGCCCAAGATGCACAAAAGCGCTGGAAACGGTGAGATAAGCCTATTTTTGCAACTTTGGTTAAAATCTTCAATTTTTCATCACAGATGTGCCCAAGATGCACAAAAGCGCTGGAAACGGTGAGATAAGCCTATTTTTGCAACTTTGGTTAAAATCTTCAATTTTTCATCACAGATGTGCCCAAGATGCACAAAAGCGCTGGAAACGGTGAGATAAGCCTATTTTTGCAACTTTGGTTAAAATCTTAAATTTTTCATCACAGATGTGCCCAAGGTGCGCAAAAGTGCTGGAAACGGTGAGATAAGCCTAATTTTGCAACAATGTTTAAGGTTTGGAGGTTTCATAGACTAAAGTTGAAAATCAGTGGTTTGACTGCCATAATGAAATAGGGTCACTAATCAACGTGTTTTCTCAAAAGGCCTTCACTCAATTTCCTTGATACTTAAAATGCATACAGTGGATTATAATAATGAAAAAGGATAATTTGAAATCTTGGTTTCAACTCTAAAGGAACTCTTTAAAAAAAAGATTTTAAGTTTTGGAAACCCCAATGAAAAAGTAGCAACTGCACGGTTTCTACTGTCAGATTGGCTCTAAGTGCCAAAAAGTGCTGGAAACGGGGAGATAAGCCTAATTTTGCAACAATGTTTAAGGTTTGGAGGTTTCATAGACTAAAGTTGAAAATCAGTGGTTTGACTGCCATAATGAAATAGGGTCACTAATCAACGTGTTTTCTCAAAAGGCCTTCACTCAATTTCCTTGATACTTAAAATGCATACAGTGGATTATAATAATGAAAAAGGATAATTTGAAATCTTGGTTTCAACTCTAAAGGAACTCTTTAAAAAAAAGATTTTAAGTTTTGGAAACCCCAATGAAAAAGTAGCAACTGCACGGTTTCTACTGTCAGATTGGCTCTAAGTGCCAAAAAGTGCTGGAAACGGGGAGATAAGCCTATTTTTGCAACAATGGTTAAAATCTTCAATTTTTCATCACAGATGTGTCCAAGATGCACAAAAGCGCTGGAAACGGTGAGATAAGCCTATTTTTGCAACTTTGGTTGAAATCTTCAGTTTTTCATCACAGATGTGCCCAAGATGCACAAAAGCGCTGGAAACGGTGAGATAAGCCTATTTTTGCAACTTTGGTTAAAATCTTCAATTTTTCATCACAGATGTGCCCAAGATGCACAAAAGCGCTGGAAACGGTGAGATAAGCCTATTTTTGCAACTTTGGTTAAAATCTTCAATTTTTCATCACAGATGTGCCCAAGATGCACAAAAGCGCTGGAAACGGTGAGATAAGCCTATTTTTGCAGCTTTGGTTAAAATCTTCAATTGTTCATCACAGATGTGCCCAAGATGCACAAAAGCGCTGGAAACGGTGAGATAAGCCTATTTTTGCAACTTTGGTTAAAATCTTCATTTTTTCATCACAGATATGCCCAAGGTGCACAAAAGTGCTGGAAACGGTGAGATAAGCCTAATTTTGCAACAATGTTTAAGGTTTGGAGGTTTCATAGACTAAAGTTGAAAATCAGTGGTTTGACTGCCATAATGAAATAGGGTCACTAATCAACGTGTTTTCTCAAAAGGCCTTCACTCAATTTCCTTGATACTTAAAATGCATACAGTGGATTATAATAATGAAAAAGGATAATTTGAAATCTTGGTTTCAACTCTAAAGGAACTCTTTAAAAAAAAGATTTTAAGTTTTGGAAACCCCAATGAAAAAGTAGCAACTGCACGGTTTCTACTGTCAGATTCGCTCTAAGTGCCAAAAAGTGCTGGAAACGGGGAGATAAGCCTATTTTTGCAACAATGGTTAAAATCTTCAATTTTTCATCACAGATGTGTCCAAGATGCACAAAAGCGCTGGAAACGGTGAGATAAGCCTATTTTTGCAACTTTGGTTAAAATCTTCAATTTTTCATCACAGATGTGCCCAAGATGCACAAAAGCGCTGGAAACGGTGAGATAAGCCTATTTTTGCAACTTTGGTTACAATCTTCAATTTTTCATCACAGATGTGCCCAAGATGCGCAAAAGCTCTGGAAACGGTGAGATAAGCCTATTTTTGCAACTTTGGTTAAAATCTTAAATTTTTCATCACAGATGTGCCCAAGATGCACAAAAGCGCTGGAAACGGTGAGATAAGCCTATTTTTGCAACTTTGGTTAAAATCTTCATTTTTTCATCACAGATATGCCCAAGGTGCACAAAAGTGCTGGAAACGGTGAGATAAGCCTAATTTTGCAACAATGTTTAAGGTTTGGAGGTTTCATAGACTAAAGTTGAAAATCAGTGGTTTGAATGCCATAATGAAATAGGGTCACTAATCAACGTGTTTTCTCAAAAGGCCTTCACTCAATTTCCTTGATACTTAAAATGCATACAGTGGATTATAATAATGAAAAAGGATAATTTGAAATCTTGGTTTCAACTCTAAAGGAACTCTTTAAAAAAAAGATTTTAAGTTTTGGAAACCCCAATGAAAAAGTAGCAACTGCACGGTTTCTACTGTCAGATTCGCTCTAAGTGCCAAAAAGTGCTGGAAACGGGGAGATAAGCCTATTTTTGCAACAATGGTTAAAATCTTCAATTTTTCATCACAGATGTGTCCAAGATGCACAAAAGCGCTGGAAACGGTGAGATAAGCCTATTTTTGCAACTTTGGTTAAAATCTTCAATTTTTCATCACAGATGTGCCCAAGATGCCCAAAAGCGCTGGAAACGGTGAGATAAGCCTATTTTTGCAACTTTGGTTAAAATCTTCATTTTTTTCATCACAGATATGCCCAAGGTGCACAAAAGTGCTGGAAACGGTGAGATAAGCCTAATTTTGCAACAATGTTTAAGGTTTGGAGGTTTCATAGACTAAAGTTGAAAATCAGTGGTTTGACTGCCATAATGAAATAGGGTCACTAATCAACGTGTTTTCTCAAAAGGCCTTCAGTCAAATTCCTTGATACTTAAAATACATACAGTGGATTATAATAATGAAAAAGGATAATTTGAAATCTTGGTTTCAACTCTAAAGGAACTCTTTAAAAAAAAGATTTTAAGTTTTGGAAACCCCAATGAAAAAGTAGCAACTGCACGGTTTCTACTGTCAGATTCGCTCTAAGTGCCAAAAAGTGCTGGAAACGGGGAGATAAGCCTATTTTTGCAACAATGGTTAAAATCTTCAATTTTTCATCACAGATGTGCCCAAGATGCAAAAAAGCGCTGGAAACGGTGAGATAAGCCTATTTTTGCAACTTTGGTTAAAATCTTCAATTTTTCATCACAGATGTGCCCAAGATGCACAAAAGCGCTGGAAACGGTGAGATAAGCCTATTTTTGCAACTTTGGTTAAAATCTTCAATTTTTCATCACAGATGTGCCCAAGATGCGCAAAAGCTCTGGAAACGGTGAGATAAGCCTATTTTTGCAACTTTGGTTAAAATCTTCATTTTTTCATCACAGATATGCCCAAGGTGCACAAAAGTGCTGGAAACGGTGAGATAAGCCTAATTTTGCAACAATGTTTAAGGTTTGGAGGTTTCATAGACTAAAGTTGAAAATCAGTGGTTTGACTGCCATAATGAAATAGGGTCACTAATCAACGTGTTTTCTCAAAAGGCCTTCACTCAATTTCCTTGATACTTAAAATGCATACAGTGGATTATAATAATGAAAAAGGATCATTTGAAATCTTGGTTTCAACTCTAAAGGAACTCTTTAAAAAAAAGATTTTAAGTTTTGGAAACCCCAATGAAAAAGTAGCAACTGCACGGTTTCTACTGTCAGATTCGCTCTAAGTGCCAAAAAGTGCTGGAAACGGGGAGATAAGCCTATTTTTGCAACTTTGGTTAAAATCTTCAATTTTTCATCACAGATGTGCCCAAGATGCGCAAAAGCGCTGGAAACGGTGAGATAAGCCTATTTTTGCAACTTTGGTTAAAATCTTAAATTTTTCATCACAGATGTGCCCAAGATGCCCAAAAGCGCTGGAAACGGTGAGATAAGCCTATTTTTGCAACTTTGGTTAAAATCTTCAATTTTTCATCACAGATGTGCCCAAGATGCACAAAAGCGCTGGAAACGGTGAGATAAGCCTATTTTTGCAACTTTGGTTAAAATCTTCAATTTTTCATCACAGATGTGCCCAAGATGCACAAAAGCGCTGGAAACGGTGAGATAAGCCTATTTTTGCAACTTTGGTTAAAATCTTAAATTTTTCATCACAGATGTGCCCAAGGTGCGCAAAAGTGCTGGAAACGGTGAGATAAGCCTAATTTTGCAACAATGTTTAAGGTTTGGAGGTTTCATAGACTAAAGTTGAAATTCAGTGGTTTGACTGCCATAATGAAATAGGGTCACTAATCAACGTGTTTTCTCAAAAGGCCTTCACTCAATTTCCTTGATACTTAAAATGCATACAGTGGAATATAATAATGAAAAAGGATAATTTGAAATCTTGGTTTCAACTCTAAAGGAACTCTTTAAAAAAAAGATTTTAAGTTTTGGAAACCCCAATGAAAAAGTAGCAACTGCACGGTTTCTACTGTCAGATTGGCTCTAAGTGCCAAAAAGTGCTGGAAACGGGGAGATAAGCCTATTTTTGCAACAATGGTTAAAATCTTCAATTTTTCATCACAGATGTGTCCAAGATGCACAAAAGCGCTGGAAACGGTGAGATAAGCCTATTTTTGCAACTTTGGTTGAAATCTTCAGTTTTTCATCACAGATGTGCCCAAGATGCACAAAAGCGCTGGAAACGGTGAGATAAGCCTATTTTTGCAACTTTGGTTAAAATCTTCAATTTTTCATCACAGATGTGCCCAAGATGCACAAAAGCGCTGGAAACGGTGAGATAAGCCTATTTTTGCAACTTTGGTTAAAATCTTCAATTTTTCATCACAGATGTGCCCAAGATGCACAAAAGCGCTGGAAACGGTGAGATAAGCCTATTTTTGCAACTTTGGTTAAAATCTTCAATTGTTCATCACAGATGTGCCCAAGATGCACAAAAGCGCTGGAAACGGTGAGATAAGCCTATTTTTGCAACTTTGGTTAAAATCTTCATTTTTTCATCACAGATATGCCCAAGGTGCACAAAAGTGCTGGAAACGGTGAGATAAGCCTAATTTTGCAACAATGTTTAAGGTTTGGAGGTTTCATAGACTAAAGTTGAAAATCAGTGGTTTGACTGCCATAATGAAATAGGGTCACTAATCAACGTGTTTTCTCAAAAGGCCTTCACTCAATTTCCTTGATACTTAAAATGCATACAGTGGATTATAATAATGAAAAAGGATAATTTGAAATCTTGGTTTCAACTCTAAAGGAACTCTTTAAAAAAAAGATTTTAAGTTTTGGAAACCCCAATGAAAAAGTAGCAACTGCACGGTTTCTACTGTCAGATTCGCTCTAAGTGCCAAAAAGTGCTGGAAACGGGGAGATAAGCCTAATTTTGCAACAATGTTTAAGGTTTGGAGGTTTCATAGACTAAAGTTGAAAATCAGTGGTTTGACTGCCATAATGAAATAGGGTCACTAATCAACGTGTTTTCTCAAAAGGCCTTCACTCAATTTCCTTGATACTTAAAATGCATACAGTGGATTATAATAATGAAAAAGGATAATTTGAAATCTTGGTTTCAACTCTAAAGGAACTCTTTAAAAAAAAGATTTTAAGTTTTGGAAACCCCAATGAAAAAGTAGCAACTGCACGGTTTCTACTGTCAGATTGGCTCTAAGTGCCAAAAAGTGCTGGAAACGGGGAGATAAGCCTATTTTTGCAACAATGGTTAAAATCTTCAATTTTTCATCACAGATGTGTCCAAGATGCACAAAAGCGCTGGAAACGGTGAGATAAGCCTATTTTTGCAACTTTGGTTGAAATCTTCAGTTTTTCATCACAGATGTGCCCAAGATGCACAAAAGCGCTGGAAACGGTGAGATAAGCCTATTTTTGCAACTTTGGTTAAAATCTTCATTTTTTTCATCACAGATATGCCCAAGGTGCACAAAAGTGCTGGAAACGGTGAGATAAGCCTAATTTTGCAACAATGTTTAAGGTTTGGAGGTTTCATAGACTAAAGTTGAAAATCAGTGGTTTGACTGCCATAATGAAATAGGGTCACTAATCAACGTGTTTTCTCAAAAGGCCTTCAGTCAAATTCCTTGATACTTAAAATGCATACAGTGGATTATAATAATGAAAAAGGATAATTTGAAATCTTGGTTTCAACTCTAAAGGAACTCTTTAAAAAAAAGATTTTAAGTTTTGGAAACCCCAATGAAAAAGTAGCAACTGCACGGTTTCTACTGTCAGATTCGCTCTAAGTGCCAAAAAGTGCTGGAAACGGGGAGATAAGCCTATTTTTGCAACAATGGTTAAAATCTTCAATTTTTCATCACAGATGTGCCCAAGATGCACAAAAGCGCTGGAAACGGTGAGATAAGCCTATTTTTGCAACTTTGGTTAAAATCTTCAATTTTTCATCACAGATGTGCCCAAGATGCGCAAAAGCTCTGGAAACGGTGAGATAAGCCTATTTTTGCAACTTTGGTTAAAATCTTCATTTTTTCATCACAGATATGCCCAAGATGCCCAAAAGCGCTGGAAACGGTGAGATAAGCCTATTTTTGCAACTTTGGTTAAAATCTTCATTTTTTTCATCACAGATATGCCCAAGGTGCACAAAAGTGCTGGAAACGGTGAGATAAGCCTAATTTTGCAACAATGTTTAAGGTTTGGAGGTTTCATAGACTAAAGTTGAAAATCAGTGGTTTGACTGCCATAATGAAATAGGGTCACTAATCAACGTGTTTTCTCAAAAGGCCTTCACTCAATTTCCTTGATACTTAAAATGCATACAGTGGATTATAATAATGAAAAAGGATAATTTGAAATCTTGGTTTCAACTCTAAAGGAACTCTTTAAAAAAAAGATTTTAAGTTTTGGAAACCCCAATGAAAAAGTAGCAACTGCACGGTTTCTACTGTCAGATTCGCTCTAAGTGCCAAAAAGTGCTGGAAACGGGGAGATAAGCCTATTTTTGCAACAATGGTTAAAATCTTCAATTTTTCATCACAGATGTGCCCAAGATGCACAAAAGCGCTGGAAACGATGAGATAAGCCTATTTTTGCAACTTTGGTTAAAATCTTAAATTTTTCATCACAGATGTGCCCAAGATGCCCAAAAGCGCTGGAAACGGTGAGATAAGCCTATTTTTGCAACTTTGGTTAAAATCTTCAATTTTTCATCACAGATGTGCCCAAGATGCACAAAAGCGCTGGAAACGGTGAGATAAGCCTATTTTTGCAACTTTGGTTAAAATCTTCAATTTTTCATCACAGATGTGCCCAAGATGCACAAAAGCGCTGGAAACGGTGAGATAAGCCTATTTTTGCAACTTTGGTTAAAATCTTCAATTTTTCATCACAGATGTGCCCAAGATGCACAAAAGCGCTGGAAACGGTGAGATAAGCCTATTTTTGCAACTTTGGTTAAAATCTTAAATTTTTCATCACAGATGTGCCCAAGGTGCGCAAAAGTGCTGGAAACGGTGAGATAAGCCTAATTTTGCAACAATGTTTAAGGTTTGGAGGTTTCATAGACTAAAGTTGAAAATCAGTGGTTTGACTGCCATAATGAAATAGGGTCACCAATCAACGTGTTTTCTCAAAAGGCCTTCACTCAATTTCCTTGATACTTAAAATGCATACAGTGGAATATAATAATGAAAAAGGATAATTTGAAATCTTGGTTTCAACTCTAAAGGAACTCTTTAAAAAAAAGATTTTAAGTTTTGGAAACCCCAATGAAAAAGTAGCAACTGCACGGTTTCTACTGTCAGATTGGCTCTAAGTGCCAAAAAGTGCTGGAAACGGGGAGATAAGCCTATTTTTGCAACAATGGTTAAAATCTTCAATTTTTCATCACAGATGTGTCCAAGATGCACAAAAGCGCTGGAAACGGTGAGATAAGCCTATTTTTGCAACTTTGGTTGAAATCTTCAGTTTTTCATCACAGATGTGCCCAAGATGCACAAAAGCGCTGGAAACGGTGAGATAAGCCTATTTTTGCAACTTTGGTTAAAATCTTCAATTTTTCATCACAGATGTGCCCAAGATGCACAAAAGCGCTGGAAACGGTGAGATAAGCCTATTTTTGCAACTTTGGTTAAAATCTTAAATTTTTCATCACAGATGTGCCCAAGGTGCGCAAAAGTGCTGGAAACGGTGAGATAAGCCTAATTTTGCAACAATGTTTAAGGTTTGGAGGTTTCATAGACTAAAGTTGAAAATCAGTGGTTTGACTGCCATAATGAAATAGGGTCACTAATCAACGTGTTTTCTCAAAAGGCCTTCACTCAATTTCCTTGATACTTAAAATGCATACAGTGGATTATAATAATGAAAAAGGATAATTTGAAATCTTGGTTTCAACTCTAAAGGAACTCTTTAAAAAAAAGATTTTAAGTTTTGGAAACCCCAATGAAAAAGTAGCAACTGCACGGTTTCTACTGTCAGATTGGCTCTAAGTGCCAAAAAGTGCTGGAAACGGGGAGATAAGCCTATTTTTGCAACAATGGTTAAAATCTTCAATTTTTCATCACAGATGTGCCCAAGATGCACAAAAGCGCTGGAAACGGTGAGATAAGCCTATTTTTGCAACTTTGGTTAAAATCTTCAATTTTTCATCACAGATGTGCCCAAGATGCACAAAAGCGCTGGAAACGGTGAGATAAGCCTATTTTTGCAACTTTGGTTACAATCTTCAATTTTTCATCACAGATGTGCCCAAGATGCGCAAAAGCTCTGGAAACGGTGAGATAAGCCTATTTTTGCAACTTTGGTTAAAATCTTAAATTTTTCATCACAGATGTGCCCAAGATGCACAAAAGCGCTGGAAACGGTGAGATAAGCCTATTTTTGCAACTTTGGTTAAAATCTTAAATTTTTCATCACAGATGTGCCCAAGGTGCGCAAAAGTGCTGGAAACGGTGAGATAAGCCTAATTTTGCAACAATGTTTAAGGTTTGGAGGTTTCATAGACTAAAGTTGAAAATCAGTGGTTTGACTGCCATAATGAAATAGGGTCACTAATCAACGTGTTTTCTCAAAAGGCCTTCACTCAATTTCCTTGATACTTAAAATGCATACAGTGGATTATAATAATGAAAAAGGATAATTTGAAATCTTGGTTTCAACTCTAAAGGAACTCTTTAAAAAAAAGATTTTAAGTTTTGGAAACCCCAATGAAAAAGTAGCAACTGCACGGTTTCTACTGTCAGATTGGCTCTAAGTGCCAAAAAGTGCTGGAAACGGGGAGATAAGCCTATTTTTGCAACAATGGTTAAAATCTTCAATTTTTCATCACAGATGTGTCCAAGATGCACAAAAGCGCTGGAAACGGTGAGATAAGCCTATTTTTGCAACTTTGGTTGAAATCTTCAGTTTTTCATCACAGATGTGCCCAAGATGCACAAAAGCGCTGGAAACGGTGAGATAAGCCTATTTTTGCAACTTTGGTTAAAATCTTCAATTTTTCATCACAGATGTGCCCAAGATGCACAAAAGCGCTGGAAACGGTGAGATAAGCCTATTTTTGCAACTTTGGTTAAAATCTTCAATTTTTCATCACAGATGTGCCCAAGATGCACAAAAGCGCTGGAAACGGTGAGATAAGCCTATTTTTGCAACTTTGGTTAAAATCTTCAATTGTTCATCACAGATGTGCCCAAGACGCACAAAAGCGCTGGAAACGGTGAGATAAGCCTATTTTTGCAACTTTGGTTAAAATCTTCATTTTTTCATCACAGATATGCCCAAGGTGCACAAAAGTGCTGGAAACGGTGAGATAAGCCTAATTTTGCAACAATGTTTAAGGTTTGGAGGTTTCATAGACTAAAGTTGAAAATCAGTGGTTTGACTGCCATAATGAAATAGGGTCACTAATCAACGTGTTTTCTCAAAAGGCCTTCACTCAATTTCCTTGATACTTAAAATGCATACAGTGGATTATAATAATGAAAAAGGATAATTTGAAATCTTGGTTTCAACTCTAAAGGAACTCTTTAAAAAAAAGATTTTAAGTTTTGGAAACCCCAATGAAAAAGTAGCAACTGCACGGTTTCTACTGTCAGATTCGCTCTAAGTGCCAAAAAGTGCTGGAAACGGGGAGATAAGCCTATTTTTGCAACAATGGTTAAAATCTTCAATTTTTCATCACAGATGTGCCCAAGATGCACAAAAGCGCTGGAAACGATGAGATAAGCCTATTTTTGCAACTTTGGTTAAAATCTTAAATTTTTCATCACAGATGTGCCCAAGATGCCCAAAAGCGCTGGAAACGGTGAGATAAGCCTAATTTTGCAACAATGTTTAAGGTTTGGAGGTTTCATAGACTAAAGTTGAAAATCAGTGGTTTGACTGCCATAATGAAATAGGGTCACCAATCAACGTGTTTTCTCAAAAGGCCTTCACTCAATTTCCTTGATACTTAAAATGCATACAGTGGAATATAATAATGAAAAAGGATAATTTGAAATCTTGGTTTCAACTCTAAAGGAACTCTTTAAAAAAAAGATTTTAAGTTTTGGAAACCCCAATGAAAAAGTAGCAACTGCACGGTTTCTACTGTCAGATTGGCTCTAAGTGCCAAAAAGTGCTGGAAACGGGGAGATAAGCCTATTTTTGCAACAATGGTTAAAATCTTCAATTTTTCATCACAGATGTGTCCAAGATGCACAAAAGCGCTGGAAACGGTGAGATAAGCCTATTTTTGCAACTTTGGTTGAAATCTTCAGTTTTTCATCACAGATGTGCCCAAGATGCACAAAAGCGCTGGAAACGGTGAGATAAGCCTATTTTTGCAACTTTGGTTAAAATCTTCAATTTTTCATCACAGATGTGCCCAAGATGCACAAAAGCGCTGGAAACGGTGAGATAAGCCTATTTTTGCAACTTTGGTTAAAATCTTAAATTTTTCATCACAGATGTGCCCAAGGTGCGCAAAAGTGCTGGAAACGGTGAGATAAGCCTAATTTTGCAACAATGTTTAAGGTTTGGAGGTTTCATAGACTAAAGTTGAAAATCAGTGGTTTGACTGCCATAATGAAATAGGGTCACTAATCAACGTGTTTTCTCAAAAGGCCTTCACTCAATTTCCTTGATACTTAAAATGCATACAGTGGATTATAATAATGAAAAAGGATAATTTGAAATCTTGGTTTCAACTCTAAAGGAACTCTTTAAAAAAAAGATTTTAAGTTTTGGAAACCCCAATGAAAAAGTAGCAACTGCACGGTTTCTACTGTCAGATTGGCTCTAAGTGCCAAAAAGTGCTGGAAACGGGGAGATAAGCCTATTTTTGCAACAATGGTTAAAATCTTCAATTTTTCATCACAGATGTGCCCAAGATGCACAAAAGCGCTGGAAACGGTGAGATAAGCCTATTTTTGCAACTTTGGTTAAAATCTTCAATTTTTCATCACAGATGTGCCCAAGATGCACAAAAGCGCTGGAAACGGTGAGATAAGCCTATTTTTGCAACTTTGGTTACAATCTTCAATTTTTCATCACAGATGTGCCCAAGATGCGCAAAAGCTCTGGAAACGGTGAGATAAGCCTATTTTTGCAACTTTGGTTAAAATCTTAAATTTTTCATCACAGATGTGCCCAAGATGCACAAAAGCGCTGGAAACGGTGAGATAAGCCTATTTTTGCAACTTTGGTTAAAATCTTAAATTTTTCATCACAGATGTGCCCAAGGTGCGCAAAAGTGCTGGAAACGGTGAGATAAGCCTAATTTTGCAACAATGTTTAAGGTTTGGAGGTTTCATAGACTAAAGTTGAAAATCAGTGGTTTGACTGCCATAATGAAATAGGGTCACTAATCAACGTGTTTTCTCAAAAGGCCTTCACTCAATTTCCTTGATACTTAAAATGCATACAGTGGATTATAATAATGAAAAAGGATAATTTGAAATCTTGGTTTCAACTCTAAAGGAACTCTTTAAAAAAAAGATTTTAAGTTTTGGAAACCCCAATGAAAAAGTAGCAACTGCACGGTTTCTACTGTCAGATTGGCTCTAAGTGCCAAAAAGTGCTGGAAACGGGGAGATAAGCCTATTTTTGCAACAATGGTTAAAATCTTCAATTTTTCATCACAGATGTGTCCAAGATGCACAAAAGCGCTGGAAACGGTGAGATAAGCCTATTTTTGCAACTTTGGTTGAAATCTTCAGTTTTTCATCACAGATGTGCCCAAGATGCACAAAAGCGCTGGAAACGGTGAGATAAGCCTATTTTTGCAACTTTGGTTAAAATCTTCAATTTTTCATCACAGATGTGCCCAAGATGCACAAAAGCGCTGGAAACGGTGAGATAAGCCTATTTTTGCAACTTTGGTTAAAATCTTCAATTGTTCATCACAGATGTGCCCAAGACGCACAAAAGCGCTGGAAACGGTGAGATAAGCCTATTTTTGCAACTTTGGTTAAAATCTTCATTTTTTCATCACAGATATGCCCAAGGTGCACAAAAGTGCTGGAAACGGTGAGATAAGCCTATTTTTGCAACTTTGGTTGAAATCTTCAGTTTTTCATCACAGATGTGCCCAAGATGCACAAAAGCGCTGGAAACGGTGAGATAAGCCTATTTTTGCAACTTTGGTTAAAATCTTCAATTTTTCATCACAGATGTGCCCAAGATGCACAAAAGCGCTGGAAACGGTGAGATAAGCCTATTTTTGCAACTTTGGTTAAAATCTTCAATTGTTCATCACAGATGTGCCCAAGACGCACAAAAGCGCTGGAAACGGTGAGATAAGCCTATTTTTGCAACTTTGGTTAAAATCTTCATTTTTTCATCACAGATATGCCCAAGGTGCACAAAAGTGCTGGAAACGGTGAGATAAGCCTAATTTTGCAACAATGTTTAAGGTTTGGAGGTTTCATAGACTAAAGTTGAAAATCAGTGGTTTGACTGCCATAATGAAATAGGGTCACTAATCAACGTGTTTTCTCAAAAGGCCTTCACTCAATTTCCTTGATACTTAAAATGCATACAGTGGATTATAATAATGAAAAAGGATAATTTGAAATCTTGGTTTCAACTCTAAAGGAACTCTTTAAAAAAAAGATTTTAAGTTTTGGAAACCCCAATGAAAAAGTAGCAACTGCACGGTTTCTACTGTCAGATTCGCTCTAAGTGCCAAAAAGTGCTGGAAACGGGGAGATAAGCCTATTTTTGCAACAATGGTTAAAATCTTCAATTTTTCATCACAGATGTGTCCAAGATGCACAAAAGCGCTGGAAACGGTGAGATAAGCCTATTTTTGCAACTTTGGTTAAAATCTTCAATTTTTCATCACAGATGTGCCCAAGATGCACAAAAGCGCTGGAAACGGTGAGATAAGCCTATTTTTGCAACTTTGGTTACAATCTTCAATTTTTCATCACAGATGTGCCCAAGATGCGCAAAAGCTCTGGAAACGGTGAGATAAGCCTATTTTTGCAACTTTGGTTAAAATCTTAAATTTTTCATCACAGATGTGCCCAAGATGCACAAAAGCGCTGGAAACGGTGAGATAAGCCTATTTTTGCAACTTTGGTTAAAATCTTCATTTTTTCATCACAGATATGCCCAAGGTGCACAAAAGTGCTGGAAACGGTGAGATAAGCCTAATTTTGCAACAATGTTTAAGGTTTGGAGGTTTCATAGACTAAAGTTGAAAATCAGTGGTTTGAATGCCATAATGAAATAGGGTCACTAATCAACGTGTTTTCTCAAAAGGCCTTCACTCAATTTCCTTGATACTTAAAATGCATACAGTGGATTATAATAATGAAAAAGGATAATTTGAAATCTTGGTTTCAACTCTAAAGGAACTCTTTAAAAAAAAGATTTTAAGTTTTGGAAACCCCAATGAAAAAGTAGCAACTGCACGGTTTCTACTGTCAGATTCGCTCTAAGTGCCAAAAAGTGCTGGAAACGGGGAGATAGCCTATTTTTGCAACAATGGTTAAAATCTTCAATTTTTCATCACAGATGTGTCCAAGATGCACAAAAGCGCTGGAAACGGTGAGATAAGCCTATTTTTGCAACTTTGGTTGAAATCTTCAGTTTTTCATCACAGATGTGCCCAAGATGCACAAAAGCGCTGGAAACGGTGAGATAAGCCTATTTTTGCAACTTTGGTTAAAATCTTAAATTTTTCATCACAGATGTGCCCAAGATGCACAAAAGCGCTGGAAACGGTGAGATAAGCCTATTTTTGCAACTTTGGTTAAAATCTTAAATTTTTCATCACAGATGTGCCCAAGGTGCGCAAAAGTGCTGGAAACGGTGAGATAAGCCTAATTTTGCAACAATGTTTAAGGTTTGGAGGTTTCATAGACTAAAGTTGAAAATCAGTGGTTTGACTGCCATAATGAAATAGGGTCACTAATCAACGTGTTTTCTCAAAAGGCCTTCACTCAATTTCCTTGATACTTAAAATGCATACAGTGGATTATAATAATGAAAAAGGATAATTTGAAATCTTGGTTTCAACTCTAAAGGAACTCTTTAAAAAAAAGATTTTAAGTTTTGGAAACCCCAATGAAAAAGTAGCAACTGCACGGTTTCTACTGTCAGATTGGCTCTAAGTGCCAAAAAGTGCTGGAAACGGGGAGATAAGCCTATTTTTGCAACAATGGTTAAAATCTTCAATTTTTCATCACAGATGTGCCCAAGATGCACAAAAGCGCTGGAAACGGTGAGATAAGCCTATTTTTGCAACTTTGGTTAAAATCTTCAATTTTTCATCACAGATGTGCCCAAGATGCACAAAAGCGCTGGAAACGGTGAGATAAGCCTATTTTTGCAACTTTGGTTAAAATCTTCAATTTTTCATCACAGATGTGCCCAAGATGCACAAAAGCGCTGGAAACGGTGAGATAAGCCTATTTTTGCAACTTTGGTTAAAATCTTCAATTGTTCATCACAGATGTGCCCAAGATGCACAAAAGCGCTGGAAACGGTGAGATAAGCCTATTTTTGCAACTTTGGTTAAAATCTTCATTTTTTCATCACAGATATGCCCAAGGTGCACAAAAGTGCTGGAAACGGTGAGATAAGCCTAATTTTGCAACAATGTTTAAGGTTTGGAGGTTTCATAGACTAAAGTTGAAAATCAGTGGTTTGACTGCCATAATGAAATAGGGTCACTAATCAACGTGTTTTCTCAAAAGGCCTTCACTCAATTTCCTTGATACTTAAAATGCATACAGTGGATTATAATAATGAAAAAGGATAATTTGAAATCTTGGTTTCAACTCTAAAGGAACTCTTTAAAAAAAAGATTTTAAGTTTTGGAAACCCCAATGAAAAAGTAGCAACTGCACGGTTTCTACTGTCAGATTCGCTCTAAGTGCCAAAAAGTGCTGGAAACGGGGAGATAAGCCTATTTTTGCAACAATGGTTAAAATCTTCAATTTTTCATCACAGATGTGTCCAAGATGCACAAAAGCGCTGGAAACGGTGAGATAAGCCTATTTTTGCAACTTTGGTTAAAATCTTCAATTTTTCATCACAGATGTGCCCAAGATGCACAAAAGCGCTGGAAACGGTGAGATAAGCCTATTTTTGCAACTTTGGTTACAATCTTCAATTTTTCATCACAGATGTGCCCAAGATGCGCAAAAGCTCTGGAAACGGTGAGATAAGCCTATTTTTGCAACTTTGGTTAAAATCTTAAATTTTTCATCACAGATGTGCCCAAGATGCACAAAAGCGCTGGAAACGGTGAGATAAGCCTATTTTTGCAACTTTGGTTAAAATCTTAAATTTTTCATCACAGATGTGCCCAAGGTGCGCAAAAGTGCTGGAAACGGTGAGATAAGCCTAATTTTGCAACAATGTTTAAGGTTTGGAGGTTTCATAGACTAAAGTTGAAAATCAGTGGTTTGACTGCCATAATGAAATAGGGTCACTAATCAACGTGTTTTCTCAAAAGGCCTTCACTCAATTTCCTTGATACTTAAAATGCATACAGTGGATTATAATAATGAAAAAGGATAATTTGAAATCTTGGTTTCAACTCTAAAGGAACTCTTTAAAAAAAAGATTTTAAGTTTTGGAAACCCCAATGAAAAAGTAGCAACTGCACGGTTTCGACTGTCAGATTGGCTCTAAGTGCCAAAAAGTGCTGGAAACGGGGAGATAAGCCTATTTTTGCAACAATGGTTAAAATCTTCAATTTTTCATCACAGATGTGTCCAAGATGCATAAAAGCGCTGGAAACGGTGAGATAAGCCTATTTTTGCAACTTTGGTTGAAATCTTCAGTTTTTCATCACAGATGTGCCCAAGATGCACAAAAGCGCTGGAAACGGTGAGATAAGCCTATTTTTGCAACTTTGGTTAAAATCTTCAATTTTTCATCACAGATGTGCCCAAGATGCACAAAAGCGCTGGAAACGGTGAGATAAGCCTATTTTTGCAACTTTGGTTAAAATCTTCAATTTTTCATCACAGATGTGCCCAAGATGCACAAAAGCGCTGGAAACGGTGAGATAAGCCTATTTTTGCAACTTTGGTTAAAATCTTCAATTGTTCATCACAGATGTGCCCAAGATGCACAAAAGCGCTGGAAACGGTGAGATAAGCCTATTTTTGCAACTTTGGTTAAAATCTTCATTTTTTCATCACAGATATGCCCAAGGTGCACAAAAGTGCTGGAAACGGTGAGATAAGCCTAATTTTGCAACAATGTTTAAGGTTTGGAGGTTTCATAGACTAAAGTTGAAAATCAGTGGTTTGACTGCCATAATGAAATAGGGTCACTAATCAACGTGTTTTCTCAAAAGGCCTTCACTCAATTTCCTTGATACTTAAAATGCATACAGTGGATTATAATAATGAAAAAGGATAATTTGAAATCTTGGTTTCAACTCTAAAGGAACTCTTTAAAAAAAAGATTTTAAGTTTTGGAAACCCCAATGAAAAAGTAGCAACTGCACGGTTTCTACTGTCAGATTCGCTCTAAGTGCCAAAAAGTGCTGGAAACGGGGAGATAAGCCTATTTTTGCAACAATGGTTAAAATCTTCAATTTTTCATCACAGATGTGTCCAAGATGCACAAAAGCGCTGGAAACGGTGAGATAAGCCTATTTTTGCAACTTTGGTTAAAATCTTCAATTTTTCATCACAGATGTGCCCAAGATGCCCAAAAGCGCTGGAAACGGTGAGATAAGCCTATTTTTGCAACTTTGGTTAAAATCTTAAATTTTTCATCACAGATGTGCCCAAGATGCCCAAAAGCGCTGGAAACGGTGAGATAAGCCTATTTTTGCAACTTTGGTTAAAATCTTCATTTTTTTCATCACAGATATGCCCAAGGTGCACAAAAGTGCTGGAAACGGTGAGATAAGCCTAATTTTGCAACAATGTTTAAGGTTTGGAGATTTCATAGACTAAAGTTGAAAATCAGTGGTTTGACTGCCATAATGAAATAGGGTCACTAATCAACGTGTTTTCTCAAAAGGCCTTCACTCAATTTCCTTGATACTTAAAATGCATACAGTGGATTATAATAATGAAAAAGGATAATTTGAAATCTTGGTTTCAACTCTAAAGGAACTCTTTAAAAAAAAGATTTTAAGTTTTGGAAACCCCAATGAAAAAGTAGCAACTGCACGGTTTCTACTGTCAGATTCGCTCTAAGTGCCAAAAAGTGCTGGAAACGGGGAGATAAGCCTATTTTTGCAACAATGGTTAAAATCTTCAATTTTTCATCACAGATGTGTCCAAGATGCACAAAAGCGCTGGAAACGGTGAGATAAGCCTATTTTTGCAACTTTGGTTAAAATCTTCAATTTTTCATCACAGATGTGCCCAAGATGCACAAAAGCGCTGGAAACGGTGAGATAAGCCTATTTTTGCAACTTTGGTTACAATCTTCAATTTTTCATCACAGATGTGCCCAAGATGCGCAAAAGCTCTGGAAACGGTGAGATAAGCCTATTTTTGCAACTTTGGTTAAAATCTTCAATTTTTCATCACAGATGTGCCCAAGATGCGCAAAAGCTCTGGAAACGGTGAGATAAGCCTATTTTTGCAACTTTGGTTAAAATCTTCATTTTTTCATCACAGATATGCCCAAAGTGCACAAAAGTGCTGGAAACGGTGAGATAAGCCTAATTTTGCAACAATGTTTAAGGTTTGGAGGTTTCATAGACTAAAGTTGAAAATCAGTGGTTTGACTGCCATAATGAAATAGGGTCACTAATCAACGTGTTTTCTCAAAAGGCCTTCACTCAATTTCCTTGATACTTAAAATGCATACAGTGGATTATAATAATGAAAAAGGATAATTTGAAATCTTGGTTTCAACTCTAAAGGAACTCTTTAAAAAAAAGATTTTAAGTTTTGGAAACCCCAATGAAAAAGTAGCAACTGCACGGTTTCTACTGTCAGATTCGCTCTAAGTGCCAAAAAGTGCTGGAAACGGGGAGATAAGCCTATTTTTGCAACAATGGTTAAAATCTTCAATTTTTCATCACAGATGTGTCCAAGATGCACAAAAGCGCTGGAAACGGTGAGATAAGCCTATTTTTGCAACTTTGGTTGAAATCTTCAATTTTTCATCACAGATGTGCCCAAGATGCACAAAAGCGCTGGAAACGGTGAGATAAGCCTATTTTTGCAACTTTGGTTAAAATCTTCAATTTTTCATCACAGATGTGCCCAAGATGCGCAAAAGCGCTGGAAACGGTGAGATAAGCCTATTTTTGCAACTTTGGTTAAAATCTTCATTTTTTTCATCACAGATATGCCCAAGGTGCACAAAAGTGCTGGAAACGGTGAGATAAGCCTAATTTTGCAACAATGTTTAAGATTTGGAGGTTTCATAGACTAAAGTTGAAAATCAGTGGTTTGACTGCCATAATGAAATAGGGTCACTAATCAACGTGTTTTCTCAAAAGGCCTTCAGTCAAATTCCTTGATACTTAAAATGCATACAGTGGATTATAATAATGAAAAAGGATAATTTGAAATCTTGGTTTCAACTCTAAAGGAACTCTTTAAAAAAAAGATTTTAAGTTTTGGAAACCCCAATGAAAAAGTAGCAACTGCACGGTTTCTACTGTCAGATTGGCTCTAAGTGCCAAAAAGTGCTGGAAACGGGGAGATAAGCCTATTTTTGCAACTTTGGTTAAAATCTTCAATTTTTCATCACAGATGTGCCCAAGATGCACAAAAGCGCTGGAAACGGTGAGATAAGCCTATTTTTGCAACTTTGGTTAAAATCTTCAATTGTTCATCACAGATGTAACCAAGATGCGCAAAAGCTCTGGAAACGGTGAGATAAGCCTATTTTTGCAACTTTGGTTAAAATCTTAAATTTTTCATCACAGATGTGCCCAAGATGCACAAAAGCGCTGGAAACGGTGAGATAAGCCTATTTTTGCAACTTTGGTTAAAATCTTAAATTTTTCATCACAGATGTGCCCAAGGTGCGCAAAAGTGCTGGAAACGGTGAGATAAGCCTAATTTTGCAACAATGTTTAAGGTTTGGAGGTTTCATAGACTAAAGTTGAAAATCAGTGGTTTGACTGCCATAATGAAATAGGGTCACTAATCAACGTGTTTTCTCAAAAGGCCTTCACTCAATTTCCTTGATACTTAAAATGCATACAGTGGATTATAATAATGAAAAAGGATAATTTGAAATCTTGGTTTCAACTCTAAAGGAACTCTTTAAAAAAAAGATTTTAAGTTTTGGAAACCCCAATGAAAAAGTAGCAACTGCACGGTTTCGACTGTCAGATTGGCTCTAAGTGCCAAAAAGTGCTGGAAACGGGGAGATAAGCCTATTTTTGCAACAATGGTTAAAATCTTCAATTTTTCATCACAGATGTGTCCAAGATGCATAAAAGCGCTGGAAACGGTGAGATAAGCCTATTTTTGCAACTTTGGTTGAAATCTTCAGTTTTTCATCACAGATGTGCCCAAGATGCACAAAAGCGCTGGAAACGGTGAGATAAGCCTATTTTTGCAACTTTGGTTAAAATCTTCAATTTTTCATCACAGATGTGCCCAAGATGCACAAAAGCGCTGGAAACGGTGAGATAAGCCTATTTTTGCAACTTTGGTTAAAATCTTCAATTTTTCATCACAGATGTGCCCAAGATGCACAAAAGCGCTGGAAACGGTGAGATAAGCCTATTTTTGCAACTTTGGTTAAAATCTTCAATTGTTCATCACAGATGTGCCCAAGATGCACAAAAGCGCTGGAAACGGTGAGATAAGCCTATTTTTGCAACTTTGGTTAAAATCTTCATTTTTTCATCACAGATATGCCCAAGGTGCACAAAAGTGCTGGAAACGGTGAGATAAGCCTAATTTTGCAACAATGTTTAAGGTTTGGAGGTTTCATAGACTAAAGTTGAAAATCAGTGGTTTGACTGCCATAATGAAATAGGGTCACTAATCAACGTGTTTTCTCAAAAGGCCTTCACTCAATTTCCTTGATACTTAAAATGCATACAGTGGATTATAATAATGAAAAAGGATAATTTGAAATCTTGGTTTCAACTCTAAAGGAACTCTTTAAAAAAAAGATTTTAAGTTTTGGAAACCCCAATGAAAAAGTAGCAACTGCACGGTTTCTACTGTCAGATTCGCTCTAAGTGCCAAAAAGTGCTGGAAACGGGGAGATAAGCCTATTTTTGCAACAATGGTTAAAATCTTCAATTTTTCATCACAGATGTGTCCAAGATGCACAAAAGCGCTGGAAACGGTGAGATAAGCCTATTTTTGCAACTTTGGTTAAAATCTTCAATTTTTCATCACAGATGTGCCCAAGATGCCCAAAAGCGCTGGAAACGGTGAGATAAGCCTATTTTTGCAACTTTGGTTAAAATCTTAAATTTTTCATCACAGATGTGCCCAAGATGCCCAAAAGCGCTGGAAACGGTGAGATAAGCCTATTTTTGCAACTTTGGTTAAAATCTTCATTTTTTTCATCACAGATATGCCCAAGGTGCACAAAAGTGCTGGAAACGGTGAGATAAGCCTAATTTTGCAACAATGTTTAAGGTTTGGAGATTTCATAGACTAAAGTTGAAAATCAGTGGTTTGACTGCCATAATGAAATAGGGTCACTAATCAACGTGTTTTCTCAAAAGGCCTTCACTCAATTTCCTTGATACTTAAAATGCATACAGTGGATTATAATAATGAAAAAGGATAATTTGAAATCTTGGTTTCAACTCTAAAGGAACTCTTTAAAAAAAAGATTTTAAGTTTTGGAAACCCCAATGAAAAAGTAGCAACTGCACGGTTTCTACTGTCAGATTCGCTCTAAGTGCCAAAAAGTGCTGGAAACGGGGAGATAAGCCTATTTTTGCAACAATGGTTAAAATCTTCAATTTTTCATCACAGATGTGTCCAAGATGCACAAAAGCGCTGGAAACGGTGAGATAAGCCTATTTTTGCAACTTTGGTTAAAATCTTCAATTTTTCATCACAGATGTGCCCAAGATGCACAAAAGCGCTGGAAACGGTGAGATAAGCCTATTTTTGCAACTTTGGTTACAATCTTCAATTTTTCATCACAGATGTGCCCAAGATGCGCAAAAGCTCTGGAAACGGTGAGATAAGCCTATTTTTGCAACTTTGGTTAAAATCTTCAATTTTTCATCACAGATGTGCCCAAGATGCGCAAAAGCTCTGGAAACGGTGAGATAAGCCTATTTTTGCAACTTTGGTTAAAATCTTCATTTTTTCATCACAGATATGCCCAAAGTGCACAAAAGTGCTGGAAACGGTGAGATAAGCCTAATTTTGCAACAATGTTTAAGGTTTGGAGGTTTCATAGACTAAAGTTGAAAATCAGTGGTTTGACTGCCATAATGAAATAGGGTCACTAATCAACGTGTTTTCTCAAAAGGCCTTCACTCAATTTCCTTGATACTTAAAATGCATACAGTGGATTATAATAATGAAAAAGGATAATTTGAAATCTTGGTTTCAACTCTAAAGGAACTCTTTAAAAAAAAGATTTTAAGTTTTGGAAACCCCAATGAAAAAGTAGCAACTGCACGGTTTCTACTGTCAGATTCGCTCTAAGTGCCAAAAAGTGCTGGAAACGGGGAGATAAGCCTATTTTTGCAACAATGGTTAAAATCTTCAATTTTTCATCACAGATGTGTCCAAGATGCACAAAAGCGCTGGAAACGGTGAGATAAGCCTATTTTTGCAACTTTGGTTGAAATCTTCAATTTTTCATCACAGATGTGCCCAAGATGCACAAAAGCGCTGGAAACGGTGAGATAAGCCTATTTTTGCAACTTTGGTTAAAATCTTCAATTTTTCATCACAGATGTGCCCAAGATGCGCAAAAGCGCTGGAAACGGTGAGATAAGCCTATTTTTGCAACTTTGGTTAAAATCTTCATTTTTTTCATCACAGATATGCCCAAGGTGCACAAAAGTGCTGGAAACGGTGAGATAAGCCTAATTTTGCAACAATGTTTAAGATTTGGAGGTTTCATAGACTAAAGTTGAAAATCAGTGGTTTGACTGCCATAATGAAATAGGGTCACTAATCAACGTGTTTTCTCAAAAGGCCTTCAGTCAAATTCCTTGATACTTAAAATGCATACAGTGGATTATAATAATGAAAAAGGATAATTTGAAATCTTGGTTTCAACTCTAAAGGAACTCTTTAAAAAAAAGATTTTAAGTTTTGGAAACCCCAATGAAAAAGTAGCAACTGCACGGTTTCTACTGTCAGATTGGCTCTAAGTGCCAAAAAGTGCTGGAAACGGGGAGATAAGCCTATTTTTGCAACTTTGGTTAAAATCTTCAATTTTTCATCACAGATGTGCCCAAGATGCACAAAAGCGCTGGAAACGGTGAGATAAGCCTATTTTTGCAACTTTGGTTAAAATCTTCAATTGTTCATCACAGATGTAACCAAGATGCGCAAAAGCTCTGGAAACGGTGAGATAAGCCTATTTTTGCAACTTTGGTTAAAATCTTAAATTTTTCATCACAGATGTGCCCAAGATGCACAAAAGCGCTGGAAACGGTGAGATAAGCCTATTTTTGCAACTTTGGTTAAAATCTTCATTTTTTCATCACAGATATGCCCAAGGTGCACAAAAGTGCTGGAAACGGTGAGATAAGCCTAATTTTGCAACAATGTTTAAGGTTTGGAGGTTTCATAGACTAAAGTTGAAAATCAGTGGTTTGACTGCCATAATGAAATAGGGTCACTAATCAACGTGTTTTCTCAAAAGGCCTTCTCTCAATTTCCTTGATACTTAAAATGCATACAGTGGATTATAATAATGAAAAAGGATAATTTGAAATCTTGGTTTCAACTCTAAAGGAACTCTTTAAAAAAAAGATTTTAAGTTTTGGAAACCCCAATGAAAAAGTAGCAACTGCACGGTTTCTACTGTCAGATTCGCTCTAAGTGCCAAAAAGTGCTGGAAACGGGGAGATAAGCCTATTTTTGCAACAATGGTTAAAATCTTCAATTTTTCATCACAGATGTGTCCAAGATGCACAAAAGCGCTGGAAACGGTGAGATAAGCCTATTTTTGCAACTTTGGTTAAAATCTTCAATTTTTCATCACAGATGTGCCCAAGATGCACAAAAGCGCTGGAAACGGTGAGATAAGCCTATTTTTGCAACTTTGGTTAAAATCTTCAATTTTTCATCACAGATGTGCCCAAGATGCGCAAAAGCGCTGGAAACGGTGAGATAAGCCTATTTTTGCAACTTTGGTTAAAATCTTCAATTTTTCATCACAGATGTGCCCAAGATGCCCAAAAGCGCTGGAAACGGTGAGATAAGCCTATTTTTGCAACTTTGGTTAAAATCTTAAATTTTTCATCACAGATGTGCCCAAGATGCCCAAAAGCGCTGGAAACGGTGAGATAAGCCTATTTTTGCAACTTTGGTTAAAATCTTCATTTTTTTCATCACAGATATGCCCAAGGTGCACAAAAGTGCTGGAAACGGTGAGATAAGCCTAATTTTG
Organism: Pleuronectes platessa; assembly: GCF_947347685.1. NCBI lineage: Eukaryota > Metazoa > Chordata > Actinopteri > Pleuronectiformes > Pleuronectidae > Pleuronectes > Pleuronectes platessa. Next base: position 403,453 of record NW_026518976.1, read on the forward strand.
CAACAATGTTTAAGGTTTGGAGGTTTCATAGACTAAAGTTGAAAATCAGTGGTTTGACTGCCATAATGAAATAGGGTCACTAATCAACGTGTTTTCTCAAAAGGCCTTCAGTCAAATTCCTTGATACTTAAAATGCATACAGTGGATTATAATAATGAAAAAGGATAATTTGAAATCTTGGTTTCAACTCTAAAGGAACTCTTTAAAAAAAAGATTTTAAGTTTTGGAAACCCCAATGAAAAAGTAGCAACTGCACGGTTTCTACTGTCAGATTCGCTCTAAGTGACAAAAAGTGCTGGAAACGGGGAGATAAGCCTATTTTTGCAACAATGGTTAAAATCTTCAATTTTTCATCACAGATGTGCCCAAGATGCAAAAAAGCGCTGGAAACGGTGAGATAAGCCTATTTTTGCAACTTTGGTTAAAATCTTCAATTTTTCATCACAGATGTGCCCAAGATGCACAAAAGCGCTGGAAACGGTGAGATAAGCCTATTTTTGCAACTTTGGTTAAAATCTTCAATTTTTCATCACAGATGTGCCCAAGATGCGCAAAAGCTCTGGAAACGGTGAGATAAGCCTATTTTTGCAACTTTGGTTAAAATCTTCATTTTTTCATCACAGATATGCCCAAGGTGCACAAAAGTGCTGGAAACGGTGAGATAAGCCTAATTTTGCAACAATGTTTAAGGTTTGGAGGTTTCATAGACTAAAGTTGAAAATCAGTGGTTTGACTGCCATAATGAAATAGGGTCACTAATCAACGTGTTTTCTCAAAAGGCCTTCACTCAATTTCCTTGATACTTAAAATGCATACAGTGGATTATAATAATGAAAAAGGATAATTTGAAATCTTGGTTTCAACTCTAAAGGAACTCTTTAAAAAAAAGATTTTAAGTTTTGGAAACCCCAATGAAAAAGTAGCAACTGCACGGTTTCTACTGTCAGATTCGCTCTAAGTGCCAAAAAGTGCTGGAAACGGGGAGATAAGCCTATTTTTGCAACAATGGTTAAAATCTTCAATTTTTCATCACAGATGTGCCCAAGATGCACAAAAGCGCTGGAAACGGTGAGATAAGCCTATTTTTGCAACTTTGGTTAAAATCTTCAATTTTTCATCACAGATGTGCCCAAGATGCCCAAAAGCGCTGGAAACGGTGAGATAAGCCTATTTTTGCAACTTTGGTTAAAATCTTAAATTTTTCATCACAGATGTGCCCAAGATGCCCAAAAGCGCTGGAAACGGTGAGATAAGCCTAATTTTGCAACAATGTTTAAGGTTTGGAGGTTTCATAGACTAAAGTTGAAAATCAGTGGTTTGACTGCCATAATGAAATAGGGTCACTAATCAACGTGTTTTCTCAAAAGGCCTTCACTCAATTTCCTTGATACTTAAAATGCATACAGTGGATTATAATAATGAAAAAGGATAATTTGAAATCTTGGTTTCAACTCTAAAGGAACTCTTTAAAAAAAAGATTTTAAGTTTTGGAAACCCCAATGAAAAAGTAGCAACTGCACGGTTTCTACTGTCAGATTGGCTCTAAGTGCCAAAAAGTGCTGGAAACGGGGAGATAAGCCTATTTTTGCAACAATGGTTAAAATCTTCAATTTTTCATCACAGATGTGCCCAAGATGCACAAAAGCGCTGGAAACGGTGAGATAAGCCTATTTTTGCAACTTTGGTTAAAATCTTCAATTTTTCATCACAGATGTGCCCAAGATGCGCAAAAGCGCTGGAAACGGTGAGATAAGCCTATTTTTGCAACTTTGGTAAAAATCTTAAATTTTTCATCACAGATGTGCCCAAGATGCCCAAAAGCGCTGGAAACGGTGAGATAAGCCTATTTTTGCAACTTTGGTTAAAATCTTCATTTTTTCATCACAGATATGCCCAAGGTGCACAAAAGTGCTGGAAACGGTGAGATAAGCCTAATTTTGCAACAATGTTTAAGGTTTGGAGGTTTCATAGACTAAAGTTGAAAATCAGTGGTTTGACTGCCATAATGAAATAGGGTCACTAATCAACGTGTTTTCTCAAAAGGCCTTCACTCAATTTCCTTGATACTTAAAATGCATACAGTGGATTATAATAATGAAAAAGGATAATTTGAAATCTTGGTTTCAACTCTAAAGGAACTCTTTAAAAAAAAGATTTTAAGTTTTGGAAACCCCAATGAAAAAGTAGCAACTGCACGGTTTCTACTGTCAGATTGGCTCTAAGTGCCAAAAAGTGCTGGAAACGGGGAGATAAGCCTATTTTTGCAACAATGGTTAAAATCTTCAATTTTTCATCACAGATGTGCCCAAGATGCACAAAAGCGCTGGAAACGGTGAGATAAGCCTATTTTTGCAACTTTGGTTAAAATCTTCAATTTTTCATCACAGATGTGCCCAAGATGCGCAAAAGCGCTGGAAACGGTGAGATAAGCCTATTTTTGCAACTTTGGTAAAAATCTTAAATTTTTCATCACAGATGTGCCCAAGATGCCCAAAAGCGCTGGAAACGGTGAGATAAGCCTATTTTTGCAACTTTGGTTAAAATCTTCATTTTTTCATCACAGATATGCCCAAGGTGCACAAAAGTGCTGGAAACGGTGAGATAAGCCTAATTTTGCAACAATGTTTAAGGTTTGGAGGTTTCATAGACTAAAGTTGAAAATCAGTGGTTTGACTGCCATAATGAAATAGGGTCACTAATCAACGTGTTTTCTCAAAAGGCCTTCACTCAATTTCCTTGATACTTAAAATGCATACAGTGGATTATAATAATGAAAAAGGATAATTTGAAATCTTGGTTTCAACTCTAAAGGAACTCTTTAAAAAAAAGATTTTAAGTTTTGGAAACCCCAATGAAAAAGTAGCAACTGCACGGTTTCTACTGTCAGATTGGCTCTAAGTGCCAAAAAGTGCTGGAAACGGGGAGATAAGCCTATTTTTGCAACAATGGTTAAAATCTTCAATTTTTCATCACAGATGTGCCCAAGATGCACAAAAGCGCTGGAAACGGTGAGATAAGCCTATTTTTGCAACTTTGGTTAAAATCTTCAATTTTTCATCACAGATGTGCCCAAGATGCACAATAGCGCTGGAAACGGTGAGATAAGCCTATTTTTGCAACTTTGGTTAAAATCTTCAATTTTTAATCACAGATGTGCCCAAGATGCGCAAAAGCGCTGGAAACGGTGAGATAAGCCTATTTTTGCAACTTTGGTTAAAATCTTAAATTTTTCATCACAGATGTGCCCAAGATGCGCAAAAGCGCTGGAAACGGTGAGATAAGCCTATTTTTGCAACTTTGGTTAAAATCTTAAATTTTTCATCACAGATGTGCCCAAGATGCACAAAAGCGCTGGAAACGGTGAGATAAGCCTATTTTTGCAACTTTGGTTAAAATCTTCATTTTTTCATCACAGATATGCCCAAGGTGCACAAAAGTGCTGGAAACGGTGAGATAAGCCTAATTTTGCAACAATGTTTAAGGTTTGGAGGTTTCATAGACTAAAGTTGAAAATCAGTGGTTTGACTGCCATAATGAAATAGGGTCACTAATCAACGTGTTTTCTCAAAAGGCCTTCAGTCAAATTCCTTGATACTTAAAATGCATACAGTGGATTATAATAATGAAAAAGGATAATTTGAAATCTTGGTTTCAACTCTAAAGGAACTCTTTAAAAAAAAGATTTTAAGTTTTGGAAACCCCAATGAAAAAGTAGCAACTGCACGGTTTCTACTGTCAGATTCGCTCTAAGTGCCAAAAAGTGCTGGAAACGGGGAGATAAGCCTATTTTTGCAACAATGGTTAAAATCTTCAATTTTTCATCACAGATGTGCCCAAGATGCAAAAAAGCGCTGGAAACGGTGAGATAAGCCTATTTTTGCAACTTTGGTTAAAATCTTCAATTTTTCATCACAGATGTGCCCAAGATGCAAAAAAGCGCTGGAAACGGTGAGATAAGCCTATTTTTGCAACTTTGGTTAAAATCTTCAATTTTTCATCACAGATGTGCCCAAGATGCGCAAAAGCTCTGGAAACGGTGAGATAAGCCTATTTTTGCAACTTTGGTTAAAATCTTCATTTTTTCATCACAGATATGCCCAAGGTGCACAAAAGTGCTGGAAACGGTGAGATAAGCCTAATTTTGCAACAATGTTTAAGGTTTGGAGGTTTCATAGACTAAAGTTGAAAATCAGTGGTTTGACTGCCATAATGAAATAGGGTCACTAATCAACGTGTTTTCTCAAAAGGCCTTCACTCAATTTCCTTGATACTTAAAATGCATACAGTGGATTATAATAATGAAAAAGGATAATTTGAAATCTTGTTTTCAACTCTAAAGGAACTCTTTAAAAAAAAGATTTTAAGTTTTGGAAACCCCAATGAAAAAGTAGCAACTGCACGGTTTCTACTGTCAGATTCGCTCTAAGTGCCAAAAAGTGCTGGAAACGGGGAGATAAGCCTATTTTTGCAACAATGGTTAAAATCTTCAATTTTTCATCACAGATGTGCCCAAGATGCACAAAAGCGCTGGAAACGGTGAGATAAGCCTATTTTTGCAACTTTGGTTAAAATCTTCAATTTTTCATCACAGATGTGCCCAAGATGCCCAAAAGCGCTGGAAACGGTGAGATAAGCCTATTTTTGCAACTTTGGTTAAAATCTTAAATTTTTCATCACAGATGTGCCCAAGATGCCCAAAAGCGCTGGAAACGGTGAGATAAGCCTAATTTTGCAACAATGTTTAAGGTTTGGAGGTTTCATAGACTAAAGTTGAAAATCAGTGGTTTGACTGCCATAATGAAATAGGGTCACTAATCAACGTGTTTTCTCAAAAGGCCTTCACTCAATTTCCTTGATACTTAAAATGCATACAGTGGATTATAATAATGAAAAAGGATAATTTGAAATCTTGGTTTCAACTCTAAAGGAACTCTTTAAAAAAAAGATTTTAAGTTTTGGAAACCCCAATGAAAAAGTAGCAACTGCACGGTTTCTACTGTCAGATTGGCTCTAAGTGCCAAAAAGTGCTGGAAACGGGGAGATAAGCCTATTTTTGCAACAATGGTTAAAATCTTCAATTTTTCATCACAGATGTGCCCAAGATGCACAAAAGCGCTGGAAACGGTGAGATAAGCCTATTTTTGCAACTTTGGTTAAAATCTTCAATTTTTCATCACAGATGTGCCCAAGATGCACAATAGCGCTGGAAACGGTGAGATAAGCCTATTTTCGCAACTTTGGTTAAAATCTTCAATTTTTCATCACAGATGTGCCCAAGATGCGCAAAAGCGCTGGAAACGGTGAGATAAGCCTATTTTTGCAACTTTGGTTAAAATCTTAAATTTTTCATCACAGATGTGCCCAAGATGCGCAAAAGCGCTGGAAACGGTGAGATAAGCCTATTTTTGCAACTTTGGTAAAAATCTTAAATTTTTCATCACAGATGTGCCCAAGATGCCCAAAAGCGCTGGAAACGGTGAGATAAGCCTATTTTTGCAACTTTGGTTAAAATCTTCATTTTTTCATCACAGATATGCCCAAGGTGCACAAAAGTGCTGGAAACGGTGAGATAAGCCTAATTTTGCAACAATGTTTAAGGTTTGGAGGTTTCATAGACTAAAGTTGAAAATCAGTGGTTTGACTGCCATAATGAAATAGGGTCACTAATCAACGTGTTTTCTCAAAAGGCCTTCACTCAATTTCCTTGATACTTAAAATGCATACAGTGGATTATAATAATGAAAAAGGATAATTTGAAATCTTGGTTTCAACTCTAAAGGAACTCTTTAAAAAAAAGATTTTAAGTTTTGGAAACCCCAATGAAAAAGTAGCAACTGCACGGTTTCTACTGTCAGATTGGCTCTAAGTGCCAAAAAGTGCTGGAAACGGGGAGATAAGCCTATTTTTGCAACAATGGTTAAAATCTTCAATTTTTCATCACAGATGTGCCCAAGATGCACAAAAGCGCTGGAAACGGTGAGATAAGCCTATTTTTGCAACTTTGGTTAAAATCTTCAATTTTTCATCACAGATGTGCCCAAGATGCCCAAAAGCGCTGGAAACGGTGAGATAAGCCTATTTTTGCAACTTTGGTTAAAATCTTAAATTTTTCATCACAGATGTGCCCAAGATGCCCAAAAGCGCTGGAAACGGTGAGATAAGCCTAATTTTGCAACAATGTTTAAGGTTTGGAGGTTTCATAGACTAAAGTTGAAAATCAGTGGTTTGACTGCCATAATGAAATAGGGTCACTAATCAACGTGTTTTCTCAAAAGGCCTTCACTCAATTTCCTTGATACTTAAAATGCATACAGTGGATTATAATAATGAAAAAGGATAATTTGAAATCTTGGTTTCAACTCTAAAGGAACTCTTTAAAAAAAAGATTTTAAGTTTTGGAAACCCCAATGAAAAAGTAGCAACTGCACGGTTTCTACTGTCAGATTGGCTCTAAGTGCCAAAAAGTGCTGGAAACGGGGAGATAAGCCTATTTTTGCAACAATGGTTAAAATCTTCAATTTTTCATCACAGATGTGCCCAAGATGCACAAAAGCGCTGGAAACGGTGAGATAAGCCTATTTTTGCAACTTTGGTTAAAATCTTCAATTTTTCATCACAGATGTGCCCAAGATGCACAATAGCGCTGGAAACGGTGAGATAAGCCTATTTTTGCAACTTTGGTTAAAATCTTCAATTTTTCATCACAGATGTGCCCAAGATGCGCAAAAGCGCTGGAAACGGTGAGATAAGCCTATTTTTGCAACTTTGGTTAAAATCTTAAATTTTTCATCACAGATGTGCCCAAGATGCGCAAAAGCGCTGGAAACGGTGAGATAAGCCTATTTTTGCAACTTTGGTAAAAATCTTAAATTTTTCATCACAGATGTGCCCAAGATGCCCAAAAGCGCTGGAAACGGTGAGATAAGCCTATTTTTGCAACTTTGGTTAAAATCTTCATTTTTTCATCACAGATATGCCCAAGGTGCACAAAAGTGCTGGAAACGGTGAGATAAGCCTAATTTTGCAACAATGTTTAAGGTTTGGAGGTTTCATAGACTAAAGTTGAAAATCAGTGGTTTGACTGCCATAATGAAATAGGGTCACTAATCAACGTGTTTTCTCAAAAGGCCTTCACTCAATTTCCTTGATACTTAAAATGCATACAGTGGATTATAATAATGAAAAAGGATAATTTGAAATCTTGGTTTCAACTCTAAAGGAACTCTTTAAAAAAAAGATTTTAAGTTTTGGAAACCCCAATGAAAAAGTAGCAACTGCACGGTTTCTACTGTCAGATTGGCTCTAAGTGCCAAAAAGTGCTGGAAACGGGGAGATAAGCCTATTTTTGCAACAATGGTTAAAATCTTCAATTTTTCATCACAGATGTGCCCAAGATGCACAAAAGCGCTGGAAACGGTGAGATAAGCCTATTTTTGCAACTTTGGTTAAAATCTTCAATTTTTCATCACAGATGTGCCCAAGATGCACAATAGCGCTGGAAACGGTGAGATAAGCCTATTTTTGCAACTTTGGTTAAAATCTTCAATTTTTCATCACAGATGTGCCCAAGATGCGCAAAAGCGCTGGAAACGGTGAGATAAGCCTATTTTTGCAACTTTGGTTAAAATCTTAAATTTTTCATCACAGATGTGCCCAAGATGCGCAAAAGCGCTGGAAACGGTGAGATAAGCCTATTTTTGCAACTTTGGTTAAAATCTTAAATTTTTCATCACAGATGTGCCCAAGATGCACAAAAGCGCTGGAAACGGTGAGATAAGCCTATTTTTGCAACTTTGGTTAAAATCTTCATTTTTTCATCACAGATATGCCCAAGGTGCACAAAAGTGCTGGAAACGGTGAGATAAGCCTAATTTTGCAACAATGTTTAAGGTTTGGAGGTTTCATAGACTAAAGTTGAAAATCAGTGGTTTGACTGCCATAATGAAATAGGGTCACTAATCAACGTGTTTTCTCAAAAGGCCTTCAGTCAAATTCCTTGATACTTAAAATGCATACAGTGGATTATAATAATGAAAAAGGATAATTTGAAATCTTGGTTTCAACTCTAAAGGAACTCTTTAAAAAAAAGATTTTAAGTTTTGGAAACCCCAATGAAAAAGTAGCAACTGCACGGTTTCTACTGTCAGATTCGCTCTAAGTGCCAAAAAGTGCTGGAAACGGGGAGATAAGCCTATTTTTGCAACAATGGTTAAAATCTTCAATTTTTCATCACAGATGTGCCCAAGATGCAAAAAAGCGCTGGAAACGGTGAGATAAGCCTATTTTTGCAACTTTGGTTAAAATCTTCAATTTTTCATCACAGATGTGCCCAAGATGCACAAAAGCGCTGGAAACGGTGAGATAAGCCTATTTTTGCAACTTTGGTTAAAATCTTCAATTTTTCATCACAGATGTGCCCAAGATGCGCAAAAGCTCTGGAAACGGTGAGATAAGCCTATTTTTGCAACTTTGGTTAAAATCTTCATTTTTTCATCACAGATATGCCCAAAGTGCACAAAAGTGCTGGAAACGGTGAGATAAGCCTAATTTTGCAACAATGTTTAAGGTTTGGAGGTTTCATAGACTAAAGTTGAAAATCAGTGGTTTGACTGCCATAATGAAATAGGGTCACTAATCAACGTGTTTTCTCAAAAGGCCTTCACTCAATTTCCTTGATACTTAAAATGCATACAGTGGATTATAATAATGAAAAAGGATAATTTGAAATCTTGGTTTCAACTCTAAAGGAACTCTTTAAAAAAAAGATTTTAAGTTTTGGAAACCCCAATGAAAAAGTAGCAACTGCACGGTTTCTACTGTCAGATTCGCTCTAAGTGCCAAAAAGTGCTGGAAACGGGGAGATAAGCCTATTTTTGCAACAATGGTTAAAATCTTCAATTTTTCATCACAGATGTGTCCAAGATGCACAAAAGCGCTGGAAACGGTGAGATAAGCCTATTTTTGCAACTTTGGTTGAAATCTTCAATTTTTCATCACAGATGTGCCCAAGATGCACAAAAGCGCTGGAAACGGTGAGATAAGCCTATTTTTGCAACTTTGGTTAAAATCTTCAATTTTTCATCACAGATGTGCCCAAGATGCACAAAAGCGCTGGAAACGGTGAGATAAGCCTATTTTTGCAACTTTGGTTAAAATCTTCAATTTTTCATCACAGATGTGCCCAAGATGCACAAAAGCGCTGGAAACGGTGAGATAAGCCTATTTTTGCAACTTTGGTTAAAATCTTCAATTTTTCATCACAGATGTGCCCAAGATGCACAAAAGCGATGGAAACGGTGAGATAAGCCTATTTTTGCAACTTTGGTTAAAATCTTCAATTTTTCATCACAGATGTGCCCAAGATGCGCAAAAGCGCTGGAAACGGTGAGATAAGCCTATTTTTGCAACTTTGGTTAAAATCTTCATTTTTTTCATCACAGATATGCCCAAGGTGCACAAAAGTGCTGGAAACGGTGAGATAAGCCTAATTTTGCAACAATGTTTAAGATTTGGAGGTTTCATAGACTAAAGTTGAAAATCAGTGGTTTGACTGCCATAATGAAATAGGGTCACTAATCAACGTGTTTTCTCAAAAGGCCTTCAGTCAAATTCCTTGATACTTAAAATGCATACAGTGGATTATAATAATGAAAAAGGATAATTTGAAATCTTGGTTTCAACTCTAAAGGAACTCTTTAAAAAAAAGATTTTAAGTTTTGGAAACCCCAATGAAAAAGTAGCAACTGCACGGTTTCTACTGTCAGATTGGCTCTAAGTGCCAAAAAGTGCTGGAAACGGGGAGATAAGCCTATTTTTGCAACTTTGGTTAAAATCTTCAATTGTTCATCACAGATGTTCCCAAGATGCGCAAAAGCTCTGGAAACGGTGAGATAAGCCTATTTTTGCAACTTTGGTTAAAATCTTCAATTTTTCATCACAGATGTGCCCAAGATGCACAAAAGCGCTGGAAACGGTGAGATAAGCCTATTTTTGCAACTTTGGTTAAAATCTTCAATTTTTCATCACAGATGTGCCCAAGATGCACAAAAGCGCTGGAAACGGTGAGATAAGCCTATTTTTGCAACTTTGGTTAAAATCTTCAATTTTTCATCACAGATGTGCCCAAGATGCACAAAAGCGATGGAAACGGTGAGATAAGCCTATTTTTGCAACTTTGGTTAAAATCTTCAATTTTTCATCACAGATGTGCCCAAGATGCGCAAAAGCGCTGGAAACGGTGAGATAAGCCTATTTTTGCAACTTTGGTTAAAATCTTCATTTTTTTCATCACAGATATGCCCAAGGTGCACAAAAGTGCTGGAAACGGTGAGATAAGCCTAATTTTGCAACAATGTTTAAGATTTGGAGGTTTCATAGACTAAAGTTGAAAATCAGTGGTTTGACTGCCATAATGAAATAGGGTCACTAATCAACGTGTTTTCTCAAAAGGCCTTCAGTCAAATTCCTTGATACTTAAAATGCATACAGTGGATTATAATAATGAAAAAGGATAATTTGAAATCTTGGTTTCAACTCTAAAGGAACTCTTTAAAAAAAAGATTTTAAGTTTTGGAAACCCCAATGAAAAAGTAGCAACTGCACGGTTTCTACTGTCAGATTGGCTCTAAGTGCCAAAAAGTGCTGGAAACGGGGAGATAAGCCTATTTTTGCAACTTTGGTTAAAATCTTCAATTGTTCATCACAGATGTTCCCAAGATGCGCAAAAGCTCTGGAAACGGTGAGATAAGCCTATTTTTGCAACTTTGGTTAAAATCTTAAATTTTTCATCACAGATGTGCCCAAGATGCGCAAAAGGTCTGGAAACGGTGAGATAAGCCTATTTTTGCAACTTTGGTTAAAATCTTCATTTTTTCATCACAGATATGCCCAAAGTGCACAAAAGTGCTGGAAACGGTGAGATAAGCCTAATTTTGCAACAATGTTTAAGGTTTGGAGGTTTCATAGACTAAAGTTGAAAATCAGTGGTTTGACTGCCATAATGAAATAGGGTCACTAATCAACGTGTTTTCTCAAAAGGCCTTCACTCAATTTCCTTGATACTTAAAATGCATACAGTGGATTATAATAATGAAAAAGGATAATTTGAAATCTTGGTTTCAACTCTAAAGGAACTCTTTAAAAAAAAGATTTTAAGTTTTGGAAACCCCAATGAAAAAGTAGCAACTGCACGGTTTCTACTGTCAGATTCGCTCTAAGTGCCAAAAAGTGCTGGAAACGGGGAGATAAGCCTATTTTTGCAACAATGGTTAAAATCTTCAATTTTTCATCACAGATGTGTCCAAGATGCACAAAAGCGCTGGAAACGGTGAGATAAGCCTATTTTTGCAACTTTGGTTGAAATCTTCAATTTTTCATCACAGATGTGCCCAAGATGCACAAAAGCGCTGGAAACGGTGAGATAAGCCTAATTTTGCAACAATGTTTAAGGTTTGGAGGTTTCATAGACTAAAGTTGAAAATCAGTGGTTTGACTGCCATAATGAAATAGGGTCACTAATCAACGTGTTTTCTCAAAAGGCCTTCACTCAATTTCCTTGATACTTAAAATGCATACAGTGGATTATAATAATGAAAAAGGATAATTTGAAATCTTGGTTTCAACTCTAAAGGAACTCTTTAAAAAAAAGATTTTAAGTTTTGGAAACCCCAATGAAAAAGTAGCAACTGCACGGTTTCTACTGTCAGATTCGCTCTAAGTGCCAAAAAGTGCTGGAAACGGGGAGATAAGCCTATTTTTGCAACAATGGTTAAAATCTTCAATTTTTCATCACAGATGTGTCCAAGATGCACAAAAGCGCTGGAAACGGTGAGATAAGCCTATTTTTGCAACTTTGGTTGAAATCTTCAATTTTTCATCACAGATGTGCCCAAGATGCACAAAAGCGCTGGAAACGGTGAGATAAGCCTATTTTTGCAACTTTGGTTAAAATCTTCAATTTTTCATCACAGATGTGCCCAAGATGCACAAAAGCGCTGGAAACGGTGAGATAAGCCTATTTTTGCAACTTTGGTTAAAATCTTCAATTTTTCATCACAGATGTGCCCAAGATGCACAAAAGCGCTGGAAACGGTGAGATAAGCCTATTTTTGCAACTTTGGTTAAAATCTTCAATTGTTCATCACAGATGTGCCCAAGATGCGCAAAAGCTCTGGAAACGGTGAGATAAGCCTATTTTTGCAACTTTGGTTAAAATCTTAAATTTTTCATCACAGATGTGCCCAAGATGCACAAAAGCGCTGGAAACGGTGAGATAAGCCTATTTTTGCAACTTTGGTTAAAATCTTCAATTTTTCATCACAGATGTGCCCAAGATGCACAAAAGCGCTGGAAACGGTGAGATAAGCCTATTTTTGCAACTTTGGTTAAAATCTTCAATTTTTCATCACAGATGTGCCCAAGATGCACAAAAGCGATGGAAACGGTGAGATAAGCCTATTTTTGCAACTTTGGTTAAAATCTTCAATTTTTCATCACAGATGTGCCCAAGATGCGCAAAAGCGCTGGAAACGGTGAGATAAGCCTATTTTTGCAACTTTGGTTAAAATCTTCATTTTTTTCATCACAGATATGCCCAAGGTGCACAAAAGTGCTGGAAACGGTGAGATAAGCCTAATTTTGCAACAATGTTTAAGATTTGGAGGTTTCATAGACTAAAGTTGAAAATCAGTGGTTTGACTGCCATAATGAAATAGGGTCACTAATCAACGTGTTTTCTCAAAAGGCCTTCAGTCAAATTCCTTGATACTTAAAATGCATACAGTGGATTATAATAATGAAAAAGGATAATTTGAAATCTTGGTTTCAACTCTAAAGGAACTCTTTAAAAAAAAGATTTTAAGTTTTGGAAACCCCAATGAAAAAGTAGCAACTGCACGGTTTCTACTGTCAGATTGGCTCTAAGTGCCAAAAAGTGCTGGAAACGGGGAGATAAGCCTATTTTTGCAACTTTGGTTAAAATCTTCAATTGTTCATCACAGATGTGCCCAAGATGCGCAAAAGCTCTGGAAACGGTGAGATAAGCCTATTTTTGCAACTTTGGTTAAAATCTTAAATTTTTCATCACAGATGTGCCCAAGATGCGCAAAAGGTCTGGAAACGGTGAGATAAGCCTATTTTTGCAACTTTGGTTAAAATCTTCATTTTTTCATCACAGATATGCCCAAAGTGCACAAAAGTGCTGGAAACGGTGAGATAAGCCTAATTTTGCAACAATGTTTAAGGTTTGGAGGTTTCATAGACTAAAGTTGAAAATCAGTGGTTTGACTGCCATAATGAAATAGGGTCACTAATCAACGTGTTTTCTCAAAAGGCCTTCACTCAATTTCCTTGATACTTAAAATGCATACAGTGGATTATAATAATGAAAAAGGATAATTTGAAATCTTGGTTTCAACTCTAAAGGAACTCTTTAAAAAAAAGATTTTAAGTTTTGGAAACCCCAATGAAAAAGTAGCAACTGCACGGTTTCTACTGTCAGATTCGCTCTAAGTGCCAAAAAGTGCTGGAAACGGGGAGATAAGCCTATTTTTGCAACAATGGTTAAAATCTTCAATTTTTCATCACAGATGTGTCCAAGATGCACAAAAGCGCTGGAAACGGTGAGATAAGCCTATTTTTGCAACTTTGGTTGAAATCTTCAATTTTTCATCACAGATGTGCCCAAGATGCACAAAAGCGCTGGAAACGGTGAGATAAGCCTATTTTTGCAACTTTGGTTAAAATCTTCAATTTTTCATCACAGATGTGCCCAAGATGCACAAAAGCGCTGGAAACGGTGAGATAAGCCTATTTTTGCAACTTTGGTTAAAATCTTCAATTTTTCATCACAGATGTGCCCAAGATGCACAAAAGCGCTGGAAACGGTGAGATAAGCCTATTTTTGCAACTTTGGTTAAAATCTTCAATTGTTCATCACAGATGTGCCCAAGATGCGCAAAAGCTCTGGAAACGGTGAGATAAGCCTATTTTTGCAACTTTGGTTAAAATCTTAAATTTTTCATCACAGATGTGCCCAAGATGCACAAAAGCGCTGGAAACGGTGAGATAAGCCTATTTTTGCAACTTTGGTTAAAATCTTCATTTTTTCATCACAGATATGCCCAAGGTGCACAAAAGTGCTGGAAACGGTGAGATAAGCCTAATTTTGCAACAATGTTTAAGGTTTGGAGGTTTCATAGACTAAAGTTGAAAATCAGTGGTTTGACTGCCATAATGAAATAGGGTCACTAATCAACGTGTTTTCTCAAAAGGCCTTCTCTCAATTTCCTTGATACTTAAAATGCATACAGTGGATTATAATAATGAAAAAGGATAATTTGAAATCTTGGTTTCAACTCTAAAGGAACTCTTTAAAAAAAAGATTTTAAGTTTTGGAAACCCCAATGAAAAAGTAGCAACTGCACGGTTTCTACTGTCAGATTCGCTCTAAGTGCCAAAAAGTGCTGGAAACGGGGAGATAAGCCTATTTTTGCAACAATGGTTAAAATCTTCAATTTTTCATCACAGATGTGTCCAAGATGCACAAAAGCGCTGGAAACGGTGAGATAAGCCTATTTTTGCAACTTTGGTTAAAATCTTCAATTTTTCATCACAGATGTGCCCAAGATGCACAAAAGCGCTGGAAACGGTGAGATAAGCCTATTTTTGCAACTTTGGTTAAAATCTTCAATTTTTCATCACAGATGTGCCCAAGATGCGCAAAAGCGCTGGAAACGGTGAGATAAGCCTATTTTTGCAACTTTGGTTAAAATCTTCAATTTTTCATCACAGATGTGCCCAAGATGCCCAAAAGCGCTGGAAACGGTGAGATAAGCCTATTTTTGCAACTTTGGTTAAAATCTTAAATTTTTCATCACAGATGTGCCCAAGATGCCCAAAAGCGCTGGAAACGGTGAGATAAGCCTATTTTTGCAACTTTGGTTAAAATCTTCATTTTTTTCATCACAGATATGCCCAAGGTGCACAAAAGTGCTGGAAACGGTGAGATAAGCCTAATTTTGCAACAATGTTTAAGGTTTGGAGGTTTCATAGACTAAAGTTGAAAATCAGTGGTTTGACTGCCATAATGAAATAGGGTCACTAATCAACGTGTTTTCTCAAAAGGCCTTCAGTCAAATTCCTTGATACTTAAAATGCATACAGTGGATTATAATAATGAAAAAGGATAATTTGAAATCTTGTTTTCAACTCTAAAGGAACTCTTTAAAAAAAAGATTTTAAGTTTTGGAAACCCCAATGAAAAAGTAGCAACTGCACGGTTTCTACTGTCAGATTGGCTCTAAGTGCCAAAAAGTGCTGGAAACGGGGAGATAAGCCTATTTTTGCAACAATGGTTAAAATCTTCAATTTTTCATCACAGATGTGCCCAAGATGCCCAAAAGCGCTGGAAACGGTGAGATAAGCCTATTTTTGCAACAATGTTTAAGGTTTGGAGGTTTCATAGACTAAAGTTGAAAATCAGTGGTTTGACTGCCATAATGAAATAGGGTCACTAATCAACGTGTTTTCTCAAAAGGCCTTCAGTCAAATTCCTTGATACTTAAAATGCATACAGTGGATTATAATAATGAAAAAGGATAATTTGAAATCTTGGTTTCAACTCTAAAGGAACTCTTTAAAAAAAAGATTTTAAGTTTTGGAAACCCCAATGAAAAAGTAGCAACTGCACGGTTTCTACTGTCAGATTCGCTCTAAGTGCCAAAAAGTGCTGGAAACGGGGAGATAAGCCTATTTTTGCAACAATGGTTAAAATCTGCAATTTTTCATCACAGATGTGCCCAAGATGCACAAAAGCGCTGGAAACGGTGAGATAAGCCTATTTTTGCAACTTTGGTTAAAATCTTCAATTTTTCATCACAGATGTGCCCAAGATGCCCAAAAGCGCTGGAAACGGTGAGATAAGCCTATTTTTGCAACTTTGGTTAAAATCTTAAATTTTTCATCACAGATATGCCCAAGGTGCACAAAAGTGCTGGAAACGGTGAGATAAGCCTAATTTTGCAACAATGTTTAAGGTTTGGAGGTTTCATAGACTAAAGTTGAAAATCAGTGGTTTGACTGCCATAATGAAATAGGGTCACTAATCAACGTGTTTTCTCAAAAGGCCTTCAGTCAAATTCCTTGATACTTAAAATGCATACAGTGGATTATAATAATGAAAAAGGATAATTTGAAATCTTGGTTTCAACTCTAAAGGAACTCTTTAAAAAAAAGATTTTACGTTTTGGAAACCCCAATGAAAAAGTAGCAACTGCACGGTTTCTACTGTCAGATTGGCTCTAAGTGCCAAAAAGTGCTGGAAACGGGGAGATAAGCCTATTTTTGCAACAATGGTTAAAATCTTCAATTTTTCATCACAGATGTGTCCAAGATGCACAAAAGCGCTGGAAACGGTGAGATAAGCCTATTTTTGCAACTTTGGTTAAAATCTTCAATTTTTCATCACAGATGTGCCCAAGATGCACAAAAGCGCTGGAAACGGTGAGATAAGCCTATTTTTGCAACTTTGGTTAAAATCTTCAATTTTTCATCACAGATGTGCCCAAGATGCGCAAAAGCGCTGGAAACGGTGAGATAAGCCTATTTTTGCAACTTTGGTTAAAATCTTCAATTTTTCATCACAGATGTGCCCAAGATGCCCAAAAGTGCTGGAAACGGTGAGATAAGCCTAATTTTGCAACAATATTTAAGGTTTGGAGGTTTCATAGACTAAAGTTGAAAATCAGTGGTTTGACTGCCATAATGAAATAGGGTCACTAATCAACGTGTTTTCTCAAAAGGCCTTCACTCAATTTCCTTGATACTTAAAATGCATACAGTGGATTATAATAATGAAAAAGGATAATTTGAAATCTTGGTTTCAACTCTAAAGGAACTCTTTAAAAAAAAGATTTTAAGTTTTGGAAACCCCAATGAAAAAGTAGCAACTGCACGGTTTCTACTGTCAGATTCGCTCTAAGTGCCAAAAAGTGCTGGAAACGGGGAGATAAGCCTATTTTTGCAACAATGGTTAAAATCTTCAATTTTTCATCACAGATGTGCCCAAGATGCACAAAAGCGCTGGAAACGGTGAGATAAGCCTATTTTTGCAACTTTGGTTAAAATCTTCAATTTTTCATCACAGATGTGCCCAAGATGCACAAAAGCGCTGGAAACGGTGAGATAAGCCTATTTTTGCAACTTTGGTTAAAATCTTCAATTGTTCATCACAGATGTGCCCAAGATGCGCAAAAGCTCTGGAAACGGTGAGATAAGCCTATTTTTGCAACTTTGGTTAAAATCTTCAATTTTTCATCACAGATGTGCCCAAGATGCCCAAAAGCGCTGGAAACGGTGAGATAAGCCTATTTTTGCAACTTTGGTTAAAATCTTAAATTTTTCATCACAGATGTGCCCAAGATGCCCAAAAGCGCTGGAAACGGTGAGATAAGCCTATTTTTGCAACTTTGGTTAAAATCTTCATTTTTTCATCACAGATATGCCCAAGGTGCACAAAAGTGCTGGAAACGGTGAGATAAGCCTAATTTTGCAACAATGTTTAAGGTTTGGAGGTTTCATAGACTAAAGTTGAAAATCAGTGGTTTGACTGCCATAATGAAATAGGGTCACTAATCAACGTGTTTTCTCAAAAGGCCTTCAGTCAAATTCCTTGATACTTAAAATGCATACAGTGGATTATAATAATGAAAAAGGATAATTTGAAATCTTGGTTTCAACTCTAAAGGAACTCTTTAAAAAAAAGATTTTAAGTTTTGGAAACCCCAATGAAAAAGTAGCAACTGCACGGTTTCTACTGTCAGATTCGCTCTAAGTGCCAAAAAGTGCTGGAAACGGGGAGATAAGCCTATTTTTGCAACAATGGTTAAAATCTGCAATTTTTCATCACAGATGTGCCCAAGATGCACAAAAGCGCTGGAAACGGTGAGATAAGCCTATTTTTGCAACTTTGGTTAAAATCTTCAATTTTTCATCACAGATGTGCCCAAGATGCCCAAAAGCGCTGGAAACGGTGAGATAAGCCTATTTTTGCAACTTTGGTTAAAATCTTAAATTTTTCATCACAGATATGCCCAAGGTGCACAAAAGTGCTGGAAACGGTGAGATAAGCCTAATTTTGCAACAATGTTTAAGGTTTGGAGGTTTCATAGACTAAAGTTGAAAATCAGTGGTTTGACTGCCATAATGAAATAGGGTCACTAATCAACGTGTTTTCTCAAAAGGCCTTCAGTCAAATTCCTTGATACTTAAAATGCATACAGTGGATTATAATAATGAAAAAGGATAATTTGAAATCTTGGTTTCAACTCTAAAGGAACTCTTTAAAAAAAAGATTTTACGTTTTGGAAACCCCAATGAAAAAGTAGCAACTGCACGGTTTCTACTGTCAGATTGGCTCTAAGTGCCAAAAAGTGCTGGAAACGGGGAGATAAGCCTATTTTTGCAACAATGGTTAAAATCTTCAATTTTTCATCACAGATGTGTCCAAGATGCACAAAAGCGCTGGAAACGGTGAGATAAGCCTATTTTTGCAACTTTGGTTAAAATCTTCAATTTTTCATCACAGATGTGCCCAAGATGCACAAAAGCGCTGGAAACGGTGAGATAAGCCTATTTTTGCAACTTTGGTTAAAATCTTCAATTTTTCATCACAGATGTGCCCAAGATGCGCAAAAGCGCTGGAAACGGTGAGATAAGCCTATTTTTGCAACTTTGGTTAAAATCTTCAATTTTTCATCACAGATGTGCCCAAGATGCCCAAAAGCGCTGGAAACGGTGAGATAAGCCTATTTTTGCAACTTTGGTTAAAATCTTCATTTTTTCATCACAGATATGCCCAAGGTGCACAAAAGTGCTGGAAACGGTGAGATAAGCCTAATTTTGCAACAATGTTTAAGGTTTGGAGGTTTCATAGACTAAAGTTGAAAATCAGTGGTTTGACTGCCATAATGAAATAGGGTCACTAATCAACGTGTTTTCTCAAAAGGCCTTCACTCAATTTCCTTGATACTTAAAATGCATACAGTGGATTATAATAATGAAAAAGGATAATTTGAAATCTTGGTTTCAACTCTAAAGGAACTCTTTAAAAAAAAGATTTTAAGTTTTGGAAACCCCAATGAAAAAGTAGCAACTGCACGGTTTCTACTGTCAGATTCGCTCTAAGTGCCAAAAAGTGCTGGAAACGGGGAGATAAGCCTATTTTTGCAACAATGGTTAAAATCTTCAATTTTTCATCACAGATGTGTCCAAGATGCACAAAAGCGCTGGAAACGGTGAGATAAGCCTATTTTTGCAACTTTGGTTAAAATCTTCAATTTTTCATCACAGATGTGCCCAAGATGCACAAAAGCGCTGGAAACGGTGAGATAAGCCTATTTTTGCAACTTTGGTTAAAATCTTAAATTTTTCATCACAGATGTGCCCAAGATGCACAAAAGCGCTGGAAACGGTGAGATAAGCCTATTTTTGCAACTTTGGTTAAAATCTTCATTTTTTCATCACAGATATGCCCAAGGTGCACAAAAGTGCTGGAAACGGTGAGATAAGCCTAATTTTGCAACAATATTTAAGGTTTGGAGGTTTCATAGACTAAAGTTGAAAATCAGTGGTTTGACTGCCATAATGAAATAGGGTCACTAATCAACGTGTTTTCTCAAAAGGCCTTCACTCAATTTCCTTGATACTTAAAATGCATACAGTGGATTATAATAATGAAAAAGGATAATTTGAAATCTTGGTTTCAACTCTAAAGGAACTCTTTAAAAAAAAGATTTTAAGTTTTGGAAACCCCAATGAAAAAGTAGCAACTGCACGGTTTCTACTGTCAGATTCGCTCTAAGTGCCAAAAAGTGCTGGAAACGGGGAGATAAGCCTATTTTTGCAACAATGGTTAAAATCTTCAATTTTTCATCACAGATGTGCCCAAGATGCACAAAAGCGCTGGAAACGGTGAGATAAGCCTATTTTTGCAACTTTGGTTAAAATCTTCAATTTTTCATCACAGATGTGCCCAAGATGCACAAAAGCGCTGGAAACGGTGAGATAAGCCTATTTTTGCAACTTTGGTTAAAATCTTCAATTGTTCATCACAGATGTGCCCAAGATGCGCAAAAGCTCTGGAAACGGTGAGATAAGCCTATTTTTGCAACTTTGGTTAAAATCTTCAATTTTTCATCACAGATGTGCCCAAGATGCCCAAAAGCGCTGGAAACGGTGAGATAAGCCTATTTTTGCAACTTTGGTTAAAATCTTAAATTTTTCATCACAGATGTGCCCAAGATGCCCAAAAGCGCTGGAAACGGTGAGATAAGCCTATTTTTGCAACTTTGGTTAAAATCTTCATTTTTTCATCACAGATATGCCCAAGGTGCACAAAAGTGCTGGAAACGGTGAGATAAGCCTAATTTTGCAACAATGTTTAAGGTTTGGAGGTTTCATAGACTAAAGTTGAAAATCAGTGGTTTGACTGCCATAATGAAATAGGGTCACTAATCAACGTGTTTTCTCAAAAGGCCTTCAGTCAAATTCCTTGATACTTAAAATGCATACAGTGGATTATAATAATGAAAAAGGATAATTTGAAATCTTGGTTTCAACTCTAAAGGAACTCTTTAAAAAAAAGATTTTAAGTTTTGGAAACCCCAATGAAAAAGTAGCAACTGCACGGTTTCTACTGTCAGATTCGCTCTAAGTGCCAAAAAGTGCTGGAAACGGGGAGATAAGCCTATTTTTGCAACAATGGTTAAAATCTTCAATTTTTCATCACAGATGTGTCCAAGATGCACAAAAGCGCTGGAAACGGTGAGATAAGCCTATTTTTGCAACTTTGGTTAAAATCTTCAATTTTTCATCACAGATGTGCCCAAGATGCACAAAAGCGCTGGAAACGGTGAGATAAGCCTATTTTTGCAACTTTGGTTAAAATCTTCAATTTTTCATCACAGATGTGCCCAAGATGCGCAAAAGCGCTGGAAACGGTGAGATAAGCCTATTTTTGCAACTTTGGTTAAAATCTTCATTTTTTCATCACAGATATGCCCAAGGTGCACAAAAGTGCTGGAAACGGTGAGATAAGCCTAATTTTGCAACAATGTTTAAGGTTTGGAGGTTTCATAGACTAAAGTTGAAAATCAGTGGTTTGACTGCCATAATGAAATAGGGTCACTAATCAACGTGTTTTCTCAAAAGGCCTTCACTCAATTTCCTTGATACTTAAAATGCATACAGTGGATTATAATAATGAAAAAGGATAATTTGAAATCTTGGTTTCAACTCTAAAGGAACTCTTTAAAAAAAAGATTTTAAGTTTTGGAAACCCCAATGAAAAAGTAGCAACTGCACGGTTTCTACTGTCAGATTCGCTCTAAGTGCCAAAAAGTGCTGGAAACGGGGAGATAAGCCTATTTTTGCAACAATGGTTAAAATCTTCAATTTTTCATCACAGATGTGTCCAAGATGCACAAAAGCGCTGGAAACGGTGAGATAAGCCTATTTTTGCAACTTTGGTTAAAATCTTCAATTTTTCATCACAGATGTGCCCAACATGCACAAAAGCGCTGGAAACGGTGAGATAAGCCTATTTTTGCAACTTTGGTTAAAATCTTAAATTTTTCATCACAGATGTGCCCAAGATGCACAAAAGCGCTGGAAACGGTGAGATAAGCCTATTTTTGCAACTTTGGTTAAAATCTTCATTTTTTCATCACAGATATGCCCAAGGTGCACAAAAGTGCTGGAAACGGTGAGATAAGCCTAATTTTGCAACAATATTTAAGGTTTGGAGGTTTCATAGACTAAAGTTGAAAATCAGTGGTTTGACTGCCATAATGAAATAGGGTCACTAATCAACGTGTTTTCTCAAAAGGCCTTCACTCAATTTCCTTGATACTTAAAATGCATACAGTGGATTATAATAATGAAAAAGGATAATTTGAAATCTTGGTTTCAACTCTAAAGGAACTCTTTAAAAAAAAGATTTTAAGTTTTGGAAACCCCAATGAAAAAGTAGCAACTGCACGGTTTCTACTGTCAGATTCGCTCTAAGTGCCAAAAAGTGCTGGAAACGGGGAGATAAGCCTATTTTTGCAACAATGGTTAAAATCTTCAATTTTTCATCACAGATGTGCCCAAGATGCACAAATGCGCTGGAAACGGTGAGATAAGCCTATTTTTGCAACTTTGGTTAAAATCTTCAATTTTTCATCACAGATGTGCCCAAGATGCGCAAAAGAGCTGGAAACGGTGAGATAAGCCTATTTTTGCAACTTTGGTTAAAATCTTAAATTTTTCATCACAGATGTGCCCAAGGTGCGCAAAAGTGCTGGAAACGGTGAGATAAGCCTAATTTTGCAACAATGTTTAAGGTTTGGAGGTTTCATAGACTAAAGTTGAAAATCAGTGGTTTGACTGCCATAATGAAATAGGGTCACTAATCAACGTGTTTTCTCAAAAGGCCTTCACTCAATTTCCTTGATACTTAAAATGCATACAGTGGATTATAATAATGAAAAAGGATAATTTGAAATCTTGGTTTCAACTCTAAAGGAACTCTTTAAAAAAAAGATTTTAAGTTTTGGAAACCCCAATAAAAAAGTAGCAACTGCACGGTTTCTACTGTCAGATTCGCTCTAAGTGCCAAAAAGTGCTGGAAACGGGGAGATAAGCCTATTTTTGCAACAATGGTTAAAATCTTCAAATTTTCATCACAGATGTGCCCAAGATGCACAAAAGCGCTGGAAACGGTGAGATAAGCCTATTTTTGCAACTTTGGTTAAAATCTTCAATTTTTCATCACAGATGTGCCCAAGATGCCCAAAAGCGCTGAAAACGGTGAGATAAGCCTATTTTTGCAACTTTGGTTAAAATCTTAAATTTTTCATCACAGATGTGCCCAAGATGCCCAAAAGTGCTGGAAACGGTGAGATAAGCCTATTTTTGCAACTTTGGTTAAAATCTTCAATTTTTCATCACAGATGTGCCCAAGATGCACAAAAGCGCTGGAAACGGTGAGATAAGCCTATTTTTGCAACTTTGGTTAAAATCTTCATTTTTTCATCACAGATATGCCCAAGGTGCACAAAAGTGTTGGAAACGGTGAGATAAGCCTAATTTTGCAACAATGTTTAAGGTTTGGAGGTTTCATAGACTAAAGTTGAAAATCAGTGGTTTGACTGCCATAATGAAATAGGGTCACTAATCAACGTGTTTTCTCAAAAGGCCTTCAGTCAAATTCCTTGATACTTAAAATGCATACAGTGGATTATAATAATGAAAAAGGATAATTTGAAATCTTGGTTTCAACTCTAAAGGAACTCTTTAAAAAAAAGATTTTAAGTTTTGGAAACCCCAATGAAAAAGTAGCAACTGCACGGTTTCTACTGTCAGATTGGCTCTAAGTGCCAAAAAGTGCTGGAAACGGGGAGATAAGCCTATTTTTGCAACAATGGTTAAAATCTTCAATTTTTCATCACAGATGTGTCCAAGATGCACAAAAGCGCTTGAAACGGTGAGATAAGCCTATTTTTGCAACTTTGGTTTAAATCTTCAATTTTTCATCACAGATGTGCCCAAGATGCACAAAAGCGCTGGAAACGGTGAAATAAGCCTATTTTTGCAACTTTGGTTAAAATCTTCAATTTTTCATCACAGATGTGCCCAAGATGCGCAAAAGCGCTGGAAACGGTGAGATAAGCCTATTTTTGCAACTTTGGTTAAAATCTGAAATTTTTCATCACAGATGTGCCCAAGATGCCCAAAAGCGCTGGAAACGGTGAGATAAGCCTATTTTTGCAACTTTGGTTAAAATCTTCAATTTTTCATCACAGATGTGCCCAAGATGCACAAAAGCGCTGGAAACGGTGAGATAAGCCTATTTTTGCAACTTTGGTTAAAATCTTCAATTTTTCATCACAGATGTGCCCAAGATGCGCAAAAGCGCTGGAAACGGTGAGATAAGCCTATTTTTGCAACTTTGGTTATAATCTTAAATTTTTCATCACAGATGTGCCCAAGGTGCGCAAAAGTGCTGGAAACGGTGAGATAAGCCTAATTTTGCAACAATGTTTAAGGTTTGGAGGTTTCATAGACTAAAGTTGAAAATCAGTGGTTTGAATGCCATAATGAATTAGGGTCACTAATCAACATGTTTTGTCAAAAGGCCTTCAGTCAAATTCCTTGATACTTAAAATGCATACAGTGGATTATAATAATGAAAAAGGATAATTTGAAATCTTGGTTTCAACTCTAAAGGAACTCTTTAAAAAAAAGATTTTAAGTTTTGGAAACCCCAATGAAAAAGTAGCAACTGCACGGTTTCTACTGTCAGATTGGCTCTAAGTGCCAAAAAGTGCTGGAAACGGGGAGATAAGCCTATTTTTGCAACAATGGTTAAAATCTTCAATTTTTCATCACAGATGTGCCCAAGATGCGCAAAAGCGCTGGAAACGGTGAGATAAGCCTATTTTTGCAACTTTGGTTAAAATCCTCAATTTTTCATCACAGATGTGCCCAAGATGCCCAAAAGCGCTGGAAACGGTGAGATAAGCCTATTTTTGCAACTTTGGTTAAAATCTTCATTTTTTCATCACAGATATGCCCACGGTGCACAAAAGTGCTGGAAACGGTGAGATAAGCCTAATTTTGCAACAATGTTTAAGGTTTGGAGGTTTCATAGACTAAAGTTGAAAATCAGTGGTTTGACTGCCATAATGAAATAGGGTCACTAATCAACGTGTTTTCTCAAAAGGCCTTCAGTCAAATTCCTTGATACTTAAAATGCATACAGTGGATTATAATAATGAAAAAGGATAATTTGAAATCTTGGTTTCAACTCTAAAGGAACTCTTTAAAAAAAAGATTTTAAGTTTTGGAAACCCCAATGAAAAAGTAGCAACTGCACGGTTTCTACTGTCAGATTGGCTCTAAGTGCCAAAAAGTGCTGGAAACGGGGAGATAAGCCTATTTTTGCAACAATGGTTAAAATCTTCAATTTTTCATCACAGATGTGTCCAAGATGCACAAAAGCGCTGGAAACGGTGAGATAAGCCTATTTTTGCAACTTTGGTTGGAATCTTCAATTTTTCATCACAGATGTGCCCAAGATGCACAAAAGCGCTGGAAACGGTGAGATAAGCCTATTTTTGCAACTTTGGTTAAAATCTTCAATTTTTCATCACAGATGTGCCCAAGATGCGCAAAAGCGCTGGAAACGGTGAGATAAGCCTATTTTTGCAACTTTGGTTAAAATCTTAAATTTTTCATCACAGATGTGCCCAAGATGCCCAAAAGCGCTGGAAACGGTGAGATAAGCCTATTTTTGCAACTTTGGTTAAAATCTTCAATTTTTCATCACAGATGTGCCCAAGATGCACAAAAGCGCTGGAAACGGTGAGATAAGCCTATTTTTGCAACTTTGGTTAAATTCTTAAATTTTTCATCACAGATGTGCCCAAGATGCCCAAAAGCGCTGGAAACGGTGAGATAAGCCTATTTTTGCAACTTTGGTTAAAATCTTCATTTTTTCATCACAGATGTGCCCAAGATGCCCAAAAGCGCTGGAAACGGTGAGATAAGCCTATTTTTGCAACAATGTTTAAGGTTTGGAGGTTTCATAGACTAAAGTTGAAAATCAGTGGTTTGACTGCCATAATGAAATAGGGTCACTAATCAACGTGTTTTCTCAAAAGGCCTTCAGTCAAATTCCTTGATACTTAAAATGCATACAGTGGATTATAATAATGAAAAAGGATAATTTGAAATCTTGGTTTCAACTCTAAAGGAACTCTTTAAAAAAAAGATTTTAAGTTTTGGAAACCCCAATGAAAAAGTAGCAACTGCAAGGTTTCTACTGTCAGATTCGCTCTAAGTGCCAAAAAGTGCTGGAAACGGGGAGATAAGCCTATTTTTGCAACAATGGTTAAAATCTTCAAATTTTCATCACAGATGTGCCCAAGATGCACAAAAGCGCTGGAAACGGTGAGATAAGCCTATTTTTGCAACTTTGGTTAAAATCTTCAATTTTTCATCACAGATGTGCCCAAGATGCCCAAAAGCGCTGAAAACGGTGAGATAAGCCTATTTTTGCAACTTTGGTTAAAATCTTCAATTTTTCATCACAGATGTGCCCAAGATGCGCAAAAGCGCTGGAAACGGTGAGATAAGCCTATTTTTGCAACTTTGGTTAAAATCTTCAATTTTTCATCACAGATGTGCCCAAGATGCACAAAAGCGCTGGAAACGGTGAGATAAGCCTATTTTTGCAACTTTGGTTAAAATCTTCAATTTTTCATCACAGATGTGCCCAAGATGCGCAAAAGCGCTGGAAACGGTGAGATAAGCCTATTTTTGCAACTTTGGTTAAAATCTTAAATTTTTCATCACAGATGTGCCCAAGGTGCGCAAAAGTGCTGGAAACGGTGAGATAAGCCTAATTTTGCAACAATGTTTAAGGTTTGGAGGTTTCATAGACTAAAGTTGAAAATCAGTGGTTTGACTGCCATAATGAAATAGGGTCACTAATCAACGTTTTTTCTCAAAAGGCCTTCACTCAATTTCCTTGATACTTAAAATGCATACAGTGGATTATAATAATGAAAAAGGATAATTTGAAATCTTGGTTTCAACTCTAAAGGAACTCTTTAAAAAAAAGATTTTAAGTTTTGGAAACCCCAATGAAAAAGTAGCAACTGCACGGTTTCTACTGTCAGATTGGCTCTAAGTGCCAAAAAGTGCTGGAAACGGGGAGATAAGCCTATTTTTGCAACAATGGTTAAAATCTTCAATTTTTCATCACAGATGTGTCCAAGATGCACAATAGCGCTGGAAACGGTGAGATAAGCCTATTTTTGCAACTTTGGTTGAAATCTTCAATTTTTCATCACAGATGTGCCCAAGATGCGCAAAAGCGCTGGAAAAGGTGAGATAAGCCTATTTTTGCAACTTTGGTTAAAATCTTAAATTTTTCATCACAGATGTGCCCAAGATGCCCAAAAGCGCTGGAAACGGTGAGATAAGCCTATTTTTGCAACTTTGGTTAAAATCTTCAATTTTTCATCACAGATGTGCCCAAGATGCACAAAAGCGCTGGAAACGGTGAGATAAGCCTATTTTTGCAACTTTGGTTAAATTCTTAAATTTTTCATCACAGATGTGCCCAAGATGCCCAAAAGCGCTGGAAACGGTGAGATAAGCCTATTTTTGCAACTTTGGTTAAAATCTTCATTTTTTCATCACAGATATGCCCAAGGTGCACAAAAGTGTTGGAAACGGTGAGATAAGCCTAATTTTGCAACAATGTTTAAGGTTTGGAGGTTTCATAGACTAAAGTTGAAAATCAGTGGTTTGACTGCCATAATGAAATAGGGTCACTAATCAACGTGTTTTCTCAAAAGGCCTTCAGTCAAATTCCTTGATACTTAAAATGCATACAGTGGATTATAATAATGAAAAAGGATAATTTGAAATCTTGGTTTCAACTCTAAAGGAACTCTTTAAAAAAAAGATTTTAAGTTTTGGAAACCCCAATGAAAAAGTAGCAACTGCACGGTTTCTACTGTCAGATTGGCTCTAAGTGCCAAAAAGTGCTGGAAACGGGGAGATAAGCCTATTTTTGCAACAATGGTTAAAATCTTCAATTTTTCATCACAGATGTGTCCAAGATGCACAAAAGCGCTGGAAACGGTGAGATAAGCCTATTTTTGCAACTTTGGTTTAAATCTTCAATTTTTCATCACAGATGTGCCCAAGATGCACAAAAGCGCTGGAAACGGTGAAATAAGCCTATTTTTGCAACTTTGGTTAAAATCTTCAATTTTTCATCACAGATGTGCCCAAGATGCGCAAAAGCGCTGGAAACGGTGAGATAAGCCTATTTTTGCAACTTTGGTTAAAATCTGAAATTTTTCCTCACAGATGTGCCCAAGATGCCCAAAAGCGCTGGAAACGGTGAGATAAGCCTATTTTTGCAACTTTGGTTAAAATCTTCAATTTTTCATCACAGATGTGCCCAAGATGCACAAAAGCGCTGGAAACGGTGAGATAAGCCTATTTTTGCAACTTTGGTTAAAATCTTCAATTTTTCATCACAGATGTGCCCAAGATGCGCAAAAGCGCTGGAAACGGTGAGATAAGCCTATTTTTGCAACTTTGGTTATAATCTTA
This sequence comes from Pleuronectes platessa, assembly GCF_947347685.1. NCBI lineage: Eukaryota > Metazoa > Chordata > Actinopteri > Pleuronectiformes > Pleuronectidae > Pleuronectes > Pleuronectes platessa. The sequence goes on from NW_026518976.1 coordinate 431,629, forward strand.
AATTTTTCATCACAGATGTGCCCAAGGTGCGCAAAAGTGCTGGAAACGGTGAGATAAGCCTAATTTTGCAACAATGTTTAAGGTTTGGAGGTTTCATAGACTAAAGTTGAAAATCAGTGGTTTGAATGCCATAATGAATTAGGGTCACTAATCAACATGTTTTGTCAAAAGGCCTTCAGTCAAATTCCTTGATACTTAAAATGCATACAGTGGATTATAATAATGAAAAAGGATAATTTGAAATCTTGGTTTCAACTCTAAAGGAACTCTTTAAAAAAAAGATTTTAAGTTTTGGAAACCCCAATGAAAAAGTAGCAACTGCACGGTTTCTACTGTCAGATTGGCTCTAAGTGCCAAAAAGTGCTGGAAACGGGGAGATAAGCCTATTTTTGCAACAATGGTTAAAATCTTCAATTTTTCATCACAGATGTGCCCAAGATGCGCAAAAGCGCTGGAAACGGTGAGATAAGCCTATTTTTGCAACTTTGGTTAAAATCCTCAATTTTTCATCACAGATGTGCCCAAGATGCGCAAAAGCGCTGGAAACGGTGAGATAAGCCTATTTTTGCAACTTTGGTTAAAATCTTCATTTTTTCATCACAGATATGCCCAAGGTGCACAAAAGTGCTGGAAACGGTGAGATAAGCCTAATTTTGCAACAATGTTTAAGGTTTGGAGGTTTCATAGACTAAAGTTGAAAATCAGTGGTTTGACTGCCATAATGAAATAGGGTCACTAATCAACGTGTTTTCTCAAAAGGCCTTCAGTCAAATTCCTTGATACTTAAAATGCATACAGTGGATTATAATAATGAAAAAGGATAATTTGAAATCTTGGTTTCAACTCTAAAGGAACTCTTTAAAAAAAAGATTTTAAGTTTTGGAAACCCCAATGAAAAAGTAGCAACTGCACGGTTTCTACTGTCAGATTGGCTCTAAGTGCCAAAAAGTGCTGGAAACGGTGAGATAAGCCTATTTTTGCAACTTTGGTTAAAATCTACAATTTTTCATCACAGATGTGCCCAAGATGCACAAAAGCGCTGGAAACGGTGAGATAAGCCTATTTTTGCAACTTTGGTTAAAATCTTCAATTGTTCATCACAGATGTGCCCAAGATGCACAAAAGCGCTGGAAACGGTGAGATAAGCCTATTTTTGCAACTTTGGTTAAAATCTTCAATTTTTCATCACAGATGTGCCCAAGATGCGCAAAAGCTCTGGAAACGGTGAGATAAGCCTATTTTTGCAACTTTGGTTAAAATCTTAAATTTTTCATCACAGATGTGCCCAAGATGCACAAAAGCGCTGGAAACGGTGAGATAAGCCTATTTTTGCAACTTTGGTTAAAATCTTCAATTTTTCATCACAGATGTGCCCAAGATGCGCAAAAGCGCTGGAAACGGTGAGATAAGCCTATTTTTGCAACTTTGGTTAAAATCTTCATTTTTTCATCACAGATAAAGATGCACAAAAGCGCTGGAAACGGTGAGATAAGCCTATTTATGCAACTTTGGTTAAAATCTTCAATTTTTCATCACAGATGTGCCCAAGATGCGCAAAAGCGCTGGAAACGGTGAGATAAGCCTATTTTTGCAACTTTCGTTAAAATCTTAAATTTTTCATCACAGATGTGCCCAAGGTGCGCAAAAGTGCTGGAAACGGTGAGATAAGCCTAATTTTGCAACAATGTTTAAGGTTTGGAGGTTTCTTAGACTAAAGTTGAAAATCAGTGGTTTGACTGCCATAATGAAATAGGGTCACTAATCAACGTGTTTTCTCAAAAGGCCTTCACTCAATTTCCTTGATACTTAAAATGCATACAGTGGATTATAATAATGAAAAAGGATAATTTGAAATCTTGGTTTCAACTCTAAAGGAACTCTTTAAAAAAAAGATTTTAAGTTTTGGAAACCCCAATGAAAAAGTAGCAACTGCACGGTTTCTACTGTCAGATTGGCTCTAAGTGCCAAAAAGTGCTGGAAACGGGGAGATAAGCCTATTTTTGCAACAATGGTTAAAATCTTCAATTTTTCATCACAGATGTGCCCAAGATGCGCAAAAGCGCTGGAAACGGTGAGATAAGCCTATTTTTGCAACTTTGGTTAAAATCCTCAATTTTTCATAACAGATGTGCCCAAGATGCGCAAAAGCGCTGGAAACGGTGAGATAAGCCTATTTTTGCAACTTTGGTTAAAATCTTCATTTTTTCATCACAGATATGCCCAAGGTGCACAAAAGTGCTGGAAACGGTGAGATAAGCCTAATTTTGCAACAATGTTTAAGGTTTGGAGGTTTCATAGACTAAAGTTGAAAATCAGTGGTTTGACTGCCATAATGAAATAGGGTCACTAATCAACGTGTTTTCTCAAAAGGCCTTCAGTCAAATTCCTTGATACTTAAAATGCATACAGTGGATTATAATAATGAAAAAGGATAATTTGAAATCTTGGTTTCAACTCTAAAGGAACTCTTTAAAAAAAAGATTTTAAGTTTTGGAAACCCCAATGAAAAAGTAGCAACTGCACGGTTTCTACTGTCAGATTGGCTCTAAGTGCCAAAAAGTGCTGGAAACGGGGAGATAAGCCTATTTTTGCAACTTTGGTTAAAATCTTCAATTTTTCATCACAGATGTGCCCAAGATGCGCAAAAGCGCTGGAAACGGTGAGATAAGCCTATTTTTGCAACTTTGGTTAAAATCTTCAATTTTTCATCACAGATGTGCCCAAGATGCACAAAAGCGCTGGAAACGGTGAGATAAGCCTATTTTTGCAACTTTGGTTAAAATCTTCAATTTTTCATCACAGATGTGCCCAAGATGCGCAAAAGCGCTAGAAACGGTGAGATAAGCCTATTTTTGCAACTTTGGTTAAAATCTTAAATTTTTCATCACAGATGTGCCCAAGATGCGCAAAAGCGCTGGAAACAGTGAGATAAGCCTATTTTTGCAACTTTGGTTAAAATCTTAAATTTTTCATCACAGATGTGCACAAGGTGCGCAAAAGTGCTGGAAACGGTGAGATAAGCCTAATTTTGCAACAATGTTTAAGGTTTGGAGGTTTCTTAGACTAAAGTTGAAAATCAGTGGTTTGACTGCCATAATGAAATAGGGTCACTAATCAACGTGTTTTCTCAAAAGGCCTTCACTCAATTTCCTTGATACTTAAAATGCATACAGTGGATTATAATAATGAAAAAGGATAATTTGAAATCTTGGTTTCAACTCTAAAGGAACTCTTTAAAAAAAAGATTTTAAGTTTTGGAAACCCCAATGAAAAAGTAGCAACTGCACGGTTTCTACTGTCAGATTGGCTCTAAGTGCCAAAAAGTGCTGGAAACGGGGAGATAAGCCTATTTTTGCAACAATGGTTAAAATCTTCAATTTTTCATCACAGATGTGCCCAAGATGCGCAAAAGCGCTGGAAACGGTGAGATAAGCCTATTTTTGCAACTTTGGTTAAAATCCTCAATTTTTCATAACAGATGTGCCCAAGATGCGCAAAAGCGCTGGAAACGGTGAGATAAGCCTATTTTTGCAACTTTGGTTAAAATCTTCATTTTTTCATCACAGATATGCCCAAGGTGCACAAAAGTGCTGGAAACGGTGAGATAAGCCTAATTTTGCAACAATGTTTAAGGTTTGGAGGTTTCATAGACTAAAGTTGAAAATCAGTGGTTTGACTGCCATAATGAAATAGGGTCACTAATCAACGTGTTTTCTCAAAAGGCCTTCAGTCAAATTCCTTGATACTTAAAATGCATACAGTGGATTATAATAATGAAAAAGGATAATTTGAAATCTTGGTTTCAACTCTAAAGGAACTCTTTAAAAAAAAGATTTTAAGTTTTGGAAACCCCAATGAAAAAGTAGCAACTGCACGGTTTCTACTGTCAGATTGGCTCTAAGTGCCAAAAAGTGCTGGAAACGGGGAGATAAGCCTATTTTTGCAACTTTGGTTAAAATCTTCAATTTTTCATCACAGATGTGCCCAAGATGCGCAAAAGCGCTGGAAACGGTGAGATAAGCCTATTTTTGCAACTTTGGTTAAAATCTTCAATTTTTCATCACAGATGTGCCCAAGATGCGCAAAAGCGCTGGAAACGGTGAGATAAGCCTATTTTTGCAACTTTGGTTAAAATCTTAAATTTTTCATCACAGATGTGCCCAAGATGCCCAAAAGCGCTGGAAACGGTGAGATAAGCCTATTTTTGCAACTTTGGTTAAAATCTTCAATTTTTCATCACAGATGTGCCCAAGATGCACAAAAGCGCTGGAAACGGTGAGATAAGCCTATTTTTGCAACTTTGGTTAAAATCTTCAATTTTTCATCACAGATGTGCCCAAGATGCGCAAAAGCGCTGGAAACAGTGAGATAAGCCTATTTTTGCAACTTTGGTTAAAATCTTAAATTTTTCATCACAGATGTGCCCAAGGTGCGCAAAAGTGCTGGAAACGGTGAGATAAGCCTAATTTTGCAACAATGTTTAAGGTTTGGAGGTTTCTTAGACTAAAGTTGAAAATCAGTGGTTTGACTGCCATAATGAAATAGGGTCACTAATCAACGTGTTTTCTCAAAAGGCCTTCACTCAATTTCCTTGATACTTAAAATGCATACAGTGGATTATAATAATGAAAAAGGATAATTTGAAATCTTGGTTTCAACTCTAAAGGAACTCTTTAAAAAAAAGATTTTAAGTTTTGGAAACCCCAATGAAAAAGTAGCAACTGCACGGTTTCTACTGTCAGATTCGCTCTAAGTGCCAAAAAGTGCTGGAAACGGGGAGATAAGCCTATTTTTGCAACAATGGTTAAAATCTTCAATTTTTCATCACAGATGTGTCCAAGATAGACAAAAGCGCTGGAAACGGTGAGATAAGCCTATTTTTGCAACAATGGTTAAAATCTTCAATTTTTCATCACAGATGTGCCCAAGATGCGCAAAAGCGCTGGAAACGGTGAGATAAGCCTATTTTTGCAACTTTGGTTAAAATCCTCAATTTTTCATCACAGATGTGCCCAAGATCCACAAAAGCGCTGGAAACGGTGAGATAAGCCTATTTTTGCAACAATGGTTAAAATCTTCAATTTTTCATCACAGATGTGCCAAAGATGCACAAAAGCGATGGAAACGGTGAGATAAGCCTATTTTTGCAACTTTGGTTAAAATCTTCAATTTTTCATCACAGATGTGCCAAAGATGCACAAAAGCGATGGAAACGGTGAGATAAGCCTATTTTTGCATCTTTGGTTAAAATCTTAATTTTTTCATCACAGATGTGCCCAAGATGCCCAAAAGCGCTGGAAACGGTGAGATAAGCCTATTTTTGCAACTTTTGTTAAAATCTTAAATTTTTCATCACAGATATGCCCAAGGTGCGCAAAAGTGCTGGAAACGGTGAGATAAGCCTAATTTTGCAACAATGTTTAAGGTTTGGAGGTTTCATAGACTAAAGTTGAAAATCAGTGGTTTGACTGCCATAATGAAATAGGGTCACTAATCAACGTGTTTTCTCAAAAGGCCTTCAGTCAAATTCCTTGATACTTAAAATGCATACAGTGGATTATAATAATGAAAAAGGATAATTTGAAATCTTGGTTTCAACTCTAAAGGAACTCTTTAAAAAAAAGATTTTAAGTTTTGGAAACCCCAATGAAAAAGTAGCAACTGCACGGTTTCTACTGTCAGATTGGCTCTAAGTGCCAAAAAGTGCTGGAAACGGGGAGATAAGCCGATTTTTGCAACAATGGTTAAAATCTTCAATTTTTCATCACAGATGTGCCCAAGATGCACAAAAGCGCTGGAAACGGTGAGATAAGCCTATTTTTGCAACAATGGTTAAAATCTTCAATTTTTCATCACAGATGTGTCTAAGATGCACAAAAGCGCTGGAAACGGTGAGATAAGCCTATTTTTGCAACTTTGGTTAAAATCTTCAATTTTTCATCACAGATGTGCCCAAGATGCACAAAAGCGCTGGAAACGGTGAGATAAGCCTATTTTTGCAACAATGGTTAAAATCTTCAATTTTTCATCACAGATGTGTCCAAGACGCACAAAAGCGCTGGAAACGGTGAGATAAGCCTATTTTTGCAACAATGGTTAAAATCTTCAATTTTTCATCACAGATGTGTCCAAGATGCACAAAAGCGCTGGAAACGGTGAGATAAGCCTATTTTTGCAACTTTGGTTAAAATCTTCAATTTTTCATCACAGATGTGCCCAAGATGCCCAAAAGCGCTGGAAACGGTGAGATAAGCCTATTTTTGCAACTTTGGTTAAAATCTTCAATTTTTCATCACAGATGTGCCCAAGATGCACAAAAGCGCTGGAAACGGTGAGATAAGCCTATTTTTGCAACAATGGTTAAAATCTTCAATTTTTCATCACAGATGTGTCCAAGATGCACAAAAGCGCTGGAAACGGTGAGATAAGCCTATTTTTGCAACTTTGGTTAAAATCTTCAATTTTTCATCACAGATGTGCCCAAGATGCACAAAAGCGCTGGAAACGGTGAGATAAGCCTATTTTTGCAACAATGGTTAAAATCTTCAATTTTTCATCACAGATGTGTCCAAGATGCACAAAAGCGCTGGAAACGGTGAGATAAGCCTATTTTTGCAACTTTGGTTAAAATCTTCAATTTTTCATCACAGATGTGCCCAAGATGCCCAAAAGCGCTGGAAACGGTGAGATAAGCCTATTTTTGCAACTTTGGTTAAAATCTTCAATTTTTCATCACAGATGTGCCCAAGATGCACAAAAGCGCTGGAAACGGTGAGATAAGCCTATTTTTGCAACAATGGTTAAAATCTTCAATTTTTCATCACAGATGTGTCCAAGATGCACAAAAGCGCTGGAAACGGTGAGATAAGCCTATTTTTGCAACTTTGGTTAAAATCTTCAATTTTTCATCACAGATGTGCCCAAGATGCCCAAAAGCGCTGGAAACGGTGAGATAAGCCTATTTTTGCAACTTTGGTTAAAATCTTCAATTTTTCATCACAGATGTGCCCAAGATGCACAAAAGCGCTGGAAACGGTGAGATAAGCCTATTTTTGCAACAATGGTTAAAATCTTCAATTTTTCATCACAGATGTGTCCAAGATGCACAAAAGCGCTGGAAACGGTGAGATAAGCCTATTTTTGCAACTTTGGTTAAAATCTTCAATTTTTCATCACAGATGTGCCCAAGATGCCCAAAAGCGCTGGAAACGGTGAGATAAGCCTATTTTTGCAACTTTGGTTAAAATCTTCAATTTTTCATCACAGATGTGCCCAAGATGCACAAAAGCGCTGGAAACGGTGAGATAAGCCTATTTTTGCAACAATGGTTAAAATCTTCAATTTTTCATCACAGATGTGCCCAAGATGCCCAAAAGCGCTGGAAACGGTGAGAAAAGCCTATTTTTGCAACTTTGGTTAAAATCTTCAATTTTTCATCACAGATGTGCCCAAGATGCCCAAAAGCGCTGGAAACGGTGAGATAAGCCTATTTTTGCAACTTTGGTTAAAATCTTCATTTTTTCATCACAGATATGCCCAAGGTGCACAAAAGTGCTGGAAACGGTGAGATAAGCCTAATTTTGCAACAATGTTTAAGGTTTGGAGGTTTCATAGACTAAAGTTGAAAATCAGTGGTTTGACTGCCATAATGAAATAGGGTCACTAATCAACGTGTTTTCTCAAAAGGCCTTCAGTCAAATTCCTTGATACTTAAAATGCATACAGTGGATTATAATAATGAAAAAGGATAATTTGAAATCTTGGTTTCAACTCAAAAGGAACTCTTTAAAAAAAAGATTTTAAGTTTTGGAAACCCCAATGAAAAAGTAGCAACTGCACGGTTTCTACTGTCAGATTGGCTCTAAGTGCCAAAAAGTGCTGGAAACGGGGAGATAAGCCTATTTTTGCAACAATGGTTAAAATCTTCAATTTTTCATCACAGATGTGTCCAAGATGCACAAAAGCGCTGGAAACGGTGAGATAAGCCTATTTTTGCAACTTTGGTTAAAATCTTCAATTTTTCATCACAGATGTGCCCAAGATGCCCAAAAGCGCTGGAAACGGTGAGATAAGCCTATTTTTGCAACTTTTGTTAAAATCTTAAATTTTTCATCACAGATGTGCCCAAGATGCCCAAAAGCGCTGGAAACGGTGAGATAAGCCTATTTTTGCAACTTTGGTTAAAATCTTCATTTTTTCATCACAGATATGCCCAAGGTGCGCAAAAGTGCTGGAAACGGTGAGATAAGCCTAATTTTGCAACAATGTTTAAGGTTTGGAGGTTTCATAGACTAAAGTTGAAAATCAGTGGTTTGACTGCCATAATGAAATAGGGTCACTAATCAACGTGTTTTCTCAAAAGGCCTTCAGTCAAATTCCTTGATACTTAAAATGCATACAGTGGATTATAATAATGAAAAAGGATAATTTGAAATCTTGGTTTCAACTCTAAAGGAACTCTTTAAAAAAAAGATTTTAAGTTTTGGAAACCCCAATGAAAAAGTAGCAACTGCACGGTTTCTACTGTCAGATTGGCTCTAAGTGCCAAAAAGTGCTGGAAACGGGGAGATAAGCCTATTTTTGCAACAATGGTTAAAATCTTCAATTTTTCATCACAGATGTGTCCAAGATGCACAAAAGCGCTGGAAAAGGTGAGATAAGCCTATTTTTGCAACTTTGGTTAAAATCTTCAATTTTTCATCACAGATGTGTCCAAGATGCACAAAAGCGCTGGAAACGGTGAGATAAGCCTATTTTTGCAACTTTGGTTAAAATCTTCAATTTTTCATCACAGATGTGCCCAAGATGCCCAAAAGCGCTGGAAACGGTGAGATAAGCCTATTTTTGCAACTTTTGTTAAAATCTTAAATTTTTCATCACAGATATGCCCAAGGTGCGCAAAAGTGCTGGAAACGGTGAGATAAGCCTAATTTTGCAACAATGTTTAAGGTTTGGAGGTTTCATAGACTAAAGTTGAAAATCAGTGGTTTGACTGCCATAATGAAATAGGGTCACTAATCAACGTGTTTTCTCAAAAGGCCTTCAGTCAAATTCCTTGATACTTAAAATGCATACAGTGGATTATAATAATGAAAAAGGATAATTTGAAATCTTGGTTTCAACTCTAAAGGAACTCTTTAAAAAAAAGATTTTAAGTTTTGGAAACCCCAATGAAAAAGTAGCAACTGCACGGTTTCTACTGTCAGATTGGCTCTAAGTGCCAAAAAGTGCTGGAAACGGGGAGATAAGCCTATTTTTGCAACAATGGTTAAAATCTTCAATTTTTCATCACAGATGTGTCCAAGATGCACAAAAGCGCTGGAAAAGGTGAGATAAGCCTATTTTTGCAACTTTGGTTAAAATCTTCAATTTTTCATCACAGATGTGTCCAAGATGCACAAAAGCGCTGGAAACGGTGAGATAAGCCTATTTTTGCAACTTTGGTTAAAATCTTCAATTTTTCATCACAGATGTGCCCAAGATGCCCAAAAGCGCTGGAAACGGTGAGATAAGCCTATTTTTGCAACTTTTGTTAAAATCTTAAATTTTTCATCACAGATATGCCCAAGGTGCGCAAAAGTGCTGGAAACGGTGAGATAAGCCTAATTTTGCAACAATGTTTAAGGTTTGGAGGTTTCATAGACTAAAGTTGAAAATCAGTGGTTTGACTGCCATAATGAAATAGGGTCACTAATCAACGTGTTTTCTCAAAAGGCCTTCAGTCAAATTCCTTGATACTTAAAATGCATACAGTGGATTATAATAATGAAAAAGGATAATTTGAAATCTTGGTTTCAACTCTAAAGGAACTCTTTAAAAAAAAGATTTTAAGTTTTGGAAACCCCAATGAAAAAGTAGCAACTGCACGGTTTCTACTGTCAGATTGGCTCTAAGTGCCAAAAAGTGCTGGAAACGGGGAGATAAGCCTATTTTTGCAACAATGGTTAAAATCTTCAATTTTTCATCACAGATGTGCCCAAGATGCACAAAAGCGCTGGAAACGGTGAGATAAGCCTATTTTTGCAACAATGGTTAAAATCTTCAATTTTTCATCACAGATGTGTCCAAGATGCACAAAAGCGCTGGAAACGGTGAGATAAGCCTATTTTTGCAACTTTGGTTAAAATCTTCAATTTTTCATCACAGATGTGCCCAAGATGCACAAAAGCGCTGGAAACGGTGAGATAAGCCTATTTTTGCAACAATGGTTAAAATCTTCAATTTTTCATCACAGATGTGTCCAAGATGCACAAAAGCGCTGGAAACGGTGAGATAAGCCTATTTTTGCAACAATGGTTAAAATCTTCAATTTTTCATCACAGATGTGCCCAAGATGCGCAAAAGCTCTGGAAACGGTGAGATAAGCCTATTTTTGCAACTTTGGTTAAAATCTTCAATTTTTCATCACAGATGTGCCCAAGATGCACAAAAGCGCTGGAAACGGTGAGATAAGCCTATTTTTGCAACTTTTGTTAAAATCTTAAATTTTTCATCACAGATGTGCCCAAGATGCCCAAAAGCGCTGGAAACGGTGAGATAAGCCTATTTTTGCAACTTTTGTTAAAATCTTAAATTTTTCATCACAGATATGCCCAAGGTGCGCAAAAGTGCTGGAAACGGTGAGATAAGCCTAATTTTGCAACAATGTTTAAGGTTTGGAGGTTTCATAGACTAAAGTTGAAAATCAGTGGTTTGACTGCCATAATGAAATAGGGTCACTAATCAACGTGTTTTCTCAAAAGGCCTTCAGTCAAATTCCTTGATACTTAAAATGCATACAGTGGATTATAATAATGAAAAAGGATAATTTGAAATCTTGGTTTCAACTCTAAAGGAACTCTTTAAAAAAAAGATTTTAAGTTTTGGAAACCCCAATGAAAAAGTAGCAACTGCACGGTTTCTACTGTCAGATTGGCTCTAAGTGCCAAAAAGTGCTGGAAACGGGGAGATAAGCCGATTTTTGCAACAATGGTTAAAATCTTTAATTTTTCATCACAGATGTGCCCAAGATGCACAAAAGCGCTGGAAACGGTGAGATAAGCCTATTTTTGCAACAATGGTTAAAATCTTCAATTTTTCATCACAGATGTGCCCAAGATGCGCAAAAGCTCTGGAAACGGTGAGATAAGCCTATTTTTGCAACTTTGGTTAAAATCTTCAATTTTTCATCACAGATGTGCCCAAGATGCACAAAAGCGCTGGAAACGGTGAGATAAGCCTATTTTTGCAACTTTTGTTAAAATCTTAAATTTTTCATCACAGATGTGCCCAAGATGCCCAAAAGCGCTGGAAACGGTGAGATAAGCCTATTTTTGCAACTTTTGTTAAAATCTTAAATTTTTCATCACAGATATGCCCAAGGTGCGCAAAAGTGCTGGAAACGGTGAGATAAGCCTAATTTTGCAACAATGTTTAAGGTTTGGAGGTTTCATAGACTAAAGTTGAAAATCAGTGGTTTGACTGCCATAATGAAATAGGGTCACTAATCAACGTGTTTTCTCAAAAGGCCTTCAGTCAAATTCCTTGATACTTAAAATGCATACAGTGGATTATATTAATGAAAAAGGATAATTTGAAATCTTGGTTTCAACTCTAAAGGAACTCTTTAAAAAAAAGATTTTAAGTTTTGGAAACCCCAATGAAAAAGTAGCAACTGCACGGTTTCTACTGTCACATTGGCTCTAAGTGCCAAAAAGTGCTGGAAACGGGGAGATAAGCCTATTTTTGCAACAATGGTTAAAATCTTCAATTTTTCATCACAGATGTGTCCAAGATGCACAAAAGCGCTGGAAACGGTGAGATAAGCCTATTTTTGCAACTTTGGTTAAAATCTTCAATTTTTCATCACAGATGTGCCCAAGATGCACAAAAGCGCTGGAAACGGTGAGATAAGCCTATTTTTGCAACTTTGGTTAAAATCTTCAATTTTTCATCACAGATGTGCCCAAGATGCGCAAAAGCTCTGGAAACGGTGAGATAAGCCTATTTTTGCAACTTTGGTTAAAATCTTAAATTTTTCATCACAGATGTGCCCAAGATGCCCAAAAGCGCTGGAAACGGTGAGATAAGCCTATTTTTGCAACTTTGGTTAAAATCTTCATTTTTTCATCACAGATATGCCCAAGGTGCGCAAAAGTGCTGGAAACGGTGAGATAAGCCTAATTTTGCAACAATGTTTAAGGTTTGGAGGTTTCATAGACTAAAGTTGAAAATCAGTGGTTTGACTGCCATAATGAAATAGGGTCACTAATCAACGTGTTTTCTCAAAAGGCCTTCAGTCAAATTCCTTGATACTTAAAATGCATACAGTGGATTATAATAATGAAAAAGGATAATTTGAAATCTTGGTTTCAACTCTAAAGGAACTCTTTAAAAAAAAGATTTTAAGTTTTGGAAACCCCAATGAAAAAGTAGCAACTGCACGGTTTCTACTGTCAGATTGGCTCTAAGTGCCAAAAAGTGCTGGAAACGGGGAGATAAGCCTATTTTTGCAACAATGGTTAAAATCTTCAATTTTTCATCACAGATGTGTCCAAGATGCACAAAAGCGCTGGAAACGGTGAGATAAGCCTATTTTTGCAACTTTGGTTAAAATCTTCAATTTTTCATCACAGATGTGCCCAAGATGCGCAAAAGCTCTGGAAACGGTGAGATAAGCCTATTTTTGCAACTTTGGTTAAAATCTTAAATTTTTCATCACAGATGTGCCCAAGATGCCCAAAAGCGCTGGAAACGGTGAGATAAGCCTATTTTTGCAACTTTGGTTAAAATCTTCATTTTTTCATCACAGATATGCCCAAGGTGCGCAAAAGTGCTGGAAACGGTGAGATAAGCCTAATTTTGCAACAATGTTTAAGGTTTGGAGGTTTCATAGACTAAAGTTGAAAATCAGTGGTTTGACTGCCATAATGAAATAGGGTCACTAATCAACGTGTTTTCTCAAAAGGCCTTCAGTCAAATTCCTTGATACTTAAAATGCATACAGTGGATTATAATAATGAAAAAGGATAATTTGAAATCTTGGTTTCAACTCTAAAGGAACTCTTTAAAAAAAAGATTTTAAGTTTTGGAAACCCCAATGAAAAAGTAGCAACTGCACGGTTTCTACTGTCAGATTGGCTCTAAGTGCCAAAAAGTGCTGGAAACGGGGAGATAAGCCTATTTTTGCAACAATGGTTAAAATCTTCAATTTTTCATCACAGATGTGTCCAAGATGCACAAAAGCGCTGGAAACGGTGAGATAAGCCTATTTTTGCAACTTTGGTTAAAATCTTCAATTTTTCATCACAGATGTGCCCAAGATGCACAAAAGCGCTGGAAACGGTGAGATAAGCCTATTTTTGCAACTTTGGTTAAAATCTTCAATTTTTCATCACAGATGTGCCCAAGATGCGCAAAAGCTCTGGAAACGGTGAGATAAGCCTATTTTTGCAACTTTGGTTAAAATCTTCAATTTTTCATCACAGATGTGCCCAAGATGCGCAAAAGCTCTGGAAAAGTAGAGATAAGCCTATTTTTGCAACTTTGGTTAAAATCTTAAATTTTTCATCACAGATGTGCCCAAGATGCCCAAAAGCGCTGGAAACGGTGAGATAAGCCTATTTTTGCAACTTTGGTTAAAATCTTCATTTTTTCATCACAGATATGCCCAAGGTGCGCAAAAGTGCTGGAAACGGTGAGATAAGCCTAATTTTGCAACAATGTTTAAGGTTTGGAGGTTTCATAGACTAAAGTTGAAAATCAGTGGTTTGACTGCCTTAATGAAATAGGGTCACTAATCAACGTGTTTTCTCAAAAGGCCTTCAGTCAAATTCCTTGATACTTAAAATGCATACAGTGGATTATAATAATGAAAAAGGATAATTTGAAATCTTGGTTTCAACTCTAAAGGAACTCTTTAAAAAAAAGATTTTAAGTTTTGGAAACCCCAATGAAAAAGTAGCAACTGCACGGTTTCTACTGTCAGATTGGCTCTAAGTGCCAAAAAGTGCTGGAAACGGGGAGATAAGCCGATTTTTGCAACAATGGTTAAAATCTTCAATTTTTCATCACAGATGTGCCCAAGATGCACAAAAGCGCTGGAAACGGTGAGATAAGCCTATTTTTGCAACAATGGTTAAAATCTTCAATTTTTCATCACAGATGTGTCCAAGATGCACAAAAGCGCTGGAAACGGTGAGATAAGCCTATTTTTGCAACTTTGGTTAAAATCTTCAATTTTTCATCACAGATGTGCCCAAGATGCACAAAAGCGCTGGAAACGGTGAGATAAGCCTATTTTTGCAACTTTGGTTAAAATCTTCAATTTTTCATCACAGATGTGCCCAAGATGCGCAAAAGCTCTGGAAACGGTGAGATAAGCCTATTTTTGCAACTTTGGTTAAAATCTTCAATTTTTCATCACAGATGTGCCCAAGATGCGCAAAAGCTCTGGAAACGGTGAGATAAGCCTATTTTTGCAACTTTGGTTAAAATCTTAAATTTTTCATCACAGATGTGCCCAAGATGCCCAAAAGCGCTGGAAACGGTGAGATAAGCCTATTTTTGCAACTTTGGTTAAAATCTTCATTTTTTCATCACAGATATGCCCAAGGTGCGCAAAAGTGCTGGAAACGGTGAGATAAGCCTAATTTTGCAACAATGTTTAAGGTTTGGAGGTTTCATAGACTAAAGTTGAAAATCAGTGGTTTGACTGCCATAATGAAATAGGGTCACTAATCAACGTGTTTTCTCAAAAGGCCTTCAGTCAAATTCCTTGATACTTAAAATGCATACAGTGGATTATAATAATGAAAAAGGATAATTTGAAATCTTGGTTTCAACTCTAAAGGAACTCTTTAAAAAAAAGATTTTAAGTTTTGGAAACCCCAATGAAAAAGTAGCAACTGCACGGTTTCTACTGTCAGATTGGCTCTAAGTGCCAAAAAGTGCTGGAAACGGGGAGATAAGCCTATTTTTGCAACAATGGTTAAAATCTTCAATTTTTCATCACAGATGTGTCCAAGATGCACAAAAGCGCTGGAAACGGTGAGATAAGCCTATTTTTGCAACTTTGGTTAAAATCTTCAATTTTTCATCACAGATGTGCCCAAGATGCACAAAAGCGCTGGAAACGGTGAGATAAGCCTATTTTTGCAACTTTTGTTAAAATCTTAAATTTTTCATCACAGATATGCCCAAGGTGCGCAAAAGTGCTGGAAACGGTGAGATAAGCCTAATTTTGCAACAATGTTTAAGGTTTGGAGGTTTCATAGACTAAAGTTGAAAATCAGTGGTTTGACTGCCATAATGAAATAGGGTCACTAATCAACGTGTTTTCTCAAAAGGCCTTCAGTCAAATTCCTTGATACTTAAAATGCATACAGTGGATTATATTAATGAAAAAGGATAATTTGAAATCTTGGTTTCAACTCTAAAGGAACTCTTTAAAAAAAAGATTTTAAGTTTTGGAAACCCCAATGAAAAAGTAGCAACTGCACGGTTTCTACTGTCACATTGGCTCTAAGTGCCAAAAAGTGCTGGAAACGGGGAGATAAGCCTATTTTTGCAACAATGGTTAAAATCTTCAATTTTTCATCACAGATGTGTCCAAGATGCACAAAAGCGCTGGAAACGGTGAGATAAGCCTATTTTTGCAACTTTGGTTAAAATCTTCAATTTTTCATCACAGATGTGCCCAAGATGCACAAAAGCGCTGGAAACGGTGAGATAAGCCTATTTTTGCAACTTTGGTTAAAATCTTCAATTTTTCATCACAGATGTGCCCAAGATGCGCAAAAGCTCTGGAAACGGTGAGATAAGCCTATTTTTGCAACTTTGGTTAAAATCTTCAATTTTTCATCACAGATGTGCCCAAGATGCGCAAAAGCTCTGGAAACGGTGAGATAAGCCTATTTTTGCAACTTTGGTTAAAATCTTCAATTTTTCATCACAGATGTGCCCAAGATGCCCAAAAGCGCTGGAAACGGTGAGATAAGCCTATTTTTGCAACTTTGGTTAAAATCTTCATTTTTTCATCACAGATATGCCCAAGGTGCGCAAAAGTGCTGGAAACGGTGAGATAAGCCTAATTTTGCAACAATGTTTAAGGTTTGGAGGTTTCATAGACTAAAGTTGAAAATCAGTGGTTTGACTGCCGTAATGAAATAGGTTCACTAATCAACGTGTTTTCTCAAAAGGCCTTCAGTCAAATTCCTTGATACTTAAAATGCATACAGTGGATTATAATAATGAAAAAGGATAATTTGAAATCTTGGTTTCAACTCTAAAGGAACTCTTTAAAAAAAAGATTTTAAGTTTTGGAAACCCCAATGAAAAAGTAGCAACTGCACGGTTTCTACTGTCAGATTGGCTCTAAGTGCCAAAAAGTGCTGGAAACGGGGAGATAAGCCTATTTTTGCAACAATGGTTAAAATCTTCAATTTTTCATCACAGATGTGTCCAAGATGCACAAAAGCGCTGGAAACGGTGAGATAAGCCTATTTTTGCAACTTTGGTTAAAATCTTCAATTTTTCATCACAGATGTGCCCAAGATGCACAAAAGCGCTGGAAACGGTGAGATAAGCCTATTTTTGCAACTTTGGTTAAAATCTTCAATTTTTCATCACAGATGTGCCCAAGATGCGCAAAAGCTCTGGAAACGGTGAGATAAGCCTATTTTTGCAACTTTGGTTAAAATCTTCAATTTTTCATCACAGATGTGCCCAAGATGCGCAAAAGCTCTGGAAACGGTGAGATAAGCCTATTTTTGCAACTTTGGTTAAAATCTTAAATTTTTCATCACAGATGTGCCCAAGATGCCCAAAAGCGCTGGAAACGGTGAGATAAGCCTATTTTTGCAACTTTGGTTAAAATCTTCATTTTTTCATCACAGATATGCCCAAGGTGCGCAAAAGTGCTGGAAACGGTGAGATAAGCCTAATTTTGCAACAATGTTTAAGGTTTGGAGGTTTCATAGACTAAAGTTGAAAATCAGTGGTTTGACTGCCGTAATGAAATAGGGTCACTAATCAACGTGTTTTCTCAAAAGGCCTTCAGTCAAATTCCTTGATACTTAAAATGCACACAGTGGATTATAATAATGAAAAAGGATAATTTGAAATCTTGGTTTCAACTCTAAAGGAACTCTTTAAAAAAAAGATTTTAAGTTTTGGAAACCCCAATGAAAAAGTAGCAACTGCACGGTTTCTACTGTCAGATTGGCTCTAAGTGCCAAAAAGTGCTGGAAACGGGGAGATAAGCCTATTTTTGCAACAATGGTTAAAATCTTCAATTTTTCATCACAGATGTGTCCAAGATGCACAAAAGCGCTGGAAACGGTGAGATAAGCCTATTTTTGCAACTTTGGTTAAAATCTTCAATTTTTCATCACAGATGTGCCCAAGATGCGCAAAAGCGCTGGAAACGGTGAGATAAGCCTATTTTTGCAACTTTTGTTAAAATCTTAAATTTTTCATCACAGATATGCCCAAGGTGCGCAAAAGTGCTGGAAACGGTGAGATAAGCCTAATTTTGCAACAATGTTTAAGGTTTGGAGGTTTCATAGACTAAAGTTGAAAATCAGTGGTTTGACTGCCATAATGAAATAGGGTCACTAATCAACGTGTTTTCTCAAAAGGCCTTCAGTCAAATTCCTTGATACTTAAAATGCGTACAGTGGATTATAATAATGAAAAAGGATAATTTGAAATCTTGGTTTCAACTCTAAAGGAACTCTTTAAAAAAAAGATTTTAAGTTTTGGAAACCCCAATGAAAAATTAGCAACTGCACGGTTTCTACTGTCAGATTGGCTCTAAGTGCCAAAAAGTGCTGGAAACGGGGAGATAAGCCTATTTTTGCAACTTTGGTTAAAATCTTCAATTTTTCATCACAGATGTGCCCAAGATGCACAAAAGCGCTGGAAACGGTGAGATAAGCCTATTTTTGCAACTTTGGTTAAAATCTTCAATTTTTCATCACAGATGTGCCCAAGATGCCCAAAAGCGCTGGAAACGGTGAGATAAGCCTATTTTTGCAACTTTGGTTAAAATCTTCAATTTTTCATCACAGATGTGCCCAAGATGCACAAAAGCGCTGGAAACGGTGAGATAAGCCTATTTTTGCAACTTTGGTTAAAATCTTCAATTTTTCATCACAGATGTGCCCAAGATGCCCAAAAGCGCTGGAAACGGTGAGATAAGCCTATTTTTGCAACTTTGGTTAAAATCTTCAATTTTTCATCACAGATGTGCCCAAGATGCACAAAAGCGCTGGAAACGGTGAGATAAGCCTATTTTTGCAACTTTGGTTAAAATCTTCAATTTTTCATCACAGATGTGCCCAAGATGCGCAAAAGCTCTGGAAACGGTGAGATAAGCCTATTTTTGCAACTTTGGTTAAAATCTTAAATTTTTCATCACAGATGTGCCCAAGATGCACAAAAGCGCTGGAAACGGTGAGATAAGCCTATTTTTGCAACTTTTGTTAAAATCTTAAATTTTTCATCACAGATGTGCCCAAGATGCCCAAAAGCGCTGGAAACGGTGAGATAAGCCTATTTTTGCAACTTTTGTTAAAATCTTAAATTTTTCATCACAGATGTGCCCAAGGTGCGCAAAAGTGCTGGAAACGGTGAGATAAGCCTAATTTTGCAACAATGTTTAAGGTTTGGAGGTTTCATAGACTAAAGTTGAAAATCAGTGGTTTGACTGCCATAATGAAATAGGGTCACTAATCAACGTGTTTTCTCAAAAGGCCTTCAGTCAAATTCCTTGATACTTAAAATGCATACAGTGGATTATAATAATGAAAAAGGATAATTTGAAATCTTGGTTTCAACTCTAAAGGAACTCTTTAAAAAAAGATTTTAATTTTTGGAAACCCCAATGAAAAAGTAGCAACTGCACGGTTTCTACTGTCAGATTGGCTCTAAGTGCCAAAAAGTGCTGGAAACGGGGAGATAAGCCTATTTTTGCAACTTTGGTTAAAATCTTCAATTTTTCATCACAGATGTGCCCAAGATGCCCAAAAGCGCTGGAAACGGTGAGATAAGCCTATTTTTGCAACTTTGGTTAAAATCTTCAATTTTTCATCACAGATGTGCCCAAGATGCACAAAAGCGCTGGAAACGGTGAGATAAGCCTATTTTTGCAACTTTGGTTAAAATCTTCAATTTTTCATCACAGATGTGCCCAAGATGCGCAAAAGCTCTGGAAACGGTGAGATAAGCCTATTTTTGCAACTTTGGTTAAAATCTTAAATTTTTCATCACAGATGTGCCCAAGATGCCCAAAAGCGCTGGAAACGGTGAGATAAGCCTATTTTTGCAACTTTTGTTAAAATCTTCAATTTTTCATCACAGATGTGCCCAAGATGCCCAAAAGCGCTGGAAACGGTGAGATAAGCCTATTTTTGCAACTTTTGTTAAAATCTTAAATTTTTCATCACAGATGTGCCCAAGGTGCGCAAAAGTGCTGGAAACGGTGAGATAAGCCTAATTTTGCAACAATGTTTAAGGTTTGGAGGTTTCATAGACTAAAGTTGAAAATCAGTGGTTTGACTGCCATAATGAAATAGGGTCACTAATCAACGTGTTTTCTCAAAAGGCCTTCAGTCAAATTCCTTGATACTTAAAATGCATACAGTGGATTATAATAATGAAAAAGGATAATTTGAAATCTTGGTTTCAACTCTAAAGGAACTCTTTAAAAAAAGATTTTAATTTTTGGAAACCCCAATGAAAAAGTAGCAACTGCACGGTTTCTACTGTCAGATTGGCTCTAAGTGCCAAAAAGTGCTGGAAACGGGGAGATAAGCCTATTTTTGCAACAATGGTTAAAATCTTCAATTTTTCATCACAGATGTGCCCAAGATGCACAAAAGCGGTGGAAACGGTGAGATAAGCCTATTTTTGCAACTTTGGTTAAAATCTTCAATTTTTCATCACAGATGTGCCCAAGATGCGCAAAAGCTCTGGAAACGGTGAGATAAGCCTATTTTTGCAACTTTGGTTAAAATCTTAAATTTTTCATCACAGATGTGCCCAAGATGCACAAAAGCGCTGGAAACGGTGAGATAAGCCTATTTTTGCAACTTTTGTTAAAATCTTAAATTTTTCATCACAGATGTGCCCAAGATGCCCAAAAGCGCTGGAAACGGTGAGATAAGCCTATTTTTGCAACTTTTGTTAAAATCTTAAATTTTTCATCACAGATATGCCCAAGGTGCGCAAAAGTGCTGGAAACGGTGAGATAAGCCTAATTTTGCAACAATGTTTAAGGTTTGGAGGTTTCATAGACTAAAGTTGAAAATCAGTGGTTTGACTGCCATAATGAAATAGGGTCACTAATCAACGTGTTTTCTCAAAAGGCCTTCAGTCAAATTCCTTGATACTTAAAATGCATACAGTGGATTATAATAATGAAAAAGGATAATTTGAAATCTTGGTTTCAACTCTAAAGGAACTCTTTAAAAAAAAGATTTTAAGTTTTGGAAACCCCAATGAAAAAGTAGCAACTGCACGGTTTCTACTGTCAGATTGGCTCTAAGTGCCAAAAAGTGCTGGAAACGGGGAGATAAGCCTATTTTTGCAACAATGGTTAAAATCTTCAATTTTTCATCACAGATGTGCCCAAGATGCACAAAAGCGCTGGAAACGGTGAGATAAGCCTATTTTTGCAACAATGGTTAAAATCTTCAATTTTTCATCACAGATGTGTCCAAGATGCACAAAAGCGCTGGAAATGGTGAGATAAGCCTATTTTTGCAACAATGGTTAAAATCTTCAATTTTTCATCACAGATGTGTCCAAGATGCACAAAAGCGCTGGAAACGGTGAGATAAGCCTAATTTTGCAACAATGTTTAAGGTTTGGAGGTTTCATAGACTAAAGTTGAAAATCAGTGGTTTGACTGCCATAATGAAATAGGGTCACTAATCAACGTGTTTTCTCAAAAGGCCTTCAGTCAAATTCCTTGATACTTAAAATGCATACAGTGGATTATAATAATGAATAAGGATAATTTGAAATCTTGGTTTCAACTCTAAAGGAACTCTTTAAAAAAAAGATTTTAAGTTTTGGAAACCCCAATGAAAAAGTAGCAACTGCACGGTTTCTACTGTCAGATTGGCTCTAAGTGCCAAAAAGTGCTGGAAACGGGGAGATAAGCCTATTTTTGCAACAATGGTTAAAATCTTCAATTTTTCATCACAGATGTGCCCAAGATGCACAAAAGCGCTGGAAACGGTGAGATAAGCCTATTTTTGCAACAATGGTTAAAATCTTCAATTTTTCATCACAGATGTGTCCAAGATGCACAAAAGCGCTGGAAACGGTGAGATAAGCCTATTTTTGCAACTTTGGTTAAAATCTTAAATTTTTCATCACAGATGTGCCAAAGATGCCCAAAAGCGCTGGAAACGGTGAGATAAGCCTATTTTTGCAACTTTGGTTAAAATCTTCAATTTTTCATCACAGATGTGCCCAAGATGCACAAAAGCGCTGGAAACGGTGAGATAAGCCTATTTTTGCAACTTTGGTTAAAATCTTCAATTTGTCATCACAGATATGCCCAAGATGCGCAAAAGCTCTGGAAACGGTGAGATAAGCCTATTTTTGCAACTTTGGTTAAAATCTTAAATTTTTCATCACAGATGTGCCCAAGATGCACAAAAGCGCTGGAAACGGTGAGATAAGCCTATTTTTGCAACTTTGGTTAAAATCTTCAATTTTTCATCACAGATGTGCCCAAGATGCCCAAAAGCGCTGGAAACGGTGAGATAAGCCTATTTTTGCAACTTTGGTTAAAATCTTCAATTTTTCATCACAGATGTGCCCAAGATGCACAAAAGCGCTGGAAACGGTGAGATAAGCCTATTTTTGCAACAATGGTTAAAATCTTCAATTTTTCATCACAGATGTGTCCAAGATGCACAAAAGCGCTGGAAATGGTGAGATAAGCCTATTTTTGCAACAATGGTTAAAATCTTCAATTTTTCATCACAGATGTGTCCAAGATGCACAAAAGCGCTGGAAACGGTGAGATAAGCCTAATTTTGCAACAATGTTTAAGGTTTGGAGGTTTCATAGACTAAAGTTGAAAATCAGTGGTTTGACTGCCATAATGAAATAGGGTCACTAATCAACGTGTTTTCTCAAAAGGCCTTCAGTCAAATTCCTTGATACTTAAAATGCATACAGTGGATTATAATAATGAATAAGGATAATTTGAAATCTTGGTTTCAACTCTAAAGGAACTCTTTAAAAAAAAGATTTTAAGTTTTGGAAACCCCAATGAAAAAGTAGCAACTGCACGGTTTCTACTGTCAGATTGGCTCTAAGTGCCAAAAAGTGCTGGAAACGGGGAGATAAGCCTATTTTTGCAACAATGGTTAAAATCTTCAATTTTTCATCACAGATGTGCCCAAGATGCACAAAAGCGCTGGAAACGGTGAGATAAGCCTATTTTTGCAACAATGGTTAAAATCTTCAATTTTTCATCACAGATGTGTCCAAGATGCACAAAAGCGCTGGAAACGGTGAGATAAGCCTATTTTTGCAACTTTGGTTAAAATCTTAAATTTTTCATCACAGATGTGCCAAAGATGCCCAAAAGCGCTGGAAACGGTGAGATAAGCCTATTTTTGCAACTTTGGTTAAAATCTTCAATTTTTCATCACAGATGTGCCCAAGATGCACAAAAGCGCTGGAAACGGTGAGATAAGCCTATTTTTGCAACTTTGGTTAAAATCTTCAATTTGTCATCACAGATATGCCCAAGATGCGCAAAAGCTCTGGAAACGGTGAGATAAGCCTATTTTTGCAACTTTGGTTAAAATCTTAAATTTTTCATCACAGATGTGCCCAAGATGCACAAAAGCGCTGGAAACGGTGAGATAAGCCTATTTTTGCAACTTTGGTTAAAATCTTCAATTTTTCATCACAGATGTGCCCAAGATGCCCAAAAGCGCTGGAAACGGTGAGATAAGCCTAATTTTGCAACAATGTTTAAGGTTTGGAGGTTTCATAGACTAAAGTTGAAAATCAGTGGTTTGACTGCCATAATGAAATAGGGTCACTAATCAACGTGTTTTCTCAAAAGGCCTTCAGTCAAATTCCTTGATACTTAAAATGCATACAGTGGATTATAATAATGAATAAGGATAATTTGAAATCTTGGTTTCAACTCTAAAGGAACTCTTTAAAAAAAAGATTTTAAGTTTTGGAAACCCCAATGAAAAAGTAGCAACTGCACGGTTTCTACTGTCAGATTGGCTCTAAGTGCCAAAAAGTGCTGGAAACGGGGAGATAAGCCTATTTTTGCAACTTTGGTTAAAATCTTAAATTTTTCATCACAGATGTGCCAAAGATGCCCAAAAGCGCTGGAAACGGTGAGATAAGCCTATTTTTGCAACTTTGGTTAAAATCTTCAATTTTTCATCACAGATGTGCCCAAGATGCACAAAAGCGCTGGAAACGGTGAGATAAGCCTATTTTTGCAACTTTGGTTAAAATCTTCAATTTGTCATCACAGATGTGCCCAAGATGCGCAAAAGCTCTGGAAACGGTGAGATAAGCCTATTTTTGCAACTTTGGTTAAAATCTTAAATTTTTCATCACAGATGTGCCCAAGATGCACAAAAGCGCTGGAAACGGTGAGATAAGCCTATTTTTGCAACTTTGGTTAAAATCTTCAATTTTTCATCACAGATGTGCCCAAGATGCCCAAAAGCGCTGGAAACGGTGAGATAAGCCTATTTTTGCAACTTTTGTTAAAATCTTAAATTTTTCATCACAGATATGCCCAAGGTGCGCAAAAGTGCTGGAAACGGTGAGATAAGCCTAATTTTGCAACAATGTTTAAGGTTTGGAGGTTTCATAGACTAAAGTTGAAAATCAGTGGTTTGACTGCCATAATGAAATAGGGTCACTAATCAACGTGTTTTCTCAAAAGGCCTTCAGTCAAATTCCTTGATACTTAAAATGCATACAGTGGATTATAATAATGAAAAAGGATAATTTGAAATCTTGGTTTCAACTCTAAAGGAACTCTTTAAAAAAAAGATTTTAAGTTTTGGAAACCCCAATGAAAAAGTAGCAACTGCACGGTTTCTATTGTCAGATTGGCTCTAAGTGCCAAAAAGTGCTGGAAACGGTGAGATAAGCCTATTTTTGCAACAATGGTTAAAATCTTCAATTTTTCATCACAGATGTGCCCAAGATGCACAAAAGCGCTGGAAACGGTGAGATAAGCCTATTTTTGCAACAATGGTTAAAATCTTCAATTTTTCATCACAGATGTGTCCAAGATGCACAAAAGCGCTGGAAACGGTGAGATAAGCCTATTTTTGCAACTTTGGTTAAAATCTTAAATTTTTCATCACAGATGTGCCAAAGATGCCCAAAAGCGCTGGAAACGGTGAGATAAGCCTATTTTTGCAACTTTGGTTAAAATCTTCAATTTTTCATCACAGATGTGCCCAAGATGCACAAAAGCGCTGGAAACGGTGAGATAAGCCTATTTTTGCAACTTTGGTTAAAATCTTCAATTTGTCATCACAGATATGCCCAAGATGCGCAAAAGCTCTGGAAACGGTGAGATAAGCCTATTTTTGCAACTTTGGTTAAAATCTTAAATTTTTCATCACAGATGTGCCCAAGATGCACAAAAGCGCTGGAAACGGTGAGATAAGCCTATTTTTGCAACTTTGGTTAAAATCTTCAATTTTTCATCACAGATGTGCCCAAGATGCCCAAAAGCGCTGGAAACGGTGAGATAAGCCTATTTTTGCAACTTTGGTTAAAATCTTCAATTTTTCATCACAGATGTGCCCAAGATGCACAAAAGCGCTGGAAACGGTGAGATAAGCCTATTTTTGCAACAATGGTTAAAATCTTCAATTTTTCATCACAGATGTGTCCAAGATGCACAAAAGCGCTGGAAATGGTGAGATAAGCCTATTTTTGCAACAATGGTTAAAATCTTCAATTTTTCATCACAGATGTGTCCAAGATGCACAAAAGCGCTGGAAACGGTGAGATAAGCCTAATTTTGCAACAATGTTTAAGGTTTGGAGGTTTCATAGACTAAAGTTGAAAATCAGTGGTTTGACTGCCATAATGAAATAGGGTCACTAATCAACGTGTTTTCTCAAAAGGCCTTCAGTCAAATTCCTTGATACTTAAAATGCATACAGTGGATTATAATAATGAATAAGGATAATTTGAAATCTTGGTTTCAACTCTAAAGGAACTCTTTAAAAAAAAGATTTTAAGTTTTGGAAACCCCAATGAAAAAGTAGCAACTGCACGGTTTCTACTGTCAGATTGGCTCTAAGTGCCAAAAAGTGCTGGAAACGGGGAGATAAGCCTATTTTTGCAACAATGGTTAAAATCTTCAATTTTTCATCACAGATGTGCCCAAGATGCACAAAAGCGCTGGAAACGGTGAGATAAGCCTATTTTTGCAACAATGGTTAAAATCTTCAATTTTTCATCACAGATGTGTCCAAGATGCACAAAAGCGCTGGAAACGGTGAGATAAGCCTATTTTTGCAACTTTGGTTAAAATCTTAAATTTTTCATCACAGATGTGCCAAAGATGCCCAAAAGCGCTGGAAACGGTGAGATAAGCCTATTTTTGCAACTTTGGTTAAAATCTTCAATTTTTCATCACAGATGTGCCCAAGATGCACAAAAGCGCTGGAAACGGTGAGATAAGCCTATTTTTGCAACTTTGGTTAAAATCTTCAATTTGTCATCACAGATATGCCCAAGATGCGCAAAAGCTCTGGAAACGGTGAGATAAGCCTATTTTTGCAACTTTGGTTAAAATCTTAAATTTTTCATCACAGATGTGCCCAAGATGCACAAAAGCGCTGGAAACGGTGAGATAAGCCTATTTTTGCAACTTTGGTTAAAATCTTCAATTTTTCATCACAGATGTGCCCAAGATGCCCAAAAGCGCTGGAAACGGTGAGATAAGCCTAATTTTGCAACAATGTTTAAGGTTTGGAGGTTTCATAGACTAAAGTTGAAAATCAGTGGTTTGACTGCCATAATGAAATAGGGTCACTAATCAACGTGTTTTCTCAAAAGGCCTTCAGTCAAATTCCTTGATACTTAAAATGCATACAGTGGATTATAATAATGAATAAGGATAATTTGAAATCTTGGTTTCAACTCTAAAGGAACTCTTTAAAAAAAAGATTTTAAGTTTTGGAAACCCCAATGAAAAAGTAGCAACTGCACGGTTTCTACTGTCAGATTGGCTCTAAGTGCCAAAAAGTGCTGGAAACGGGGAGATAAGCCTATTTTTGCAACTTTGGTTAAAATCTTAAATTTTTCATCACAGATGTGCCAAAGATGCCCAAAAGCGCTGGAAACGGTGAGATAAGCCTATTTTTGCAACTTTGGTTAAAATCTTCAATTTTTCATCACAGATGTGCCCAAGATGCACAAAAGCGCTGGAAACGGTGAGATAAGCCTATTTTTGCAACTTTGGTTAAAATCTTCAATTTGTCATCACAGATGTGCCCAAGATGCGCAAAAGCTCTGGAAACGGTGAGATAAGCCTATTTTTGCAACTTTGGTTAAAATCTTAAATTTTTCATCACAGATGTGCCCAAGATGCACAAAAGCGCTGGAAACGGTGAGATAAGCCTATTTTTGCAACTTTGGTTAAAATCTTCAATTTTTCATCACAGATGTGCCCAAGATGCCCAAAAGCGCTGGAAACGGTGAGATAAGCCTATTTTTGCAACTTTTGTTAAAATCTTAAATTTTTCATCACAGATATGCCCAAGGTGCGCAAAAGTGCTGGAAACGGTGAGATAAGCCTAATTTTGCAACAATGTTTAAGGTTTGGAGGTTTCATAGACTAAAGTTGAAAATCAGTGGTTTGACTGCCATAATGAAATAGGGTCACTAATCAACGTGTTTTCTCAAAAGGCCTTCAGTCAAATTCCTTGATACTTAAAATGCATACAGTGGATTATAATAATGAAAAAGGATAATTTGAAATCTTGGTTTCAACTCTAAAGGAACTCTTTAAAAAAAAGATTTTAAGTTTTGGAAACCCCAATGAAAAAGTAGCAACTGCACGGTTTCTATTGTCAGATTGGCTCTAAGTGCCAAAAAGTGCTGGAAACGGTGAGATAAGCCTATTTTTGCAACAATGGTTAAAATCTTCAATTTTTCATCACAGATGTGCCCAAGATGCACAAAAGCGCTGGAAACGGTGAGATAAGCCTATTTTTGCAACAATGGTTAAAATCTTCAATTTTTCATCACAGATGTGTCCAAGATGCACAAAAGCGCTGGAAACGGTGAGATAAGCCTATTTTTGCAACTTTGGTTAAAATCTTCAATTTTTATCACAGATGTGCCCAAGATGCACAAAAGCGCTGGAAACGGTGAGATAAGCCTATTTTTGCAACAATGGTTAAAATCTTCAATTTTTCATCACAGATGTGTCCAAGATGCACAAAAGCGCTGGAAACGGTGAGATAAGCCTAATTTTGCAACAATGTTTACGGTTTGGAGGTTTCATAGACTAAAGTTGAAAATCAGTGGTTTGACTGCCATAATGAAATAGGGTCACTAATCAACGTGTTTTCTCAAAAGGCCTTCAGTCAAATTCCTTGATACCTAAAATGCATACAGTGGATTATAATAATGAATAAGGATAATTTGAAATCTTGGTTTCAACTCTAAAGGAACTCTTTAAAAAAAAGATTTTAAGTTTTGGAAACCCCAATGAAAAAGTAGCAACTGCACGGTTTCTACTGTCAGATTGGCTCTAAGTGCCAAAAAGTGCTGGAAACGGGGAGATAAGCCTATTTTTGCAACAATGGTTAAAATCTTCAATTTTTCATCACAGATGTGCCCAAGATGCACAAAAGCGCTGGAAACGGTGAGATAAGCCTATTTTTGCAACAAGGGTTAAAATCTTCAATTTTTCATCACAGATATGTCCAAGATGCACAAAAGCGCTGGAAACGGTGAGATAAGCCTATTTTTGCAACTTTTGTTAAAATCTTAAATTTTTCATCACAGATGTGCCCAAGATGCCCAAAAGCGCTGGAAACGGTGAGATAAGCCTATTTTTGCAACTTTTGTTAAAATCTTAAATTTTTCATCACAGATATGCCCAAGGTGCGCAAAAGTGCTGGAAACGGTGAGATAAGCCTAATTTTGCAACAATGTTTAAGGTTTGGAGGTTTCATAGACTAAAGTTGAAAATCAGTGGTTTGACTGCCATAATGAAATAGGGTCACTAATCAACGTGTTTTCTCAAAAGGCCTTCAGTCAAATTCCTTGATACTTAAAATGCATACAGTGGATTATAATAATGAAAAAGGATAATTTGAAATCTTGGTTTCAACTCTAAAGGAACTCTTTAAAAAAAAGATTTTAAGTTTTGGAAACCCCAATGAAAAAGTAGCAACTGCACGGTTTCTACTGTCAGATTGGCTCTAAGTGCCAAAAAGTGCTGGAAACGGGGAGATAAGCCTATTTTTGCAACAATGGTTAAAATCTTCAATTTTTCATCACAGATGTGCCCAAGATGCACAAAAGCGCTGGAAACGGTGAGATAAGCCTATTTTTGCAACAATGGTTAAAATCTTCAATTTTTCATCACAGATTTGTCCAAGATGCACAAAAGCGCTGGAAACGGTGAGATAAGCCTATTTTTGCAACTTTGGTTAAAATCTTCAATTTTTCATCACAGATGTGCCCAAGATGCACAAAAGCGCTGGAAACGGTGAGATAAGCCTATTTTTGCAACAATGGTTAAAATCTTCAATTTTTCATCACAGATGTGTCCAAGATGCACAAAAGCGCTGGAAACGGTGAGATAAGCCTATTTTTGCAACTTTGGTTAAAATCTTCAATTTTTCATCACAGATGTGCCCAAGATGCCCAAAAGCGCTGGAAACGGTGAGATAAGCCTATTTTTGCAACTTTGGTTAAAATCTTCAATTTTTCATCACAGATGTGCCCAAGATGCACAAAAGCGCTGGAAACGGTGAGATAAGCCTATTTTTGCAACAATGGTTAAAATCTTCAATTTTTCATCACAGATGTGTCCAAGATGCACAAAAGCGCTGGAAACGGTGAGATAAGCCTATTTTTGCAACTTTGGTTAAAATCTTCAATTTTTCATCACAGATGTGCCCAAGATGCACAAAAGCGCTGGAAACGGTGAGATAAGCCTATTTTTGCAACTTTGGTTAAAATCTTAAATTTTTCATCACAGATGTGCCCAAGATGCCCAAAAGCGCTGGAAACGGTGAGATAAGCCTATTTTTGCAACTTTGGTTGAAATCTTCAATTTTTCATCACAGATGTGCCCAAGATGCACAAAAGCGCTGGAAACGGTGAGATAAGCCTATTTTTGCAACAATGGTTAAAATCTTCAATTTTTCATCACAGATGTGTCCAAGATGCACAAAAGCGCTGGAAACGGTGAGATAAGCCTATTTTTGCAACTTTGGTTAAAATCTTCAATTTTTCATCACAGATGTGTCCAAGATGCACAAAAGCGCTGGAAACGGTGAGATAAGCCTATTTTTGCAACTTTGGTTAAAATCTTCAATTTTTCATCACAGATGTGCCCAAGATGCCCAAAAGCGCTGGAAACGGTGAGATAAGCCTATTTTTGCAACTTTGGTTAAAATCTTCAATTTTTCATCACAGATGTGCCCAAGATGCACAAAAGCGCTGGAAACGGTGAGATAAGCCTATTTTTGCAACAATGGTTAAAATCTTCAATTTTTCATCACAGATGTGTCCAAGATGCACAAAAGCGCTGGAAACGGTGAGATAAGCCTATTTTTGCAACTTTGGTTAAAATCTTAAATTTTTCATCACAGATGTGCCAAAGATGCCCAAAAGCGCTGGAAACGGTGAGATAAGCCTATTTTTGCAACTTTGGTTAAAATCTTCAATTTTTCATCACAGATGTGCCCAAGATGCACAAAAGCGCTGGAAACGGTGAGATAAGCCTATTTTTGCAACTTTGGTTAAAATCTTCAATTCATCATCACAGATGTGCCCAAGATGCGCAAAAGCTCTGGAAACGGTGAGATAAGCCTATTTTTGCAACTTTGGTTGAAATCTTCAATTTTTCATCACAGATGTGCCCAAGATGCACAAAAGCGCTGGAAACGGTGAGATAAGCCTATTTTTGCAACTTTGGTTAAAATCTTAAATTTTTCATCACAGATGTGCCCAAGGTGCGCAAAAGTGCTGGAAACGGTGAGATACGCCTAATTTTGCAACAATGTTTAAGGTTTGGAGGTTTCATAGACTAAAGTTGAAAATCAGTGGTTTGACTGCCATAATGAAATAGGGTCACTAATCAACGTGTTTTCTCAAAAGGCCTTCAGTCAAATTCCTTGATACTTAAAATGCATACAGTGGATTATAATAATGAAAAAGGATAATTTGAAATCTTGGTTTCAACTCTAAAGGAACTCTTTAAAAAAAAGATTTTAATTTTTGGAAACCCCAATGAAAAAGTAGCAACTGCACGGTTTCTACTGTCAGATTGGCTCTAAGTGCCAAAAAGTGCTGGAAACGGGGAGATAAGCCTATTTTTGCAACAATGGTTAAAATCTTCAATTTTTCATCACAGATGTGTCCAAGATGCACAAAAGCGCTGGAAACGGTGAGATAAGCCTATTTTTGCAACTTTGGTTAAAATCTTCAATTTTTCATCACAGATGTGCCCAAGATGCACAAAAGCGCTGGAAACGGTGAGATAAGCCTATTGTTGCAACTTTGGTTAAAATCTTCAATTTTTCATCACAGATGTGCCCAAGATGCGCAAAAGCTCTGGAAACGGTGAGATAAGCCTATTTTTGCAACTTTGGTTAAAATCTTCAATTTTTCATCACAGATGTGCCCAAGATGCACAAAAGCGCTGGAAACGGTGAGATAAGCCTATTTTTGCAACTTTTGTTAAAATCTTAAATTTTTCATCACAGATGTGCCCAAGATGCCCAAAAGCGCTGGAAACGGTGAGATAAGCCTATTTTTGCAACTTTTGTTAAAATCTTAAATTTTTCATCACAGATATGCCCAAGGTGCGCAAAAGTGCTGGAAACGGTGAGATAAGCCTAATTTTGCAACAATGTTTAAGGTTTGGAGGTTTCATAGACTAAAGTTGAAAATCAGTGGTTTGACTGCCATAATGAAATAGGGTCACTAATCAACGTGTTTTCTCAAAAGGCCTTCAGTCAAATTCCTTGATACTTAAAATGCATACAGTGGATTATAATAATGAAAAAGGATAATTTGAAATCTTGGTTTCAACTCTAAAGGAACTCTTTAAAAAAATATTTTAAGTTTTGGAAACCCCAATGAAAAAGTAGCAACTGCACGGTTTCTACTGTCAGATTGGCTCTAAGTGCCAAAAAGTGCTGGAAACGGGGAGATAAGCCTATTTTTGCAACAATGGTTAAAATCTTCAATTTTTCATCACAGATGTGCCCAAGATGCACAAAAGCGCTGGAAACGGTGAGATAAGCCTATTTTTGCAACATTGGTTAAAATCTTCAATTTTTCATCACATATGTGTCCAAGATGCACAAAAGCGCTGGAAACGGTGAGATAAGCCTATTTTTGCAACTTTGGTTAAAATCTTCAATTTTTCATCACAGATGTGCCCAAGATGCACAAAAGCGCTGGAAACGGTGAGATAAGCCTATTTTTGCAACTTTGGTTAAAATCTTCAATTTTTCATCACAGATGTGCCCAAGATGCACAAAAGCGCTGGAAACGGTTAGATAAGCCTATTTTTGCAACTTTGGTTAAAATCTTCAATTTTTCATCACAGATATGACCAAGGTGCGTAAAAGTGCTGGAAACGGTGAGATAAGCCTAATTTTGCAACAATGTTTAAGGTTTGGAGGTTTCATAGACTAAAGTTGAAAATCAGTGGTTTGACTGCCATAATGAAATAGGGTCACTAATCAACGTGTTTTCTCAAAAGGCCTTCAGTCAAATTCCTTGATACTTAAAATGCATACAGTGGATTATAATAATGAAAAAGGATAATTTGAAATCTTGGTTTCAACTCTAAAGGAACTCTTTAAAAAAAAGATTTTAATTTTTGGAAACCCCAATGAAAAAGTAGCAACTGCACGGTTTCTACTGTCAGATTGGCTCTAAGTGCCAAAAAGTGCTGGAAACGGTGAGATAAGCCTATTTTTGCAACTTTGGTTAAAATCTTCAATTTTTCATCACAGATGTGCCCAAGATGCACAAAAGCGCTGGAAACGGTGAGATAAGCCTATTTTTGCAACTTTGGTTAAAATCTTCAATTTTTCATCACAGATGTGCCCAAGATGCACAAAAGCGCTGGAAACGGTGAGATAAGCCTATTTTTGCAACTTTGGTTAAAATCTTCAATTTTTCATCACAGATGTGCCCAAGATGCACAAAAGCGCTGGAAACGGTGAGATAAGCCTATTTTTGCAACTTTGGTTAAAATCTTCAATTTTTCATCACAGATGTGCCCAAGATGCACAAAAGCGCTGGAAACGGTGAGATAAGCCTATTTTTGCAACTTTGGTTAAAATCTTAAATTTTTCATCACAGATGTGCCCAAGATGCCCAAAAGCGCTGGAAACGGTGAGATAAGCCTATTTTTGCAACTTTGGTTAAAATCTTCAATTTTTCATCACAGATGTGCCCAAGATGCACAAAAGCGCTGGAAACGGTGAGATAAGCCTATTTTTGCAACTTTGGTTAAAATCTTCAATTTTTCATCACAGATGTGCCCAAGATGCGCAAAAGCGCTGGAAACGGTGAGATAAGCCTATTTTTGCAACTTTGGTTAAAATCTTAAATTTTTCATCACAGATGTGCCCAAGGTGCGCAAAAGTGCTGGAAACGGTGAGATAAGCCTAATTTTGCAACAATGTTTAAGGTTTGGAGGTGTCATAGACTAAAGTTGAAAATCAGTGGTTTGACTGCCATAATGAAATAGGGTCACTAATCAACGTGTTTTCTCAAAAGGCCTTCAGTCAAATTCCTTGATACTTAAAATGCATACAGTGGATTATAATAATGAAAAAGGATAATTTGAAATCTTGGTTTCAACTCTAAAGGAACTCTTTAAAAAAAAGATTTTAATTTTTGGAAACCCCAATGAAAAAGTAGCAACTGCACGGTTTCTACTGTCAGATTGGCTCTAAGTGCCAAAAAGTGCTGGAAACGGGGAGATAAGCCTATTTTTGCAACAATGGTTAAAATCTTCAATTTTTCATCACAGATGTGTCCAAGATGCACAAAAGCGCTGGCAACGGTGAGATAAGCCTATTTTTGCAACTTTGGTTAAAATCTTCAATTTTTCATCACAGATGTGCCCAAGATGCACAAAAGCGCTGGAAACGGTGAGATAAGCCTATTTTTGCAACTTTGGTTAAAATCTTAAATTTTTCATCACAGATGTGCCCAAGATGCCCAAAAGCGCTGGAAACGGTGAGATAAGCCTATTTTTGCAACTTTGGTTAAAATCTTCAATTTTTCATCACAGATGTGCCCAAGATGCACAAAAGCGCTGGAAACGGTGAGATAAGCCTATTTTTGCAACTTTGGTTAAAATCTTCAATTTTTCATCACAGATGTGCCCAAGATGCGCAAAAGCGCTGGAAACGGTGAGATAAGCCTATTTTTGCAACTTTGGTTAAAATCTTAAATTTTTCATCACAGATGTGCCCAAGATGCGCAAAAGCGCTGGAAACGGTGAGATAAGCCTATTTTTGCAACTTTGGTTAAAATCTTAAATTTTTCATCACAGATGTGCCCAAGATGCCCAAAAGTGCTGGAAACGGTGAGATAAGCCTATTTTTGCAACTTTGGTTAAAATCTTCATTTTTTCATCACAGATATGACCAAGGTGCGTAAAAGTGCTGGAAACGGTGAGATAAGCCTAATTTTGCAACAATGTTTAAGGTTTGGAGGTTTCATAGACTAAAGTTGAAAATCAGTGGTTTGACTGCCATAATGAAATAGGGTCACTAATCAACGTGTTTTCTCAAAAGGCCTTCAGTCAAATTCCTTGATACTTAAAATGCATACAGTGGATTATAATAATGAAAAAGGATAATTTGAAATCTTGGTTTCAACTCTAAAGGAACTCTTTAAAAAAAAGATTTTAATTTTTGGAAACCCCAATGAAAAAGTAGCAACTGCACGGTTTCTACTGTCAGATTGGCTCTAAGTGCCAAAAAGTGCTGGAAACGGTGAGATAAGCCTATTTTTGCAACTTTGGTTAAAATCTTCAATTTTTCATCACAGATGTGCCCAAGATGCACAAAAGCGCTGGAAACGGTGAGATAAGCCTATTTTTGCAACTTTGGTTAAAATCTTCAATTTTTCATCACAGATGTGCCCAAGATGCACAAAAGCGCTGGAAACGGTGAGATAAGCCTATTTTTGCAACTTTGGTTAAAATCTTCAATTTTTCATCACAGATGTGCCCAAGATGCACAAAAGCGCTGGAAACGGTGAGATAAGCCTATTTTTGCAACTTTGGTTAAAATCTTAAATTTTTCATCACAGATGTGCCCAAGATGCCCAAAAGCGCTGGAAACGGTGAGATAAGCCTATTTTTGCAACTTTGGTTAAAATCTTCAATTTTTCATCACAGATGTGCCCAAGATGCACAAAAGCGCTGGAAACGGTGAGATAAGCCTATTTTTGCAACTTTGGTTAAAATCTTCAATTTTTCATCACAGATGTGCCCAAGATGCGCAAAAGCGCTGGAAACGGTGAGATAAGCCTATTTTTGCAACTTTGGTTAAAATCTTAAATTTTTCATCACAGATGTGCCCAAGGTGCGCAAAAGTGCTGGAAACGGTGAGATAAGCCTAATTTTGCAACAATGTTTAAGGTTTGGAGGTGTCATAGACTAAAGTTGAAAATCAGTGGTTTGACTGCCATAATGAAATAGGGTCACTAATCAACGTGTTTTCTCAAAAGGCCTTCAGTCAAATTCCTTGATACTTAAAATGCATACAGTGGATTATAATAATGAAAAAGGATAATTTGAAATCTTGGTTTCAACTCTAAAGGAACTCTTTAAAAAAAAGATTTTAATTTTTGGAAACCCCAATGAAAAAGTAGCAACTGCACGGTTTCTACTGTCAGATTGGCTCTAAGTGCCAAAAAGTGCTGGAAACGGGGAGATAAGCCTATTTTTGCAACAATGGTTAAAATCTTCAATTTTTCATCACAGATGTGTCCAAGATGCACAAAAGCGCTGGCAACGGTGAGATAAGCCTATTTTTGCAACTTTGGTTAAAATCTTCAATTTTTCATCACAGATGTGCCCAAGATGCACAAAAGCGCTGGAAACGGTGAGATAAGCCTATTTTTGCAACTTTGGTTAAAATCTTCAATTTTTCATCACAGATGTGCCCAAGATGCACAAAAGCGCTGGAAACGGTGAGATAAGCCTATTTTTGCAACAATGGTTAAAATCTTCAATTTTTCATCACAGATGTGTCCAAGATGCACAAAAGCGCTGGAAACGGTGAGATAAGCCTATTTTTGCAACTTTGGTTAAAATCTTAAATTTTTCATCACAGATGTGCCCAAGATGCCCAAAAGCGCTGGAAACGGTGAGATAAGCCTATTTTTGCAACTTTGGTTAAAATCTTCAATTTTTCATCACAGATGTGCCCAAGATGCACAAAAGCGCTGGAAACGGTGAGATAAGCCTATTTTTGCAACTTTGGTTAAAATCTTCAATTTTTCATCACAGATTTGCCCAAGATGCGCAAAAGCGCTGGAAACGGTGAGATAAGCCTATTTTTGCAACTTTGGTTAAAATCTTAAATTTTTCATCACAGATGTGCCCAAGGTGCGCAAAAGTGCTGGAAACGGTGAGATAAGCCTAATTTTGCAACAATGTTTAAGGTTTGGAGGTTTCATAGACTAAAGTTGAAAATCAGTGGTTTGACTGCCATAATGAAATAGGGTCACTAATCAACGTGTTTTCTCAAAAGGCCTTCAGTCAAATTCCTTGATACTTAAAATGCATACAGTGGATTATAATAATGAAAAAGGATAATTTGAAATCTTGGTTTCAACTCTAAAGGAACTCTTTAAAAAAAAGATTTTAATTTTTGGAAACCCCAATGAAAAAGTAGCAACTGCACGGTTTCTACTGTCAGATTGGCTCTAAGTGCCAAAAAGTGCTGGAAACGGGGAGATAAGCCTATTTTTGCAACTTTAGTTAAAATCTTCAATTTTTCATCACAGATGTGCCCAAGATGCGCAAAAGCGCTGGAAACGGTGAGATAAGCCTATTTTTGCTACTTTGGTTAAAATCTTCAATTTTTCATCACAGATGTGCCCAAGATGCGCAAAAGCGCTGGAAACGGTGAGATAAGCCTATTTTTGCAACTTTGGTTAAAATCTTCAATTTTTCATCACAGATGTGCCCAAGATGCACACAAGCGCTGGAAACGGTGAGATAAGCCTATTTTTGCAACTTTGGTTAAAATCTTCATTTTTTCCTCACAGATATGCCCAAGGTGCACAAAAGTGCTGGAAACGGTGAGATAAGCCTAATTTTGCAACAATGTTTAAGGTTTGGAGGTTTCATAGACTAAAGTTGAAAATCAGTGGTTTGACTGCCATAATGAAATAGGGTCACTAATCAACGTGTTTTCTCAAAAGGCCTTCAGTCAAATTCCTTGATACTTAAAATGCATACAGTGGATTATAATAATGAAAAAGGATAATTTGAAATCTTGGTTTCAACTCTAAAGGAACTCTTTAAAAAAAAGATTTTAAGTTTTGGAAACCCCAATGAAAAAGTAGCAACTGCACGGTTTCTACTGTCAGATTGGCTCTAAGTGCCAAAAAGTGCTGGAAACGGGGAGATAAGCCTATTTTTGCAACAATGGTTAAAATCTTCAATTTTTCATCACAGATGTGCCCAAGATGCGCAAAAGCGCTGGAAACGGTGAGATAAGCCTATTTTTGCAACTTTGGTTAAAATCTTAAATTTTTCATCACAGATGTGCCCAAGATGCTCAAAAGCGCTGGAAACGGTGAGATAAGCCTATTTTTGCAACTTTGGTTAAAATCTTCATTTTTTCATCACAGATGTGTCCAAGATGCACAAAAGCGCTGGAAACGGTGAGATAAGCCTATTTTTGCAACTTTGGTTAAAATCTTAAATTTTTCATCACAGATGTGCCCAAGATGCCCAAAAGCGCTGGAAACGGTGAGATAAGCCTATTTTTGCAACTTTGGTTAAAATCTTCAATTTTTCATCACAGATGTGCCCAAGATGCACAAAAGCGCTGGAAACGGTGAGATAAGCCTATTTTTGCAACTTTGGTTAAAATCTTCAATTTTTCATCACAGATTTGCCCAAGATGCGCAAAAGCGCTGGAAACGGTGAGATAAGCCTATTTTTGCAACTTTGGTTAAAATCTTAAATTTTTCATCACAGATGTGCCCAAGGTGCGCAAAAGTGCTGGAAACGGTGAGATAAGCCTAATTTTGCAACAATGTTTAAGGTTTGGAGGTTTCATAGACTAAAGTTGAAAATCAGTGGTTTGACTGCCATAATGAAATAGGGTCACTAATCAACGTGTTTTCTCAAAAGGCCTTCAGTCAAATTCCTTGATACTTAAAATGCATACAGTGGATTATAATAATGAAAAAGGATAATTTGAAATCTTGGTTTCAACTCTAAAGGAACTCTTTAAAAAAAAGATTTTAATTTTTGGAAACCCCAATGAAAAAGTAGCAACTGCACGGTTTCTACTGTCAGATTGGCTCTAAGTGCCAAAAAGTGCTGGAAACGGGGAGATAAGCCTATTTTTGCAACTTTGGTTAAAATCTTCAATTTTTCATCACAGATGTGCCCAAGATGCGCAAAAGCGCTGGAAACGGTGAGATAAGCCTATTTTTGCTACTTTGGTTAAAATCTTCAATTTTTCATCACAGATGTGCCCAAGATGCGCAAAAGCGCTGGAAACGGTGAGATAAGCCTATTTTTGCAACTTTGGTTAAAATCTTCAATTTTTCATCACAGATGTGCCCAAGATGCCCAAAAGCGCTGGAAACGGTGAGATAAGCCTATTTTTGCAACTTTGGTTAAAATCTTCATTTTTTCCTCACAGATATGCCCAAGGTGCACAAAAGTGCTGGAAACGGTGAGATAAGCCTAATTTTGCAACAATGTTTAAGGTTTGGAGGTTTCATAGACTAAAGTTGAAAATCAGTGGTTTGAATGCCATAATGAAATAGGGTCACTAATCAACGTGTTTTCTCAAAAGGCCTTCAGTCAAATTCCTTGATACTTAAAATGCATACAGTGGATTATAATAATGAAAAAGGATAATTTGAAATCTTGGTTTCAACTCTAAAGGAACTCTTTAAAAAAAAGATTTTAAGTTTTGGAAACCCCAATGAAAAAGTAGCAACTGCACGGTTTCTACTGTCAGATTGGCTCTAAGTGCCAAAAAGTGCTGGAAACGGGGAGATAAGCCTATTTTTGCAACAATGGTTAAAATCTTCAATTTTTCATCACAGATGTGCCCAAGATGCGCAAAAGCGCTGGAAACGGTGAGATAAGCCTATTTTTGCAACTTTGGTTAAAATCTTAAATTTTTCATCACAGATGTGCCCAAGATGCTCAAAAGCGCTGGAAACGGTGAGATAAGCCTATTTTTGCAACTTTGGTTAAAATCTTCATTTTTTCATCACAGATATGCCCAAGGTGAACAAAAGTGCTGGAAACGGTGAGATAAGCCTATTTTTGCAACTTTGGTTAAAATCTTCAATTTTTCATCACAGATGTGCCCAAGATGCGCAAAAGCTCTGGAAACGGTGAGATAAGCCTATTTTTGCAACTTTGGTTAAAATCTTAAATTTTTCATCACAGATGTGCCCAAGATGCACAAAAGCGCTGGAAACGGTGAGATAAGCCTATTTTTGCAACTTTTGTTAAAATCTTAAATTTTTCATCACAGATGTGCCCAAGATGCCCAAAAGCGCTGGAAACGGTGAGATAAGCCTATTTTTGCAACTTTTGTTAAAATCTTAAATTTTTCATCACAGATATGCCCAAGGTGCGCAAAAGTGCTGGAAACGGTGAGATAAGCCTAATTTTGCAACAATGTTTAAGGTTTGGAGGTTTCATAGACTAAAGTCTAAAATCAGTGGTTTGACTGCCATAATGAAATAGGGTCACTAATCAACGTGTTTTCTCAAAAGGCCTTCAGTCAAATTCCTTGATACTTAAAATGCATACAGTGGATTATAATAATGAAAAAGGATAATTTGAAATCTTGGTTTCAACTCTAAAGGAACTCTTTAAAAAAAAGATTTTAAGTTTTGGAAACCCCAATGAAAAAGTAGCAACTGCACTGTTTCTACTGTCAGATTGGCTCTAAGTGCCAAAAAGTGCTGGAAACGGGGAGATAAGCCTATTTTTGCAACAATGGTTAAAATCTTCAATTTTTCATCACAGATGTGCCAAAGATGCACAAAAGCGCTGGAAACGGTGAGATAAGCCTATTTTTGCAACTTTGGTTAAAATCTTAAATTTTTCATCACAGATGTGCCCAAGATGCGTAAAAGCGCTGGAAACGGTGAGATAAGCCTATTTTGGCAACTTTGGTTAAAATCTTCACTTTTTCATCACAGATGTGCCCAAGATGCCCAAAAGCGCTGGAAACGGTGAGATAAGCCTATTTTTGCAACTTTGGTTAAAATCTTCATTTTTTCCTCACAGATATGCCCAAGGTGCACAAAAGTGCTGGAAACGGTGAGATAAGCCTAATTTTGCAACAATGTTTAAGGTTTGGAGGTTTCATAGACTAAAGTTGAAAATCAGTGGTTTGACTGCCATAATGAAATAGGGTCACTAATCAACGTGTTTTCTCAAAAGGCCTTCAGTCAAATTCCTTGATACTTAAAATGCATACAGTGGATTATAATAATGAAAAAGGATAATTTGAAATCTTGGTTTCAACTCTAAAGGAACTCTTTAAAAAAAAGATTTTAAGTTTTGGAAACCCCAATGAAAAAGTAGCAACTGCACGGTTTCTACTGTCAGATTGGCTCTAAGTGCCAAAAAGTGCTGGAAACGGGGAGATAAGCCTATTTTTGCAACAATGGTTAAAATCTTCAATTTTTCATCACAGATGTGCCCAAGATGCGCAAAAGCGCTGGAAACGGTGAGATAAGCCTATTTTTGCAACTTTGGTTAAAATCTTAAATTTTTCATCACAGATGTGCCCAAGATGCACAAAAGCGCTGGAAACGGTGAGATAAGCCTACTTTTGCAACTTTGGTTAAAATCTTCAATTTTTCATCACAGATGTGCCCAAGATGCGCAAAAGCTCTGGAAACGGTGAGATAAGCCTATTTTTGCAACTTTGGTTAAAATCTTAAATTTTTCATCACAGATGTGCCCAAGATGCACGAAAGCGCTGGAAACGGTGAGATAAGCCTATTTTTGCAACTTTTGTTAAAATCTTAAATTTTTCATCACAGATGTGCCCAAGATGCGCAAAAGCGCTGGAAAAGGTGAGATAAGCCTATTTTTGCAACTTTGGTTAAAATCTTAAATTTTTCATCACAGATGTGCCCAAGATGCCCAAAAGCGCTGGAAACGGTGAGATAAGCCTATTTTTGCAACTTTGGTTAAAATCTTCATTTTTTCATCACAGATATGCCCAAGGTGCACAAAAGTGCATGAAACGGTGAGATAAGCCTAATTTTGCAACAATGTTTAAGGTTTGGAGGTTTCATAGACTAAAGTTGAAAATCAGTGGTTTGACTGCCATAATGAAATAGGGTCACTAATCAACGTGTTTTCTCAAAAGGCCTTCAGTCAAATTCCTTGATACTTAAAATGCATTCAGTGGATTATAATAATGAAAAAGGATAATTTGAAATCTTGTTTTCAACTCTAAAGGAACTCTTTAAAAAAAAGATTTTAAGTTTTGGAAACCCCAATGAAAAAGTAGCAACTGCACGGTTTCTACTGTCAGATTGGCTCTAAGTACCAAAAAGTGCTGGAAACGGGGAGATAAGCCTATTTTTGCAACAATGGTTAAAATCTTCAATTTTTCATCACAGATGTGCCCAAGATGCGCAA
This sequence comes from Pleuronectes platessa, assembly GCF_947347685.1. Classification (NCBI taxonomy): domain Eukaryota; kingdom Metazoa; phylum Chordata; class Actinopteri; order Pleuronectiformes; family Pleuronectidae; genus Pleuronectes; species Pleuronectes platessa. The sequence goes on from NW_026518976.1 coordinate 472,754, forward strand.
AAGCGCTGGAAACAGTGAGATAAGCCTATTTTTGCAACTTTGGTTAAAATCTTCAATTTTTCATCACAGATGTGCCCAAGATGCCCAAAAGCGCTGGAAACGGTGAGATAAGCCTATTTTTGCAACTTTGGTTAAAATCTTAATTTTTTCATCACAGATATGCCCAAGGTGCGCAAAAGTGCTGGAAATGGTGAGATAAGCCTAATTTTGCAACAATGTTTAAGGTTTGGAGGTTTCATAGACTAAAGTTGAAAATCAGTGGTTTGACTGCCATAATGAAATAGGGTCACTAATCAACGTGTTTTCTCAAAAGGCCTTCAGTCAAATTCCTTGATACTTAAAATGCATACAGTGGATTATAATAATGAAAAAGGATAATTTGAAATCTTGGTTTCAACTCTAAAGGAACTCTTTAAAAAAAAGATTTTAAGTTTTGGAAACCCCAATGAAAAAGTAGCAACTGCACTGTTTCTACTGTCAGATTGGCTCTAAGTGCCAAAAAGTGCTGGAAACGGGGAGATAAGCCTATTTTGCAACAATGGTTAAAATCTTCAATTTTTCATCACAGATGTGCCAAAGATGCACAAAAGCGCTGGAAACGGTGAGATAAGCCTATTTTTGCAACTTTGGTTAAAATCTTAAATTTTTCATCACAGATGTGCCCAAGATGCGCAAAAGCGCTGGAAACGGTGAGATAAGCCTATTTTTGCAACTTTGGTTAAAATCTTCAATTTTTCATCACAGATGTGCCCAAGATGCCCAAAAGCGCTGGAAACGGTGAGATAAGCCTATTTTTGCAACTTTGGTTAAAATCTTCATTTTTTCCTCACAGATATGCCCAAGGTGCACAAAAGTGCTGGAAACGGTGAGATAAGCCTAATTTTGCAACAATGTTTAAGGTTTGGAGGTTTCATAGACTAAAGTTGAAAATCAGTGGTTTGACTGCCATAATGAAATAGGGTCACTAATCAACGTGTTTTCTCAAAAGGCCTTCAGTCAAATTCCTTGATACTTAAAATGCATACAGTGGATTATAATAATGAAAAAGGATAATTTGAAATCTTGGTTTCAACTCTAAAGGAACTCTTTAAAAAAAAGATTTTAAGTTTTGGAAACCCCAATGAAAAAGTAGCAACTGCACGGTTTCTACTGTCAGATTGGCTCTAAGTGCCAAAAAGTGCTGGAAACGGGGAGATAAGCCTATTTTTGCAACAATGGTTAAAATCTTCAATTTTTCATCACAGATGTGCCCAAGATGCGCAAAAGCGCTGGAAACAGTGAGATAAGCCTATTTTTGCAACTTTGGTTAAAATCTTCAATTTTTCATCACAGATGTGCCCAAGATGCCCAAAAGCGCTGGAAACGGTGAGATAAGCCTATTTTTGCAACTTTGGTTAAAATCTTCATTTTTTCATCACAGATATGCCCAAGGTGCGCAAAAGTGCTGGAAATGGTGAGATAAGCCTAATTTTGCAACAATGTTTAAGGTTTGGAGGTTTCATAGACTAAAGTTGAAAATCAGTGGTTTGACTGCCATAATGAAATAGGGTCACTAATCAACGTGTTTTCTCAAAAGGCCTTCAGTCAAATTCCTTGATACTTAAAATGCATACAGTGGATTATAATAATGAAAAAGGATAATTTGAAATCTTGGTTTCAACTCTAAAGGAACTCTTTAAAAAAAAGATTTTAAGTTTTGGAAACCCCAATGAAAAAGTAGCAACTGCACGGTTTCTACTGTCAGATTGGCTCTAAGTGCCAAAAAGTGCTGGAAACGGGGAGATAAGCCTATTTTTGCAACAATGGTTAAAATCTTCAATTTTTCATCACAGATGTGCCCAAGATGCGCAAAAGCGCTGGAAACGGTGAGATAAGCCTATTTTTGCAACTTTGGTTAAAATCTTAAATTTTTCATCACAGATGTGCCCAAGATGCCCAAAAGTGCTGGAAACGGTGAGATAAGCCTATTTTTGCAACTTTGGTTAAAATCTTCATTTTTTCATCACAGATATGACCAAGGTGCGTAAAAGTGCTGGAAACGGTGAGATAAGCCTAATTTTGCAACAATGTTTAAGGTTTGGAGGTTTCATAGACTAAAGTTGAAAATCAGTGGTTTGACTGCCATAATGAAATAGGGTCACTAATCAACGTGTTTTCTCAAAAGGCCTTCAGTCAAATTCCTTGATACTTAAAATGCATACAGTGGATTATAATAATGAAAAAGGATAATTTGAAATCTTGGTTTCAACTCTAAAGGAACTCTTTAAAAAAAAGATTTTAAGTTTTGGAAACCCCAATGAAAAAGTAGCAACTGCACGGTTTCTACTGTCAGATTGGCTCTAAGTGCCAAAAAGTGCTGGAAACGGGGAGATAAGCCTATTTTTGCAACAATGGTTAAAATCTTCAATTTTTCATCACAGATGTGCCCAAGATGCGCAAAAGCGCTGGAAACGGTGAGATAAGCCTATTTTTGCAACTTTGGTTAAAATCTTAAATTTTTCATCACAGATGTGCCCAAGATGCGCAAAAGCGCTGGAAACGGTGAGATAAGCCTATTTTTGCAACTTTGGTTAAAATCTTCAATTTTTCATCACAGATGTGCCAAAGATGCACAAAAGCGCTGGAAACGGTGAGATAAGCCTATTTTTGCAACTTTGGTTAAAATCTTAAATTTTTCATCACAGATGTGCCCAAGATGCGTAAAAGCGCTGGAAACGGTGAGATAAGCCTATTTTGGCAACTTTGGTTAAAATCTTCACTTTTTCATCACAGATGTGCCCAAGATGCCCAAAAGCGCTGGAAACGGTGAGATAAGCCTATTTTTGCAACTTTGGTTAAAATCTTCATTTTTTCCTCACAGATATGCCCAAGGTGCACAAAAGTGCTGGAAACGGTGAGATAAGCCTAATTTTGCAACAATGTTTAAGGTTTGGAGGTTTCATAGACTAAAGTTGAAAATCAGTGGTTTGACTGCCATAATGAAATAGGGTCACTAATCAACGTGTTTTCTCAAAAGGCCTTCAGTCAAATTCCTTGATACTTAAAATGCATACAGTGGATTATAATAATGAAAAAGGATAATTTGAAATCTTGGTTTCAACTCTAAAGGAACTCTTTAAAAAAAAGATTTTAAGTTTTGGAAACCCCAATGAAAAAGTAGCAACTGCACGGTTTCTACTGTCAGATTGGCTCTAAGTGCCAAAAAGTGCTGGAAACGGGGAGATAAGCCTATTTTTGCAACAATGGTTAAAATCTTCAATTTTTCATCACAGATGTGCCCAAGATGCGCAAAAGCGCTGGAAACGGTGAGATAAGCCTATTTTTGCAACTTTGGTTAAAATCTTAAATTTTTCATCACAGATGTGCCCAAGATGCACAAAAGCGCTGGAAACGGTGAGATAAGCCTACTTTTGCAACTTTGGTTAAAATCTTCAATTTTTCATCACAGATGTGCCCAAGATGCGCAAAAGCTCTGGAAACGGTGAGATAAGCCTATTTTTGCAACTTTGGTTAAAATCTTAAATTTTTCATCACAGATGTGCCCAAGATGCACGAAAGCGCTGGAAACGGTGAGATAAGCCTATTTTTGCAACTTTTGTTAAAATCTTAAATTTTTCATCACAGATGTGCCCAAGATGCGCAAAAGCGCTGGAAAAGGTGAGATAAGCCTATTTTTGCAACTTTGGTTAAAATCTTAAATTTTTCATCACAGATGTGCCCAAGATGCCCAAAAGCGCTGGAAACGGTGAGATAAGCCTATTTTTGCAACTTTGGTTAAAATCTTCATTTTTTCATCACAGATATGCCCAAGGTGCACAAAAGTGCATGAAACGGTGAGATAAGCCTAATTTTGCAACAATGTTTAAGGTTTGGAGGTTTCATAGACTAAAGTTGAAAATCAGTGGTTTGACTGCCATAATGAAATAGGGTCACTAATCAACGTGTTTTCTCAAAAGGCCTTCAGTCAAATTCCTTGATACTTAAAATGCATTCAGTGGATTATAATAATGAAAAAGGATAATTTGAAATCTTGTTTTCAACTCTAAAGGAACTCTTTAAAAAAAAGATTTTAAGTTTTGGAAACCCCAATGAAAAAGTAGCAACTGCACGGTTTCTACTGTCAGATTGGCTCTAAGTACCAAAAAGTGCTGGAAACGGGGAGATAAGCCTATTTTTGCAACAATGGTTAAAATCTTCAATTTTTCATCACAGATGTGCCCAAGATGCGCAAAAGCGCTGGAAACAGTGAGATAAGCCTATTTTTGCAACTTTGGTTAAAATCTTCAATTTTTCATCACAGATGTGCCCAAGATGCCCAAAAGCGCTGGAAACGGTGAGATAAGCCTATTTTTGCAACTTTGGTTAAAATCTTAATTTTTTCATCACAGATATGCCCAAGGTGCGCAAAAGTGCTGGAAATGGTGAGATAAGCCTAATTTTGCAACAATGTTTAAGGTTTGGAGGTTTCATAGACTAAAGTTGAAAATCAGTGGTTTGACTGCCATAATGAAATAGGGTCACTAATCAACGTGTTTTCTCAAAAGGCCTTCAGTCAAATTCCTTGATACTTAAAATGCATACAGTGGATTATAATAATGAAAAAGGATAATTTGAAATCTTGGTTTCAACTCTAAAGGAACTCTTTAAAAAAAAGATTTTAAGTTTTGGAAACCCCAATGAAAAAGTAGCAACTGCACTGTTTCTACTGTCAGATTGGCTCTAAGTGCCAAAAAGTGCTGGAAACGGGGAGATAAGCCTATTTTGCAACAATGGTTAAAATCTTCAATTTTTCATCACAGATGTGCCAAAGATGCACAAAAGCGCTGGAAACGGTGAGATAAGCCTATTTTTGCAACTTTGGTTAAAATCTTAAATTTTTCATCACAGATGTGCCCAAGATGCGCAAAAGCGCTGGAAACGGTGAGATAAGCCTATTTTTGCAACTTTGGTTAAAATCTTCAATTTTTCATCACAGATGTGCCCAAGATGCCCAAAAGCGCTGGAAACGGTGAGATAAGCCTATTTTTGCAACTTTGGTTAAAATCTTCATTTTTTCCTCACAGATATGCCCAAGGTGCACAAAAGTGCTGGAAACGGTGAGATAAGCCTAATTTTGCAACAATGTTTAAGGTTTGGAGGTTTCATAGACTAAAGTTGAAAATCAGTGGTTTGACTGCCATAATGAAATAGGGTCACTAATCAACGTGTTTTCTCAAAAGGCCTTCAGTCAAATTCCTTGATACTTAAAATGCATACAGTGGATTATAATAATGAAAAAGGATAATTTGAAATCTTGGTTTCAACTCTAAAGGAACTCTTTAAAAAAAAGATTTTAAGTTTTGGAAACCCCAATGAAAAAGTAGCAACTGCACGGTTTCTACTGTCAGATTGGCTCTAAGTGCCAAAAAGTGCTGGAAACGGGGAGATAAGCCTATTTTTGCAACAATGGTTAAAATCTTCAATTTTTCATCACAGATGTGCCCAAGATGCGCAAAAGCGCTGGAAACAGTGAGATAAGCCTATTTTTGCAACTTTGGTTAAAATCTTCAATTTTTCATCACAGATGTGCCCAAGATGCCCAAAAGCGCTGGAAACGGTGAGATAAGCCTATTTTTGCAACTTTGGTTAAAATCTTCATTTTTTCATCACAGATATGCCCAAGGTGCGCAAAAGTGCTGGAAATGGTGAGATAAGCCTAATTTTGCAACAATGTTTAAGGTTTGGAGGTTTCATAGACTAAAGTTGAAAATCAGTGGTTTGACTGCCATAATGAAATAGGGTCACTAATCAACGTGTTTTCTCAAAAGGCCTTCAGTCAAATTCCTTGATACTTAAAATGCATACAGTGGATTATAATAATGAAAAAGGATAATTTGAAATCTTGGTTTCAACTCTAAAGGAACTCTTTAAAAAAAAGATTTTAAGTTTTGGAAACCCCAATGAAAAAGTAGCAACTGCACGGTTTCTACTGTCAGATTGGCTCTAAGTGCCAAAAAGTGCTGGAAACGGGGAGATAAGCCTATTTTTGCAACAATGGTTAAAATCTTCAATTTTTCATCACAGATGTGCCCAAGATGCGCAAAAGCGCTGGAAACGGTGAGATAAGCCTATTTTTGCAACTTTGGTTAAAATCTTAAATTTTTCATCACAGATGTGCCCAAGATGCCCAAAAGTGCTGGAAACGGTGAGATAAGCCTATTTTTGCAACTTTGGTTAAAATCTTCATTTTTTCATCACAGATATGACCAAGGTGCGTAAAAGTGCTGGAAACGGTGAGATAAGCCTAATTTTGCAACAATGTTTAAGGTTTGGAGGTTTCATAGACTAAAGTTGAAAATCAGTGGTTTGACTGCCATAATGAAATAGGGTCACTAATCAACGTGTTTTCTCAAAAGGCCTTCAGTCAAATTCCTTGATACTTAAAATGCATACAGTGGATTATAATAATGAAAAAGGATAATTTGAAATCTTGGTTTCAACTCTAAAGGAACTCTTTAAAAAAAAGATTTTAAGTTTTGGAAACCCCAATGAAAAAGTAGCAACTGCACGGTTTCTACTGTCAGATTGGCTCTAAGTGCCAAAAAGTGCTGGAAACGGGGAGATAAGCCTATTTTTGCAACAATGGTTAAAATCTTCAATTTTTCATCACAGATGTGCCCAAGATGCGCAAAAGCGCTGGAAACGGTGAGATAAGCCTATTTTTGCAACTTTGGTTAAAATCTTAAATTTTTCATCACAGATGTGCCCAAGATGCGCAAAAGCGCTGGAAACGGTGAGATAAGCCTATTTTTGCAACTTTGGTTAAAATCTTCAATTTTTCATCACAGATGTGCCCAAGATGCCAAAAAGCGCTGGAAACGGTGAGATAAGCCTATTTTTGCAACTTTGGTTAAAATCTTCATTTTTTCATCACAGATATGCCCAAGGTGCACTAAAGTGCATGAAACGGTGAGATAAGCCTAATTTTGCAACAATGTTTAAGGTTTGGAGGTTTCATAGACTAAAGTTGAAAATCAGTGGTTTGACTGCCATAATGAAATAGGGTCACTAATCAACGTGTTTTCTCAAAAGGCCTTCAGTCAAATTCCTTGATACTTAAAATGCATTCAGTGGATTATAATAATGAAAAAGGATAATTTGAAATCTTGTTTTCAACTCTAAAGGAACTCTTTAAAAAAAAGATTTTAAGTTTTGGAAACCCCAATGAAAAAGTAGCAACTGCACGGTTTCTACTGTCAGATTGGCTCTAAGTACCAAAAAGTGCTGGAAACGGGGAGATAAGCCTATTTTTGCAACAATGGTTAAAATCTTCAATTTTTCATCACAGATGTGCCCAAGATGCGCAAAAGCGCTGGAAACAGTGAGATAAGCCTATTTTTGCAACTTTGGTTAAAATCTTCAATTTTTCATCACAGATGTGCCCAAGATGCCCAAAAGCGCTGGAAACGGTGAGATAAGCCTATTTTTGCAACTTTGGTTAAAATCTTCATTTTTTCATCACAGATATGCCCAAGGTGCGCAAAAGTGCTGGAAATGGTGAGATAAGCCTAATTTTGCAACAATGTTTAAGGTTTGGAGGTTTCATAGACTAAAGTTGAAAATCAGTGGTTTGACTGCCATAATGAAATAGGGTCACTAATCAACGTGTTTTCTCAAAAGGCCTTCAGTCAAATTCCTTGATACTTAAAATGCATACAGTGGATTATAATAATGAAAAAGGATAATTTGAAATCTTGGTTTCAACTCTAAAGGAACTCTTTAAAAAAAAGATTTTAAGTTTTGGAAACCCCAATGAAAAAGTAGCAACTGCACTGTTTCTACTGTCAGATTGGCTCTAAGTGCCAAAAAGTGCTGGAAACGGGGAGATAAGCCTATTTTGCAACAATGGTTAAAATCTTCAATTTTTCATCACAGATGTGCCAAAGATGCACAAAAGCGCTGGAAACGGTGAGATAAGCCTATTTTTGCAACTTTGGTTAAAATCTTAAATTTTTCATCACAGATGTGCCCAAGATGCGCAAAAGCGCTGGAAACGGTGAGATAAGCCTATTTTTGCAACTTTGGTTAAAATCTTAAATTTTTCATCACAGATGTGCCCAAGATGCCCAAAAGTGCTGGAAACGGTGAGATAAGCCTATTTTTGCAACTTTGGTTAAAATCTTCATTTTTTCATCACAGATATGACCAAGGTGCGTAAAAGTGCTGGAAACGGTGAGATAAGCCTAATTTTGCAACAATGTTTAAGGTTTGGAGGTTTCATAGACTAAAGTTGAAAATCAGTGGTTTGACTGCCATAATGAAATAGGGTCACTAATCAACGTGTTTTCTCAAAAGGCCTTCAGTCAAATTCCTTGATACTTAAAATGCATACAGTGGATTATAATAATGAAAAAGGATAATTTGAAATCTTGGTTTCAACTCTAAAGGAACTCTTTAAAAAAAAGATTTTAAGTTTTGGAAACCCCAATGAAAAAGTAGCAACTGCACGGTTTCTACTGTCAGATTGGCTCTAAGTGCCAAAAAGTGCTGGAAACGGGGAGATAAGCCTATTTTTGCAACAATGGTTAAAATCTTCAATTTTTCATCACAGATGTGCCCAAGATGCGCAAAAGCGCTGGAAACGGTGAGATAAGCCTATTTTTGCAACTTTGGTTAAAATCTTAAATTTTTCATCACAGATGTGCCCAAGATGCGCAAAAGCGCTGGAAACGGTGAGATAAGCCTATTTTTGCAACTTTGGTTAAAATCTTCAATTTTTCATCACAGATGTGCCCAAGATGCCAAAAAGCGCTGGAAACGGTGAGATAAGCCTATTTTTGCAACTTTGGTTAAAATCTTCATTTTTTCATCACAGATATGCCCAAGGTGCACAAAAGTGCATGAAACGGTGAGATAAGCCTAATTTTGCAACAATGTTTAAGGTTTGGAGGTTTCATAGACTAAAGTTGAAAATCAGTGGTTTGACTGCCATAATGAAATAGGGTCACTAATCAACGTGTTTTCTCAAAAGGCCTTCAGTCAAATTCCTTGATACTTAAAATGCATACAGTGGATTATAATAATGAAAAAGGATAATTTGAAATCTTGGTTTCAACTCTAAAGGAACTCTTTAAAAAAAAGATTTTAAGTTTTGGAAACCCCAATGAAAAAGTAGCAACTGCACGGTTTCTACTGTCAGATTGGCTCTAAGTGCCAAAAAGTGCTGGAAACGGGGAGATAAGCCTATTTTTGCAACAATGGTTAAAATCTTCAATTTTTCATCACAGATGTGCCCAAGATGCGCAAAAGCGCTGGAAACGGTGAGATAAGCCTATTTTTGCAACTTTGGTTAAAATCTTAAATTTTTCATCACAGATGTGCCCAAGATGCGCAAAAGCGCTGGAAACGGTGAGATAAGCCTATTTTTGCAACTTTGGTTAAAATCTTCAATTTTTCATCACAGATGTGCCCAAGATGCCAAAAAGCGCTGGAAACGGTGAGATAAGCCTATTTTTGCAACTTTGGTTAAAATCTTCATTTTTTCATCACAGATATGCCCAAGGTGCACAAAAGTGCATGAAACGGTGAGATAAGCCTAATTTTGCAACAATGTTTAAGGTTTGGAGGTTTCATAGACTAAAGTTGAAAATCAGTGGTTTGACTGCCATAATGAAATAGGGTCACTAATCAACGTGTTTTCTCAAAAGGCCTTCAGTCAAATTCCTTGATACTTAAAATGCATTCAGTGGATTATAATAATGAAAAAGGATAATTTGAAATCTTGTTTTCAACTCTAAAGGAACTCTTTAAAAAAAAGATTTTAAGTTTTGGAAACCCCAATGAAAAAGTAGCAACTGCACGGTTTCTACTGTCAGATTGGCTCTAAGTGCCAAAAAGTGCTGGAAACGGGGAGATAAGCCTATTTTTGCAACAATGGTTAAAATCTTCAATTTTTCATCACAGATGTGCCCAAGATGCGCAAAAGCGCTGGAAACAGTGAGATAAGCCTATTTTTGCAACTTTGGTTAAAATCTTCAATTTTTCATCACAGATGTGCCCAAGATGCGCAAAAGCGCTGGAAACGGTGAGATAAGCCTATTTTTGCAACTTTGGTTAAAATCTTCAATTTTTCATCACAGATGTGCCCAAGATGCCCAAAAGCGCTGGAAACGGTGAGATAAGCCTATTTTTGCAACTTTGGTTTAAATTTTTATTTTTTCCTCACAGATATGCCCAAGGTGCACAAAAGTGCTGGAAACGGTGAGATAAGTCTAATTTTGCAACAATGTTTAAGGTTTGGAGGTTTCATAGACTAAAGTTGAAAATCAGTGGTTTGACTGCCATAATGAAATAGGGTCACTAATCAACGTGTTTTCTCAAAAGGCCTTCAGTCAAATTCCTTGATACTTAAAATGCATACAGTGGATTATAATAATGAAAAAGGATAATTTGAAATCTTGGTTTCAACTCTAAAGGAACTCTTTAAAAAAAAGATTTTAAGTTTTGGAAACCCCAATGAAAAAGTAGCAACTGCACGGTTTCTACTGTCAGATTGGCTCTAAGTGCCAAAAAGTGCTGGAAACGGGGAGTTAAGCCTATTTTTGCAACAATGGTTAAAATCTTCAATTTTTCATCACAGATGTGCCCAAGATGCGCAAAAGCGCTGGAAACGGTGAGATAAGCCTATTTTTGCAACTTTGGTTAAAATCTTAAATTTTTCATCACAGATGTGCCCAAGATGCCCAAAAGTGCTGGAAACGGTGAGATAAGCCTATTTTTGCAACTTTGGTTAAAATCTTCATTTTTTCATCACAGATATGACCAAGGTGCGTAAAAGTGCTGGAAACGGTGAGATAAGCCTAATTTTGCAACAATGTTTAAGGTTTGGAGGTTTCATAGACTAAAGTTGAAAATCAGTGGTTTGACTGCCATAATGAAATAGGGTCACTAATCAACGTGTTTTCTCAAAAGGCCTTCAGTCAAATTCCTTGATACTTAAAATGCATACAGTGGATTATAATAATGAAAAAGGATAATTTGAAATCTTGGTTTCAACTCTAAAGGAACTCTTTAAAAAAAAGATTTTAATTTTTGGAAACCCCAATGAAAAAGTAGCAACTGCACGGTTTCTACTGTCAGATTGGCTTTAAGTGCCAAAAAGTGCTGGAAACGGTGAGATAAGCCTATTTTTGCAACTTTGGTTAAAATCTTCAATTTTTCATCACAGATGTGCCCAAGATGCACAAAAGCGCTGGAAACGGTGAGATAAGCCTATTTTTGCAACTTTGGTTAAAATCTTCAATTTTTCATCACAGATGTGCCCAAGATGCACAAAAGCGCTGGAAACGGTGAGATAAGCCTATTTTTGCAACTTTGGTTAAAATCTTCAATTTTTCATCACAGATGTGCCCAAGATGCACAAAAGCGCTGGAAACGGTGAGATAAGCCTATTTTTGCAACTTTGGTTAAAATCTTAAATTTTTCATCACAGATGTGCCCAAGATGCCCAAAAGCGCTGGAAACGGTGAGATAAGCCTATTTTTGCAACTTTGGTTAAAATCTTCAATTTTTCATCACAGATGTGCCCAAGATGCACAAAAGCGCTGGAAACGGTGAGATAAGCCTATTTTTGCAACTTTGGTTAAAATCTTCAATTTTTCATCACAGATGTGCCCAAGATGCGCAAAAGCGCTGGAAACGGTGAGATAAGCCTATTTTTGCAACTTTGGTTAAAATCTTAAATTTTTCATCACAGATGTGCCCAAGATGCTCAAAAGCGCTGGAAACGGTGAGATAAGTCTATTTTTGCAACTTTGGTTAAAATCTTCATTTTTTCATCACAGATATGCCCAAGGTGAACAAAAGTGCTGGAAACGGTGAGATAAGCCTAATTTTGCAACAATGTTTAAGGTTTGGAGGTTTCATAGACTAAAGTTGAAAATCAGTGGTTTGACTGCCATAATGAAATAGGGTCACTAATCAACGTGTTTTCTCAAAAGGCCTTCAGTCAAATTCCTTGATACTTAAAATGCATACAGTGGATTATAATAATGAAAAAGGATAATTTGAAATCTTGGTTTCAACTCTAAAGGAACTCTTTAAAAAAAAGATTTTAAGTTTTGGAAACCCCAATGAAAAAGTAGCAACTGCACGGTTTCTACTGTCAGATTGGCTCTAAGTGCCAAAAAGTGCTGGAAACGGGGAGATAAGCCTATTTTTGCAACAATGGTTAAAATCTTCAATTTTTCATCACAGATGTGTCCAAGATGCACAAAAGCGCTGGAAACGGTGAGATAAGCCTATTTTTGCAACTTTGGTTAAAATCTTCAATTTTTCATCACAGATGTGCCCAAGATGCGCAAAAGCTCTGGAAACGGTGAGATAAGCCTATTTTTGCAACTTTGGTTAAAATCTTCATTTTTTCATCACAGATATGCCCAAGGTGAACAAAAGTGCTGGAAACGGTGAGATAAGCCTAATTTTGCAACAATGTTTAAGGTTTGGAGGTTTCATAGACTAAAGTTGAAAATCAGTGGTTTGACTGCCATAATGAAATAGGGTCACTAATCAACGTGTTTTCTCAAAAGGCCTTCAGTCAAATTCCTTGATACTTAAAATGCATACAGTGGATTATAATAATGAAAAAGGATAATTTGAAATCTTGGTTTCAACTCTAAAGGAACTCTTTAAAAAAAAGATTTTAAGTTTTGGAAACCCCAATGAAAAAGTAGCAACTGCACGGTTTCTACTGTCAGATTGGCTCTAAGTGCCAAAAAGTGCTGGAAACGGGGAGATAAGCCTATTTTTGCAACAATGGTTAAAATCTTCAATTTTTCATCACAGATGTGTCCAAGATGCACAAAAGCGCTGGAAACGGTGAGATAAGCCTATTTTTGCAACTTTGGTTAAAATCTTCAATTTTTCATCACAGATGTGCCCAAGATGCACAAAAGCGCTGGAAACGGTGAGATAAGCCTATTTTTGCAACTTTGGTTAAAATCTTCAATTTTTCATCACAGATGTGCCCAAGATGCGCAAAAGCTCTGGAAACGGTGAGATAAGCCTATTTTTGCAACTTTTGTTAAAATCTTAAATTTTTCATCACAGATATGCCCAAGGTGCGCAAAAGTGCTGGAAACGGTGAGATAAGCCTAATTTTGCAACAATGTTTAAGGTTTGGAGGTTTCATAGACTAAAGTTGAAAATCAGTGGTTTGACTGCCATAATGAAATAGGGTCACTAATCAACGTGTTTTCTCAAAAGGCCTTCAGTCAAATTCCTTGATACTTAAAATGCATACAGTGGATTATAATAATGAAAAAGGATAATTTGAAATCTTGGTTTCAACTCTAAAGGAACTCTTTAAAAAAAAGATTTTAAGTTTTGGAAACCCCAATGAAAAAGTAGCAACTGCACGGTTTCTACTGTCAGATTGGCTCTAAGTGCCAAAAAGTGCTGGAAACGGGGAGATAAGCCTATTTTTGCAACAATGGTTAAAATCTTCAATTTTTCATCACAGATGTGCCCAAGATGCACAAAAGCGCTGGAAACGGTGAGATAAGCCTATTTTTGCAACAATGGTTAAAATCTTAAATTTTTCATCACAGATGTGTCCAAGATGCACAAAAGCGCTGGAAACGGTGAGATAAGCCTATTTTTGCAACTTTGGTTAAAATCTTCAATTTTTCATCACAGATGTGCCCAAGATGCCCAAAAGCGCTGGAAACGGTGAGATAAGCCTATTTTTGCAACTTTGGTTAAAATCTTCAATTTTTCATCACAGATGTGCCCAAGATGCACAAAAGCGCTGGAAACGGTGAGATAAGCCTATTTTTGCAACTTTGGTTAAAATCTTCAATTTTTCATCACAGATGTGCCCAAGATGCACAAAAGCGCTGGAAACGGTGAGATAAGCCTATTTTTGCAACTTTGGTTAAAATCTTAAATTTTTCATCACAGATGTGCCCAAGATGCCCAAAAGCGCTGGAAACGGTGAGATAAGCCTATTTTTGCAACTTTGTTTAAAATCTTCAATTTTTCATCACAGATGTGCCCAAGATGCACAAAAGCGCTGGAAACGGTGAGATAAGCCTATTTTTGCAACTTTGGTTAAAATCTTCAATTTTTCATCACAGATGTGCCCAAGATGCACAAAAGCGCTGGAAACGGTGAGATAAGCCTATTTTTGCAACAATGGTTAAAATCTTCAATTTTTCATCACAGATGTGTCCAAGATGCACAAAAGCGCTGGAAACGGGGAGATAAGCCTATTTTTGCAACAATGGTTAAAATCTTCAATTTTTAAACACAGATGTGCCCAAGATGCGCAAAAGCGCTGGAAACAGTGAGATAAGCCTATTTTTGCAACTTTGGTTAAAATCTTAAATTTTTCATCACAGATGTGCCCAAGATGCGCAAAAGCGCTGGAAACGGTGAGATAAGCCTATTTTTGCAACTTTGGTTAAAATCTTCATTTTTTCCTCACAGATATGCCCAAGGTGCACAAAAGTGCATGAAACGGTGAGATAAGCCTAATTTTGCAACAATGTTTAAGGTTTGGAGGTTTCATAGACTAAAGTTGAAAATCAGTGGTTTGACTGCCATAATGAAATAGGGTCACTAATCAACGTGTTTTCTCAAAAGGCCTTCAGTCAAATTCCTTGATACTTAAAATGCATTCAGTGGATTATAATAATGAAAAAGGATAATTTGAAATCTTGTTTTCAACTCTAAAGGAACTCTTTAAAAAAAAGATTTTAAGTTTTGGAAACCCCAATGAAAAAGTAGCAACTGCACGGTTTCTACTGTCAGATTGGCTCTAAGTGCCAAAAAGTGCTGGAAACGGGGAGATAAGCCTATTTTTGCAACAATGGTTAAAATCTTCAATTTTTCATCACAGATGTGCCCAAGATGCACAAAAGCGCTGGAAACGGTGAGATAAGCCTATTTTTGCAACTTTGGTTAAAATCTTCAATTTTTCATCACAGATGTGCCCAAGATGCCCAAAAGCGCTGGAAACGGTGAGATAAGCCTATTTTTGCAACTTTGGTTAAAATCTTCATTTTTTCCTCACAGATATGCCCAAGGTGCACAAAAGTGCTGGAAACGGTGAGATAAGCCTAATTTTGCAACAATGTTTAAGGTTTGGAGGTTTCATAGACTAAAGTTGAAAATCAGTGGTTTGACTGCCATAATGAAATAGGGTCACTAATCAACGTGTTTTCTCAAAAGGCCTTCAGTCAAATTCCTTGATACTTAAAATGCATACAGTGGATTATAATAATGAAAAAGGATAATTTGAAATCTTGGTTTCAACTCTAAAGGAACTCTTTAAAAAAAAGATTTTAAGTTTTGGAAACCCCAATGAAAAAGTAGCAACTGCACGGTTTCTACTGTCAGATTGGCTCTAAGTGCCAAAAAGTGCTGGAAACGGGGAGATAAGCCTATTTTTGCAACAATGGTTAAAATCTTCAATTTTTCATCACAGATGTGCCCAAAATGCGCAAAAGCGCTGGAAACGGTGAGATAAGCCTATTTTTGCAACTTTGGTTAAAATCTTCAATTTTTCATCACAGATGTGCCCAAGATGCGCAAAAGCTCTGGAAACGGTGAGATAAGCCTATTTTTGCAACTTTGGTTAAAATCTTAAATTTTTCATCACAGATGTGCCCAAGATGCCCAAAAGCGCTGGAAACGGTGAGATAAGCCTATTTTTGCAACTTTTGTTAAAATCTTAAATTTTTCATCACAGATATGCCCAAGGTGCGCAAAAGTGCTGGAAACGGTGAGATAAGCCTAATTTTGCAACAATGTTTAAGGTTTGGAGGTTTCATAGACTAAAGTTGAAAATCAGTGGTTTGACTGCCATAATGAAATAGGGTCACTAATCAACGTGTTTTCTCAAAAGGCCTTCAGTCAAATTCCTTGATACTTAAAATGCATACAGTGGATTATAATAATGAAAAAGGATAATTTGAAATCTTGGTTTCAACTCTAAAGGAACTCTTTAAAAAAAAGATTTTAATTTTTGGAAACCCCAATGAAAAAGTAGCAACTGCACGGTTTCTACTGTCAGATTGGCTCTAAGTGCCAAAAAGTGCTGGAAACGGGGAGATAAGCCTATTTTTGCAACAATGGTTAAAATCTTCAATTTTTCATCACAGATGTGCCCAAGATGCACAAAAGCGCTGGAAACGGTGAGATAAGCCTATTTTTGCAACAATGGTTAAAATCTTAAATTTTTCATCACAGATGTGTCCAAGATGCACAAAAGCGCTGGAAACGGTGAGATAAGCCTATTTTTGCAACTTTGGTTAAAATCTTCAATTTTTCATCACAGATGTGCCCAAGATGCACAAAAGCGCTGGAAACGGTGAGATAAGCCTATTTTTGCAACAATGGTTAAAATCTTCAATTTTTCATCACAGATGTGTCCAAGATGCACAAAAGCGCTGGAAACGGTGAGATAAGCCTATTTTTGCAACTTTGGTTAAAATCTTCAATTTTTCATCACAGATGTGCCCAAGATGCACAAAAGCGCTGGAAACGGTGAGATAAGCCTATTTTTGCAACTTTGGTTAAAATCTTAAATTTTTCATCACAGATGTGCCCAAGATGCCCAAAAGCGCTGGAAACGGTGAGATAAGCCTATTTTTGCAACTTTGGTTAAAATCTTCAATTTTTCATCACAGATGTGCCCAAGATGCACAAAAGCGCTGGAAACGGTGAGATAAGCCTATTTTTGCAACTTTGGTTAAAATCTTCAATTTTTCATCACAGATGTGCCCAAGATGCACAAAAGCGCTGGAAACGGTGAGATAAGCCTATTTTTGCAACAATGGTTAAAATCTTCAATTTTTCATCACAGATGTGTCCAAGATGCACAAAAGCGCTGGAAACGGGGAGATAAGCCTATTTTTGCAACAATGGTTAAAATCTTCAATTTTTCATCACAGATGTGCCCAAGATGCGCAAAAGCGCTGGAAACAGTGAGATAAGCCTATTTTTGCAACTTTGGTTAAAATCTTAAATTTTTCATCACAGATGTGCCCAAGATGCGCAAAAGCGCTGGAAACGGTGAGATAAGCCTATTTTTGCAACTTTGGTTAAAATCTTCAATTTTTCATCACAGATGTGCCCAAGATGCCCAAAAGCGCTGGAAACGGTGAGATAAGCCTATTTTTGCAACTTTGGTTAAAATCTTCATTTTTTCCTCACAGATATGCCCAAGGTGCACAAAAGTGCTGGAAACGGTGAGATAAGCCTAATTTTGCAACAATGTTTAAGGTTTGGAGGTTTCATAGACTAAAGTTGAAAATCAGTGGTTTGACTGCCATAATGAAATAGGGTCACTAATCAACGTGTTTTCTCAAAAGGCCTTCAGTCAAATTCCTTGATACTTAAAATGCATACAGTGGATTATAATAATGAAAAAGGATAATTTGAAATCTTGGTTTCAACTCTAAAGGAACTCTTTAAAAAAAAGATTTTAAGTTTTGGAAACCCCAATGAAAAAGTAGCAACTGCACGGTTTCTACTGTCAGATTGGCTCTAAGTGCCAAAAAGTGCTGGAAACGGGGAGATAAGCCTATTTTTGCAACTTTGGTTAAAATCTTCAATTTTTCATCACAGATGTGCCCAAGATGCGCAAAAGCGCTGGAAACGGTGAGATAAGCCTATTTTTGCTACTTTGGTTAAAATCTTCAATTTTTCATCACAGATGTGCCCAAGATGCGCAAAAGCGCTGGAAAAGGTGAGATAAGCCTATTTTTGCAACTTTGGTTAAAATCTTAAATTTTTCATCACAGATGTGCCCAAGATGCCCAAAAGCGCTGGAAACGGTGAGATAAGCCTATTTTTGCAACTTTGGTTAAAATCTTCATTTTTTCATCACAGATATGCCCAAGGTGCACAAAAGTGCATGAAACGGTGAGATAAGCCTAATTTTGCAACAATGTTTAAGGTTTGGAGGTTTCATAGACTAAAGTTGAAAATCAGTGGTTTGACTGCCATAATGAAATAGGGTCACTAATCAACGTGTTTTCTCAAAAGGCCTTCAGTCAAATTCCTTGATACTTAAAATGCATACAGTGGATTATAATAATGAAAAAGGATAATTTGAAATCTTGGTTTCAACTCTAAAGGAACTCTTTAAAAAAAAGATTTTAAGTTTTGGAAACCCCAATGAAAAAGTAGCAACTGCACGGTTTCTACTGTCAAATTGGCTCTAAGTGCCAAAAAGTGCTGGAAACGGGGAGATAAGCCTATTTTTGCAACAATGGTTAAAATCTTCAATTTTTCATCACAGATGTGCCCAAGATGCGCAAAAGCGCTGGAAACGGTGAGATAAGCCTATTTTTGCAACTTTGGTTAAAATCTTCAATTTTTCATCACAGATGTGCCCAAGATGCACAAAAGCGCTGGAAACGGTGAGATAAGCCTATTTTTGCAACAATGGTTAAAATCTTCAATTTTTCATCACAGATGTGTCCAAGATGCACAAAAGCGCTGGAAACGGTGAGATAAGCCTATTTTTGCTACTTTGGTTAAAATCTTCAATTTTTCATCACAGATGTGCCCAAGATGCGCAAAAGCGCTGGAAAAGGTGAGATAAGCCTATTTTTGCAACTTTGGTTAAAATCTTAAATTTTTCATCACAGATGTGCCCAAGATGCCCAAAAGCGCTGGAAACGGTGAGATAAGCCTATTTTTGCAACTTTGGTTAAAATCTTCATTTTTTCATCACAGATATGCCCAAGGTGCACAAAAGTGCATGAAACGGTGAGATAAGCCTAATTTTGCAACAATGTTTAAGGTTTGGAGGTTTCATAGACTAAAGTTGAAAATCAGTGGTTTGACTGCCATAATGAAATAGGGTCACTAATCAACGTGTTTTCTCAAAAGGCCTTCAGTCAAATTCCTTGATACTTAAAATGCATTCAGTGGATTATAATAATGAAAAAGGATAATTTGAAATCTTGTTTTCAACTCTAAAGGAACTCTTTAAAAAAAAGATTTTAAGTTTTGGAAACCCCAATGAAAAAGTAGCAACTGCACTGTTTCTACTGTCAGATTGGCTCTAAGTGCCAAAAAGTGCTGGAAACGGGGAGATAAGCCTATTTTTGCAACAATGGTTAAAATCTTCAATTTTTCATCACAGATGTGCCCAAGATTCGCAAAAGCGCTGGAAACGGTGAGATAAGCCTATTTTTGCAACTTTGGTTAAAATCTTCAATTTTTCATCACAGATGTGCCCAAGATGCCCAAAAGCGCTGGAAACGGTGAGATAAGCCTATTTTTGCAACTTTGGTTAAAATCTTCATTTTTTCCTCACAGATATGCCCAAGGTGCACAAAAGTGCTGGAAACGGTGAGATAAGCCTAATTTTGCAACAATGTTTAAGGTTTGGAGGTTTCATAGACTAAAGTTGAAAATCAGTGGTTTGACTGCCATAATGAAATAGGGTCACTAATCAACGTGTTTTCTCAAAAGGCCTTCAGTCAAATTCCTTGATACTTAAAATGCATACAGTGGATTATAATAATGAAAAAGGATAATTTGAAATCTTGGTTTCAACTCTAAAGGAACTCTTTAAAAAAAAGATTTTAAGTTTTGGAAACCCCAATGAAAAAGTAGCAACTGCACGGTTTCTACTGTCAAATTGGCTCTAAGTGCCAAAAAGTGCTGGAAACGGGGAGATAAGCCTATTTTTGCAACAATGGTTAAAATCTTCAATTTTTCATCACAGATGTGCCCAAGATGCGCAAAAGCGCTGGAAACGGTGAGATAAGCCTATTTTTGCAACTTTGGTTAAAATCTTCAATTTTTCATCACAGATGTGCCCAAGATGCACAAAAGCGCTGGAAACGGTGAGATAAGCCTATTTTTGCAACAATGGTTAAAATCTTCAATTTTTCATCACAGATGTGTCCAAGATGCACAAAAGCGCTGGAAACGGTGAGATAAGCCTATTTTTGCAACTTTGGTTAAAATCTTCAATTTTTCATCACAGATGTGCCCAAGATGCACAAAAGCGCTGGAAACGGTGAGATAAGCCTATTTTTGCAACTTTGGTTAAAATCTTAAATTTTTCATCACAGATGTGCCCAAGATGCCCAAAAGCGCTGGAAACGGTGAGATAAGCCTATTTTTGCAACTTTGGTTAAAATCTTCAATTTTTCATCACAGATGTGCCCAAGATGCACAAAAGCGCTGGAAACGGTGAGATAAGCCTATTTTTGCAACTTTGGTTAAAATCTTCAATTTTTCATCACAGATGTGCCCAAGATGCACAAAAGCGCTGGAAACGGTGAGATAAGCCTATTTTTGCAACAATGGTTAAAATCTTCAATTTTTCATCACAGATGTGTCCAAGATGCACAAAAGCGCTGGAAACGGGGAGATAAGCCTATTTTTGCAACAATGGTTAAAATCTTCAATTTTTCATCACAGATGTGCCCAAGATGCGCAAAAGCGCTGGAAACAGTGAGATAAGCCTATTTTTGCAACTTTGGTTAAAATCTTAAATTTTTCATCACAGATGTGCCCAAGATGCGCAAAAGCGCTGGAAACGGTGAGATAAGCCTATTTTTGCAACTTTGGTTAAAATCTTCAATTTTTCATCACAGATGTGCCCAAGATGCCCAAAAGCGCTGGAAACGGTGAGATAAGCCTATTTTTGCAACTTTGGTTAAAATCTTCATTTTTTCCTCACAGATATGCCCAAGGTGCACAAAAGTGCTGGAAACGGTGAGATAAGCCTAATTTTGCAACAATGTTTAAGGTTTGGAGGTTTCATAGACTAAAGTTGAAAATCAGTGGTTTGACTGCCATAATGAAATAGGGTCACTAATCAACGTGTTTTCTCAAAAGGCCTTCAGTCAAATTCCTTGATACTTAAAATGCATACAGTGGATTATAATAATGAAAAAGGATAATTTGAAATCTTGGTTTCAACTCTAAAGGAACTCTTTAAAAAAAAGATTTTAAGTTTTGGAAACCCCAATGAAAAAGTAGCAACTGCACGGTTTCTACTGTCAGATTGGCTCTAAGTGCCAAAAAGTGCTGGAAACGGGGAGATAAGCCTATTTTTGCAACTTTGGTTAAAATCTTCAATTTTTCATCACAGATGTGCCCAAGATGCGCAAAAGCGCTGGAAACGGTGAGATAAGCCTATTTTTGCTACTTTGGTTAAAATCTTCAATTTTTCATCACAGATGTGCCCAAGATGCGCAAAAGCGCTGGAAAAGGTGAGATAAGCCTATTTTTGCAACTTTGGTTAAAATCTTAAATTTTTCATCACAGATGTGCCCAAGATGCCCAAAAGCGCTGGAAACGGTGAGATAAGCCTATTTTTGCAACTTTGGTTAAAATCTTCATTTTTTCATCACAGATATGCCCAAGGTGCACAAAAGTGCATGAAACGGTGAGATAAGCCTAATTTTGCAACAATGTTTAAGGTTTGGAGGTTTCATAGACTAAAGTTGAAAATCAGTGGTTTGACTGCCATAATGAAATAGGGTCACTAATCAACGTGTTTTCTCAAAAGGCCTTCAGTCAAATTCCTTGATACTTAAAATGCATTCAGTGGATTATAATAATGAAAAAGGATAATTTGAAATCTTGTTTTCAACTCTAAAGGAACTCTTTAAAAAAAAGATTTTAAGTTTTGGAAACCCCAATGAAAAAGTAGCAACTGCACTGTTTCTACTGTCAGATTGGCTCTAAGTGCCAAAAAGTGCTGGAAACGGGGAGATAAGCCTATTTTTGCAACAATGGTTAAAATCTTCAATTTTTCATCACAGATGTGCCCAAGATTCGCAAAAGCGCTGGAAACGGTGAGATAAGCCTATTTTTGCAACTTTGGTTAAAATCTTCAATTTTTCATCACAGATGTGCCCAAGATGCCCAAAAGCGCTGGAAACGGTGAGATAAGCCTATTTTTGCAACTTTGGTTAAAATCTTCATTTTTTCCTCACAGATATGCCCAAGGTGCACAAAAGTGCTGGAAACGGTGAGATAAGCCTAATTTTGCAACAATGTTTAAGGTTTGGAGGTTTCATAGACTAAAGTTGAAAATCAGTGGTTTGACTGCCATAATGAAATAGGGTCACTAATCAACGTGTTTTCTCAAAAGGCCTTCAGTCAAATTCCTTGATACTTAAAATGCATACAGTGGATTATAATAATGAAAAAGGATAATTTGAAATCTTGGTTTCAACTCTAAAGGAACTCTTTAAAAAAAAGATTTTAAGTTTTGGAAACCCCAATGAAAAAGTAGCAACTGCACGGTTTCTACTGTCAAATTGGCTCTAAGTGCCAAAAAGTGCTGGAAACGGGGAGATAAGCCTATTTTTGCAACAATGGTTAAAATCTTCAATTTTTCATCACAGATGTGCCCAAGATGCGCAAAAGCGCTGGAAACGGTGAGATAAGCCTATTTTTGCAACTTTGGTTAAAATCTTAAATTTTTCATCACAGATGTGCCCAAGATGCTCAAAAGCGCTGGAAACGGTGAGATAAGCCTATTTTTGCAACTTTTGTTAAAATCTTAAATTTTTCATCACAGATGTGCCCAAGATGCCTAAAAGTGCTGGAAACGGTGAGATAAGCCTATTTTTGCAACTTTGGTTAAAATCTTCATTTTTTCATCACAGATATGACCAAGGTGCGCAAAAGTGCTGGAAACGGTGAGATAAGCCTAATTTTGCAACAATGTTTAAGGTTTGGAGGTTTCATAGACTAAAGTTGAAAATCAGTGGTTTGACTGCCATAATGAAATAGGGTCACTAATCAACGTGTTTTCTCAAAAGGCCTTCAGTCAAATTCCTTGATACTTAAAATGCATACAGTGGATTATAATAATGAAAAAGGATAATTTGAAATCTTGGTTTCAACTCTAAAGGAACTCTTTAAAAAAAAGATTTTAAGTTTTGGAAACCCCAATGAAAAAGTAGCAACTGCACGGTTTCTACTGTCAGATTGGCTCTAAGTGCCAAAAAGTGCTGGAAACGGTGAGATAAGCCTATTTTTGCAACAATGGTTAAATTCTTCAATTTTTCATCACAGATGTGTCCAAGATGCACAAAAGCGCTGGAAACGGTGAGATAAGCCTATTTTTGCAACTTTGGTTAAAATCTTCAATTTTTCATCACAGATGTGCCCAAGATGCGCAAAAGCGCTGGAAACGGTGAGATAAGCCTATTTTTGCAACAATGTTTAAGGTTTGGAGGTTTCATAGACTAAAGTTGAAAATCAGTGGTTTGACTGCCATAATGAAATAGGGTCACTAATCAACGTGTTTTCTCAAAAGGCCTTCAGTCAAATTCCTTGATACTTAAAATGCATACAGTGGATTATAATAATGAAAAAGGATAATTTGAAATCTTGGTTTCAACTCTAAAGGAACTCTTTAAAAAAAAGATTTTAAGTTTTGGAAACCCCAATGAAAAAGTAGCAACTGCACGGTTTCTACTGTCAGATTGGCTCTAAGTGCCAAAAAGTGCTGGAAAAGGGGAGATAAGCCTATTTTTGCAACAATGGTTAAAATCTTCAATTTTTCATCACAGATGTGTCCAAGATGCACAAAAGCGCTGGAAACGGTGAGATAAGCCTATTTTTGCAACTTTGGTTAAAATCTTCAATTTTTCATCACAGATGTGCCCAAGATGCACAAAAGCGCTGGAAACGGTGAGATAAGCCTATTTTTGCAACTTTGGTTAAAATCTTCAATTTTTCATCACAGATGTGCCCAAGATGCACAAAAGCGCTGGAAACGGTGAGATAAGCCTATTTTTGCAACTTTGGTTAAAATCTTCAATTTTTCATCACAGATGTGCCCAAGATGCGCAAAAGCGCTGGAAACGGTGAGATAATCCTATTTTTGCAACTTTGGTTAAAATCTTAAATTTTTCATCACAGATGTGCCCAAGATGCCCAAAAGCGCTGGAAACGGTGAGATAAGCCTATTTTTGCAACTTTGGTTAAAATCTTCAATTTTTCATCACAGATGTGCCCAAGATGCACAAAAGCGCTGGAAACGGTGAGATAAGCCTATTTTTGCAACTTTGGTTAAAATCTTCAATTTTTCATCACAGATGTGCCCAAGATGCGCAAAAGCGCTGGAAACGGTGAGATAAGCCTATTTTTGCAACTTTGGTTAAAATCTTAAATTTTTCATCACAGATGTGCCCAAGATGCGCAAAAGCGCTGGAAACGGTGAGATAAGCCTATTTTTGCAACTTTGGTTAAAATCTTAAATTTTTCATCACAGATGTGCCCAAGGTGCGCAAAAGTGCTGGAAACGGTGAGATAAGCCTAATTTTGCAACAATGTTTAAGGTTTGGAGGTTTCATAGACTAAAGTTGAAAATCAGTGGTTTGACTGTCATAATGAAATAGGGTCACTAATCAACGTGTTTTCTCAAAAGGCCTTCAGTCAAATTCCTTGATACTTAAAATGCATACAGTGGATTATAATAATGAAAAAGGATAATTTGAAATCTTGGTTTCAACTCTAAAGGAACTCTTTAAAAAAAAGATTTTAAGTTTTGGAAACCCCAATGAAAAAGTAGCAACTGCACGGTTTCTACTGTCAGATTGGCTCTAAGTGCCAAAAAGTGCTGGAAACGGGGAGATAAGCCTATTTTTGCAACAATGGTTAAAATCTTCAATTTTTCATCACAGATGTGTCCAAGATGCACAAAAGCGCTGGAAACGGTGAGATAAGCCTATTTTTGCAACTTTGGTTAAAATCTTCAATTTTTCATCACAGATGTGCCCAAGATGCCCAAAAGCGCTGGAAACGGTGAGATAAGCCTATTTTTGCAACTTTGGTTAAAATCTTCATTTTTTCATCACAGATATGCCCAAGGTGCACAAAAGTGCTGGAAACGGTGAGATAAGCCTAATTTTGCAACAATGTTTAAGGTTTTGAGGTTTCATAGACTAAAGTTGAAAATCAGTGGTTTGACTGCCATAATGAAATAGGGTCACTAATCAACGTGTTTTCTCAAAAGGCCTTCAGTCAAATTCCTTGATACTTAAAATGCATACAGTGGATTATAATAATGAAAAAGGATAATTTGAAATCTTGGTTTCAACTCTAAAGGAACTCTTTAAAAAAAGATTTTAAGTTTTGGAAACCCCAATGAAAAAGTAGCAACTGCACGGTTTCTACTGTCAGATTGGCTCTAAGTGCCAAAAAGTGCTGGAAACGGGGAGATGAGCCTATTTTTGCAACAATGGTTAAAATCTTCAATTTTTCATCACAGATGTGTCCAAGATGCACAAAAGCGCTGGAAACGGTGAGATAAGCCTATTTTTGCAACTTTGGTTAAAATCTTCAATTTTTCATCACAGATGTGCCCAAGATGCACAAAAGCGCTGGAAACCGTGAGATAAGCCTATTTTTGCAACTTTGGTTAAAATCTTCAATTTTTCATCACAGATGTGCCCAAGATGCGCAAAAGCGCTGGAAACGGTGAGATAAGCCTATTTTTGCAACTTTGGTTAAAATCTTAAATTTTTCATCACAGATGTGCCCAAGGTGCGCAAAAGTGCTGGAAACGGTGAGATAAGCCTAATTTTGCAACAATGTTTAAGGTTTGGAGGTTTCATAGAATAAAGTTGAAAATCAGTGGTTTGACTGCCATAATGAAATAGGGTCACTAATCAACGTGTTTTCTCAAAAGGCCTTCACTCAATTTCCTTGATACTTAAAATGCATACAGTGGATTATAATAATGAAAAAGGATAATTTGAAATCTTGGTTTCAACTCTAAAGGAACTCTTTAAAAAAAAGATTTTAAGTTTTGGAAACCCCAATGAAAAAGTAGCAACTGCACGGTTTCTACTGTCAGATTCGCTCTAAGTGCCAAAAAGTGCTGGAAACGGGGAGATAAGCCTATTTTTGCAACAATGGTTAAAATCTTCAATTTTTCATCACAGATGTGTCCAAGATGCACAAAAGCGCTGGAAACGGTGAGATAAGCCTATTTTTGCAACTTTGGTTAAAATCTTCAATTTTTCATCACAGATGTGCCCAAGATGCACAAAAGCGCTGGAAACGGTGAGATAAGCCTATTTTTGCAACTTTGGTTAAAATCTTAAATTTTTCATCACAGATGTGCCCAAGATGCCCAAAAGCGCTGGAAACGGTGAGATAAGCCTATTTTTGCAACTTTGGTTAAAATCTTCAATTTTTCATCACAGATGTGCCCAAGATGCACAAAAGCGCTGGAAACGGTGAGATAAGCCTATTTTTGCAACTTTGGTTAAAATCTTCAATTTTTCATCACAGATGTGCCCAAGATGCACAAAAGCGCTGGAAACGGTGAGATAAGCCTATTTTTGCAACAATGGTTAAAATCTTCAATTTTTCATCACAGATGTGTCCAAGATGCACAAAAGCGCTGGAAACGGGGAGATAAGCCTATTTTTGCAACAATGGTTAAAATCTTCAATTTTTCATCACAGATGTGCCCAAGATGCGCAAAAGCGCTGGAAACAGTGAGATAAGCCTATTTTTGCAACTTTGGTTAAAATCTTAAATTTTTCATCACAGATGTGCCCAAGATGCGCAAAAGCGCTGGAAACGGTGAGATAAGCCTATTTTTGCAACTTTGGTTAAAATCTTCAATTTTTCATCACAGATGTGCCCAAGATGCCCAAAAGCGCTGGAAACGGTGAGATAAGCCTATTTTTGCAACTTTGGTTAAAATCTTCATTTTTTCCTCACAGATATGCCCAAGGTGCACAAAAGTGCTGGAAACGGTGAGATAAGCCTAATTTTGCAACAATGTTTAAGGTTTGGAGGTTTCATAGACTAAAGTTGAAAATCAGTGGTTTGACTGCCATAATGAAATAGGGTCACTAATCAACGTGTTTTCTCAAAAGGCCTTCAGTCAAATTCCTTGATACTTAAAATGCATACAGTGGATTATAATAATGAAAAAGGATAATTTGAAATCTTGGTTTCAACTCTAAAGGAACTCTTTAAAAAAAAGATTTTAAGTTTTGGAAACCCCAATGAAAAAGTAGCAACTGCACGGTTTCTACTGTCAGATTGGCTCTAAGTGCCAAAAAGTGCTGGAAACGGGGAGATAAGCCTATTTTTGCAACTTTGGTTAAAATCTTCAATTTTTCATCACAGATGTGCCCAAGATGCGCAAAAGCGCTGGAAACGGTGAGATAAGCCTATTTTTGCTACTTTGGTTAAAATCTTCAATTTTTCATCACAGATGTGCCCAAGATGCGCAAAAGCGCTGGAAAAGGTGAGATAAGCCTATTTTTGCAACTTTGGTTAAAATCTTAAATTTTTCATCACAGATGTGCCCAAGTTGCCCAAAAGCGCTGGAAACGGTGAGATAAGCCTATTTTTGCAACTTTGGTTAAAATCTTCATTTTTTCATCACAGATATGCCCAAGGTGCACAAAAGTGCATGAAACGGTGAGATAAGCCTAATTTTGCAACAATGTTTAAGGTTTGGAGGTTTCATAGACTAAAGTTGAAAATCAGTGGTTTGACTGCCATAATGAAATAGGGTCACTAATCAACGTGTTTTCTCAAAAGGCCTTCAGTCAAATTCCTTGATACTTAAAATGCATTCAGTGGATTATAATAATGAAAAAGGATAATTTGAAATCTTGTTTTCAACTCTAAAGGAACTCTTTAAAAAAAAGATTTTAAGTTTTGGAAACCCCAATGAAAAAGTAGCAACTGCACTGTTTCTACTGTCAGATTGGCTCTAAGTGCCAAAAAGTGCTGGAAACGGGGAGATAAGCCTATTTTTGCAACAATGGTTAAAATCTTCAATTTTTCATCACAGATGTGCCCAAGATTCGCAAAAGCGCTGGAAACGGTGAGATAAGCCTATTTTTGCAACTTTGGTTAAAATCTTCAATTTTTCATCACAGATGTGCCCAAGATGCCCAAAAGCGCTGGAAACGGTGAGATAAGCCTATTTTTGCAACTTTGGTTAAAATCTTCATTTTTTCCTCACAGATATGCCCAAGGTGCACAAAAGTGCTGGAAACGGTGAGATAAGCCTAATTTTGCAACAATGTTTAAGGTTTGGAGGTTTCATAGACTAAAGTTGAAAATCAGTGGTTTGACTGCCATAATGAAATAGGGTCACTAATCAACGTGTTTTCTCAAAAGGCCTTCAGTCAAATTCCTTGATACTTAAAATGCATACAGTGGATTATAATAATGAAAAAGGATAATTTGAAATCTTGGTTTCAACTCTAAAGGAACTCTTTAAAAAAAAGATTTTAAGTTTTGGAAACCCCAATGAAAAAGTAGCAACTGCACGGTTTCTACTGTCAAATTGGCTCTAAGTGCCAAAAAGTGCTGGAAACGGGGAGATAAGCCTATTTTTGCAACAATGGTTAAAATCTTCAATTTTTCATCACAGATGTGCCCAAGATGCGCAAAAGCGCTGGAAACGGTGAGATAAGCCTATTTTTGCAACTTTGGTTAAAATCTTAAATTTTTCATCACAGATGTGCCCAAGATGCTCAAAAGCGCTGGAAACGGTGAGATAAGCCTATTTTTGCAACTTTTGTTAAAATCTTAAATTTTTCATCACAGATGTGCCCAAGATGCCTAAAAGTGCTGGAAACGGTGAGATAAGCCTATTTTTGCAACTTTGGTTAAAATCTTCATTTTTTCATCACAGATATGACCAAGGTGCGCAAAAGTGCTGGAAACGGTGAGATAAGCCTAATTTTGCAACAATGTTTAAGGTTTGGAGGTTTCATAGACTAAAGTTGAAAATCAGTGGTTTGACTGCCATAATGAAATAGGGTCACTAATCAACGTGTTTTCTCAAAAGGCCTTCAGTCAAATTCCTTGATACTTAAAATGCATACAGTGGATTATAATAATGAAAAAGGATAATTTGAAATCTTGGTTTCAACTCTAAAGGAACTCTTTAAAAAAAAGATTTTAAGTTTTGGAAACCCCAATGAAAAAGTAGCAACTGCACGGTTTCTACTGTCAGATTGGCTCTAAGTGCCAAAAAGTGCTGGAAACGGTGAGATAAGCCTATTTTTGCAACAATGGTTAAATTCTTCAATTTTTCATCACAGATGTGTCCAAGATGCACAAAAGCGCTGGAAACGGTGAGATAAGCCTATTTTTGCAACTTTGGTTAAAATCTTCAATTTTTCATCACAGATGTGCCCAAGATGCGCAAAAGCGCTGGAAACGGTGAGATAAGCCTATTTTTGCAACAATGTTTAAGGTTTGGAGGTTTCATAGACTAAAGTTGAAAATCAGTGGTTTGACTGCCATAATGAAATAGGGTCACTAATCAACGTGTTTTCTCAAAAGGCCTTCAGTCAAATTCCTTGATACTTAAAATGCATACAGTGGATTATAATAATGAAAAAGGATAATTTGAAATCTTGGTTTCAACTCTAAAGGAACTCTTTAAAAAAAAGATTTTAAGTTTTGGAAACCCCAATGAAAAAGTAGCAACTGCACGGTTTCTACTGTCAGATTGGCTCTAAGTGCCAAAAAGTGCTGGAAACGGGGAGATAAGCCTATTTTTGCAACAATGGTTAAAATCTTCAATTTTTCATCACAGATGTGTCCAAGATGCACAAAAGCGCTGGAAACGGTGAGATAAGCCTATTTTTGCAACTTTGGTTAAAATCTTCAATTTTTCATCACAGATGTGCCCAAGATGCACAAAAGCGCTGGAAACGGTGAGATAAGCCTATTTTTGCAACTTTGGTTAAAATCTTCAATTTTTCATCACAGATGTGCCCAAGATGCACAAAAGCGCTGGAAACGGTGAGATAA
Source organism: Pleuronectes platessa (assembly GCF_947347685.1). Classification (NCBI taxonomy): domain Eukaryota; kingdom Metazoa; phylum Chordata; class Actinopteri; order Pleuronectiformes; family Pleuronectidae; genus Pleuronectes; species Pleuronectes platessa. The sequence continues at coordinate 502,541 of NW_026518976.1, forward strand.
GCCTATTTTTGCAACTTTGGTTAAAATCTTCAATTTTTCATCACAGATGTGCCCAAGATGCGCAAAAGCGCTGGAAACGGTGAGATAATCCTATTTTTGCAACTTTGGTTAAAATCTTAAATTTTTCATCACAGATGTGCCCAAGATGCCCAAAAGCGCTGGAAACGGTGAGATAAGCCTATTTTTGCAACTTTGGTTAAAATCTTCAATTTTTCATCACAGATGTGCCCAAGATGCACAAAAGCGCTGGAAACGGTGAGATAAGCCTATTTTTGCAACTTTGGTTAAAATCTTCAATTTTTCATCACAGATGTGCCCAAGATGCGCAAAAGCGCTGGAAACGGTGAGATAAGCCTATTTTTGCAACTTTGGTTAAAATCTTAAATTTTTCATCACAGATGTGCCCAAGATGCGCAAAAGCGCTGGAAACGGTGAGATAAGCCTATTTTTGCAACTTTGGTTAAAATCTTAAATTTTTCATCACAGATGTGCCCAAGGTGCGCAAAAGTGCTGGAAACGGTGAGATAAGCCTAATTTTGCAACAATGTTTAAGGTTTGGAGGTTTCATAGACTAAAGTTGAAAATCAGTGGTTTGACTGTCATAATGAAATAGGGTCACTAATCAACGTGTTTTCTCAAAAGGCCTTCAGTCAAATTCCTTGATACTTAAAATGCATACAGTGGATTATAATAATGAAAAAGGATAATTTGAAATCTTGGTTTCAACTCTAAAGGAACTCTTTAAAAAAAAGATTTTAAGTTTTGGAAACCCCAATGAAAAAGTAGCAACTGCACGGTTTCTACTGTCAGATTGGCTCTAAGTGCCAAAAAGTGCTGGAAACGGGGAGATAAGCCTATTTTTGCAACAATGGTTAAAATCTTCAATTTTTCATCACAGATGTGTCCAAGATGCACAAAAGCGCTGGAAACGGTGAGATAAGCCTATTTTTGCAACTTTGGTTAAAATCTTCAATTTTTCATCACAGATGTGCCCAAGATGCCCAAAAGCGCTGGAAACGGTGAGATAAGCCTATTTTTGCAACTTTGGTTAAAATCTTCATTTTTTCATCACAGATATGCCCAAGGTGCACAAAAGTGCTGGAAACGGTGAGATAAGCCTAATTTTGCAACAATGTTTAAGGTTTTGAGGTTTCATAGACTAAAGTTGAAAATCAGTGGTTTGACTGCCATAATGAAATAGGGTCACTAATCAACGTGTTTTCTCAAAAGGCCTTCAGTCAAATTCCTTGATACTTAAAATGCATACAGTGGATTATAATAATGAAAAAGGATAATTTGAAATCTTGGTTTCAACTCTAAAGGAACTCTTTAAAAAAAGATTTTAAGTTTTGGAAACCCCAATGAAAAAGTAGCAACTGCACGGTTTCTACTGTCAGATTGGCTCTAAGTGCCAAAAAGTGCTGGAAACGGGGAGATGAGCCTATTTTTGCAACAATGGTTAAAATCTTCAATTTTTCATCACAGATGTGTCCAAGATGCACAAAAGCGCTGGAAACGGTGAGATAAGCCTATTTTTGCAACTTTGGTTAAAATCTTCAATTTTTCATCACAGATGTGCCCAAGATGCACAAAAGCGCTGGAAACCGTGAGATAAGCCTATTTTTGCAACTTTGGTTAAAATCTTCAATTTTTCATCACAGATGTTCCCAAGATGCGCAAAAGCGCTGGAAACGGTGAGATAAGCCTATTTTTGCAACTTTGGTTAAAATCTTAAATTTTTCATCACAGATGTGCCCAAGGTGCGCAAAAGTGCTGGAAACGGTGAGATAAGCCTAATTTTGCAACAATGTTTAAGGTTTGGAGGTTTCATAGAATAAAGTTGAAAATCAGTGGTTTGACTGCCATAATGAAATAGGGTCACTAATCAACGTGTTTTCTCAAAAGGCCTTCACTCAATTTCCTTGATACTTAAAATGCATACAGTGGATTATAATAATGAAAAAGGATAATTTGAAATCTTGGTTTCAACTCTAAAGGAACTCTTTAAAAAAAAGATTTTAAGTTTTGGAAACCCCAATGAAAAAGTAGCAACTGCACGGTTTCTACTGTCAGATTCGCTCTAAGTGCCAAAAAGTGCTGGAAACGGGGAGATAAGCCTATTTTTGCAACAATGGTTAAAATCTTCAATTTTTCATCACAGATGTGTCCAAGATGCACAAAAGCGCTGGAAACGGTGAGATAAGCCTATTTTTGCAACTTTGGTTAAAATCTTCAATTTTTCATCACAGATGTGCCCAAGATGCACAAAAGCGCTGGAAACGGTGAGATAAGCCTATTTTTGCAACTTTGGTTACAATCTTCAATTTTTCATCACAGATGTGCCCAAGATGCACAAAAGCGCTGGAAACGGTGAGATAAGCCTATTTTTGCAACTTTGGTTAAAATCTTAAATTTTTCATCACAGATGTGCCCAAGATGCGCAAAAGCTCTGGAAACGGTGAGATAAGCCTATTTTTGCAACTTTGGTTAAAATCTTAAATTTTTCATCACAGATGTGCCCAAGATGCACAAAAGCGCTGGAAACGGTGAGATAAGCCTATTTTTGCAACTTTGGTTAAAATCTTAAATTTTTCATCACAGATGTGCCCAAGGTGCGCAAAAGTGCTGGAAACGGTGAGATAAGCCTAATTTTGCAACAATGTTTAAGGTTTGGAGGTTTCATAGACTAAAGTTGAAAATCAGTGGTTTGACTGCCATAATGAAATAGGGTCACTAATCAACGTGTTTTCTCAAAAGGCCTTCACTCAATTTCCTTGATACTTAAAATGCATACAGTGGATTATAATAATGAAAAAGGATAATTTGAAATCTTGGTTTCAACTCTAAAGGAACTCTTTAAAAAAAAGATTTTAAGTTTTGGAAACCCCAATGAAAAAGTAGCAACTGCACGGTTTCGACTGTCAGATTGGCTCTAAGTGCCAAAAAGTGCTGGAAACGGGGAGATAAGCCTATTTTTGCAACAATGGTTAAAATCTTCAATTTTTCATCACAGATGTGTCCAAGATGCACAAAAGCGCTGGAAACGGTGAGATAAGCCTATTTTTGCAACTTTGGTTGAAATCTTCAGTTTTTCATCACAGATGTGCCCAAGATGCACAAAAGCGCTGGAAACGGTGAGATAAGCCTATTTTTGCAACTTTGGTTAAAATCTTCAATTTTTCATCACAGATGTGCCCAAGATGCACAAAAGCGCTGGAAACGGTGAGATAAGCCTATTTTTGCAACTTTGGTTAAAATCTTCAATTTTTCATCACAGATGTGCCCAAGATGCACAAAAGCGCTGGAAACGGTGAGATAAGCCTATTTTTGCAACTTTGGTTAAAATCTTCAATTGTTCATCACAGATGTGCCCAAGATGCACAAAAGCGCTGGAAACGGTGAGATAAGCCTATTTTTGCAACTTTGGTTAAAATCTTCATTTTTTCATCACAGATATGCCCAAGGTGCACAAAAGTGCTGGAAACGGTGAGATAAGCCTAATTTTGCAACAATGTTTAAGGTTTGGAGGTTTCATAGACTAAAGTTGAAAATCAGTGGTTTGACTGCCATAATGAAATAGGGTCACTAATCAACGTGTTTTCTCAAAAGGCCTTCACTCAATTTCCTTGATACTTAAAATGCATACAGTGGATTATAATAATGAAAAAGGATAATTTGAAATCTTGGTTTCAACTCTAAAGGAACTCTTTAAAAAAAAGATTTTAAGTTTTGGAAACCCCAATGAAAAAGTAGCAACTGCACGGTTTCTACTGTCAGATTCGCTCTAAGTGCCAAAAAGTGCTGGAAACGGGGAGATAAGCCTATTTTTGCAACAATGGTTAAAATCTTCAATTTTTCATCACAGATGTGTCCAAGATGCACAAAAGCGCTGGAAACGGTGAGATAAGCCTATTTTTGCAACTTTGGTTAAAATCTTCAATTTTTCATCACAGATGTGCCCAAGATGCACAAAAGCGCTGGAAACGGTGAGATAAGCCTATTTTTGCAACTTTGGTTACAATCTTCAATTTTTCATCACAGATGTGCCCAAGATGCGCAAAAGCTCTGGAAACGGTGAGATAAGCCTATTTTTGCAACTTTGGTTAAAATCTTAAATTTTTCATCACAGATGTGCCCAAGATGCACAAAAGCGCTGGAAACGGTGAGATAAGCCTATTTTTGCAACTTTGGTTAAAATCTTCATTTTTTCATCACAGATATGCCCAAGGTGCACAAAAGTGCTGGAAACGGTGAGATAAGCCTAATTTTGCAACAATGTTTAAGGTTTGGAGGTTTCATAGACTAAAGTTGAAAATCAGTGGTTTGAATGCCATAATGAAATAGGGTCACTAATCAACGTGTTTTCTCAAAAGGCCTTCACTCAATTTCCTTGATACTTAAAATGCATACAGTGGATTATAATAATGAAAAAGGATAATTTGAAATCTTGGTTTCAACTCTAAAGGAACTCTTTAAAAAAAAGATTTTAAGTTTTGGAAACCCCAATGAAAAAGTAGCAACTGCACGGTTTCTACTGTCAGATTCGCTCTAAGTGCCAAAAAGTGCTGGAAACGGGGAGATAGCCTATTTTTGCAACAATGGTTAAAATCTTCAATTTTTCATCAAAGATGTGTCCAAGATGCACAAAAGCGCTGGAAACGGTGAGATAAGCCTATTTTTGCAACTTTGGTTAAAATCTTCAATTTTTCATCACAGATGTGCCCAAGATGCACAAAAGCGCTGGAAACGGTGAGATAAGCCTATTTTTGCAACTTTGGTTAAAATCTTCAATTTTTCATCACAGATGTGCCCAAGATGCGCAAAAGCGCTGGAAACGGTGAGATAAGCCTATTTTTGCAACTTTGGTTAAAATCTTCAATTTTTCATCACAGATGTGCCCAAGATGCCCAAAAGCGCTGGAAACGGTGAGATAAGCCTATTTTTGCAACTTTGGTTAAAATCTTAAATTTTTCATCACAGATGTGCCCAAGATGCCCAAAAGCGCTGGAAACGGTGAGATAAGCCTATTTTTGCAACTTTGGTTAAAATCTTCATTTTTTTCATCACAGATATGCCCAAGGTGCACAAAAGTGCTGGAAACGGTGAGATAAGCCTAATTTTGCAACAATGTTTAAGGTTTGGAGATTTCATAGACTAAAGTTGAAAATCAGTGGTTTGACTGCCATAATGAAATAGGGTCACTAATCAACGTGTTTTCTCAAAAGGCCTTCACTCAATTTCCTTGATACTTAAAATGCATACAGTGGATTATAATAATGAAAAAGGATAATTTGAAATCTTGGTTTCAACTCTAAAGGAACTCTTTAAAAAAAAGATTTTAAGTTTTGGAAACCCCAATGAAAAAGTAGCAACTGCACGGTTTCTACTGTCAGATTCGCTCTAAGTGCCAAAAAGTGCTGGAAACGGGGAGATAAGCCTATTTTTGCAACAATGGTTAAAATCTTCAATTTTTCATCACAGATGTGTCCAAGATGCACAAAAGCGCTGGAAACGGTGAGATAAGCCTATTTTTGCAACTTTGGTTAAAATCTTCAATTTTTCATCACAGATGTGCCCAAGATGCACAAAAGCGCTGGAAACGGTGAGATAAGCCTATTTTTGCAACTTTGGTTACAATCTTCAATTTTTCATCACAGATGTGCCCAAGATGCGCAAAAGCTCTGGAAACGGTGAGATAAGCCTATTTTTGCAACTTTGGTTAAAATCTTCAATTTTTCATCACAGATGTGCCCAAGATGCGCAAAAGCTCTGGAAACGGTGAGATAAGCCTATTTTTGCAACTTTGGTTAAAATCTTCATTTTTTCATCACAGATATGCCCAAAGTGCACAAAAGTGCTGGAAACGGTGAGATAAGCCTAATTTTGCAACAATGTTTAAGGTTTGGAGGTTTCATAGACTAAAGTTGAAAATCAGTGGTTTGACTGCCATAATGAAATAGGGTCACTAATCAACGTGTTTTCTCAAAAGGCCTTCACTCAATTTCCTTGATACTTAAAATGCATACAGTGGATTATAATAATGAAAAAGGATAATTTGAAATCTTGGTTTCAACTCTAAAGGAACTCTTTAAAAAAAAGATTTTAATTTTTGGAAACCCCAATGAAAAAGTAGCAACTGCACGGTTTCTACTGTCAGATTGGCTCTAAGTGCCAAAAAGTGCTGGAAACGGGGAGATAAGCCTATTTTTGCAACAATGGTTAAAATCTTCAATTTTTCATCACAGATGTGTCCAAGATGCACAAAAGCGCTGGAAACGGTGAGATAAGCCTATTTTTGCAACTTTGGTTAAAATCTTCAATTTTTCATCACAGATGTGCCCAAGATGCGCAAAAGCTGTGGAAACGGTGAGATAAGCCTATTTTTGCAACTTTGGTTAAAATCTTAAATTTTTCATCACAGATGTGCCCAAGATGCACAAAAGCGCTGGAAACGGTGAGATAAGCCTATTTTTGCAACTTTTGTTAAAATCTTAAATTTTTCATCACAGATGTGCCCAAGATGCCTAAAAGTGCTGGAAACGGTGAGATAAGCCTATTTTTGCAACTTTGGTTAAAATCTTCATTTTTTCATCACAGATATGACCAAGGTGCGCAAAAGTGCTGGAAACGGTGAGATAAGCCTAATTTTGCAACAATGTTTAAGGTTTGGAGGTTTCATAGACTAAAGTTGAAAATCAGTGGTTTGACTGCCATAATGAAATAGGGTCACTAATCAACGTGTTTTCTCAAAAGGCCTTCAGTCAAATTCCTTGATACTTAAAATGCATACAGTGGATTATAATAATGAAAAAGGATAATTTGAAATCTTGGTTTCAACTCTAAAGGAACTCTTTAAAAAAAAGATCTTAAGTTTTGGAAACCCCAATGAAAAAGTAGCAACTGCACGGTTTCTACTGTCAGATTCGCTCTAAGTGCCAAAAAGTGCTGGAAACGGGGAGATAAGCCTATTTTTGCAACAATGGTTAAAATCTTCAATTTTTCATCACAGATGTGTCCAAGATGCACAAAAGCGCTGGAAACGGTGAGATAAGCCAATTTTTGCAACTTTGGTTAAAATCTTCAATTTTTCATCACAGATGTGCCCAAGATGCCCAAAAGCGCTGGAAACGGTGAGATAAGCCTATTTTTGCAACTTTGGTTAAAATCCTAAATTTTTCATCACAGATGTGCCCAAGATGCCCAAAAGCGCTGGAAACGGTGAGATAAGCCTATTTTTGCAACTTTGGTTAAAATCTTCATTTTTTCATCACAGATATGCCCAAGGTGCACAAAAGTGCTGGAAACGGTGAGATAAGCCTAATTTTGCAACAATGTTTAAGGTTTGGAGGTTTCATAGACTAAAGTTGAAAATCAGTGGTTTGACTGCCATAATGAAATAGGGTCACTAATCAACGTGTTTTCTCAAAAGGCCTTCAGTCAAATTCCTTGATACTTAAAATGCATACAGTGGATTATAATAATGAAAAAGGATAATTTGAAATCTTGGTTTCAACTCTAAAGGAACTCTTTAAAAAAAGATTTTAAGTTTTGGAAACCCCAATGAAAAAGTAGCAACTGCACGGTTTCTACTGTCAGATTCGCTCTAAGTGCCAAAAAGTGCTGGAAACGGGGAGATAAGCCTATTTTTGCAACAATGGTTAAAATCTTCAATTTTTCATCACAGATGTGTCCAAGATGCACAAAAGCGCTGGAAACGGTGAGATAAGCCTATTTTTGCAACTTTGGTTAAAATCTTCAATTTTTCATCACAGATGTGCCCAAGATGCGCAAAAGCGCTGGAAACGGTGAGATAAGCCTATTTTTGCAACTTTGGTTAAAATCTTCATTTTTTCATCACAGACATGCCCAAGGTGCACAAAAGTGCTGGAAACGGTGAGATAAGCCTAATTTTGCAACAATGTTTAAGGTTTGGAGGTTTCATAGACTAAAGTTGAAAATCAGTGGTTTGACTGCCATAATGAAATAGGGTCACTAATCAACGTGTTTTCTCAAAAGGCCTTCAGTCAAATTTCTTGATACTTAAAATGCATACAGTGGATTATAATAATGAAAAAGGATAATTTGAAATCTTGGTTTCAACTCTAAAGGAACTCTTTAAAAAAAGATTTTAAGTTTTGGAAACCCCAATGAAAAAGTAGCAACTGCACGGTTTCTACTGTCAGATTGGCTCTAAGTGCCAAAAAGTGCTGGAAACGGGGAGATAAGCCTATTTTTGCAACAATGGTTAAAATCTTCAATTTTTCATCACAGATGTGTCCAAGATGCACAAAAGCGCTGGAAACGGTGAGATAAGCCTATTTTTGCAACTTTGGTTAAAATCTTCAATTTTTCATCACAGATGTGCCCAAGATGCACAAAAGCGCTGGAAACGGTGAGATAAGCCTATTTTTGCAACTATGGTTAAAATCTTCAATTTTTCATCACAGATGTGCCCAAGATGCGCAAAAGCGCTGGAAACGGTGAGATAAGGCTATTTTTGCAACTTTGGTTAAAATCTTAAATTTTTCATCACAGATGTGCCCAAGGTGCGCAAAAGTGCTGGAAACGGTGAGATAAGCCTAATTTTGCAACAATGTTTAAGGTTTGGAGGTTTCATAGACTAAAGTTGAAAATCAGTGGTTTGACTGACATAATGAAATAGGGTCACTAATCAACGTGTTTTCTCAAAAGGCCTTCAGTCAAATTCCTTGATACTTAAAATGCATACAGTGGATTATAATAATGAAAAAGGATAATTTGAAATCTTGGTTTCAACTCTAAAGGAACTCTTTAAAAAAAAGATTTTAAGTTTTGGAAACCCCAATGAAAAAGTAGCAACTGCACGGTTTCTACTGTCAGATTGGCTCTAAGTGCCAAAAAGTGCTGGAAACGGGGAGATAAGCCTATTTTTGCAACAATGGTTAAAATCTTCAATTTTTCATCACAGATGTGTCCAAGATGCACAAAAGCGCTGGAAACGGTGAGATAAGCCTATTTTTGCAACTTTGGTTAAAATCTTCAATTTTTCATCACAGATGTGCCCAAGATGCCCAAAAGCGCTGGAAACGGTGAGATAAGCCTATTTTTGCAACTTTGGTTAAAATCTTCAATTTTTCATCACAGATGTGCCCAAGATGCACAAAAGCGCTGGAAACGGTGAGATAAGCCTAATTTTGCAACAATGTTTAAGGTTTGGAGGTTTCATAGACTAAAGTTGAAAATCAGTGGTTTGACTGCCATAATGAAATAGGATCACTAATCAACGTGTTTTCTCAAAAGGCCTTCAGTCAAATTCCTTGATACTTAAAATGCATACAGTGGATTATAATAATGAAAAAGGATAATTTGAAATCTTGGTTTCAACTCTAAAGGAACTCTTTAAAAAAAAGATTTTAAGTTTTGGAAACCCCAATGAAAAAGTAGCAACTGCACGGTTTCTACTGTCAGATTGGCTCTAAGTGCCAAAAAGTGCTGGAAACGGGGAGATAAGCCTATTTTTGCAACAATGGTTAAAATCTTCAATTTTTCATCACAGATGTGTCCAAGATGCACAAAAGCGCTGGAAACGGTGAGATAAGCCTATTTTTGCAACTTTGGTTAAAATCTTCAATTTTTCATCACAGATGTGCCCAAGATGCACAAAAGCGCTGGAAACGGTGAGATAAGCCTATTTTTGCAACTTTGGTTAAAATCTTCAATTTTTCATCACAGATGTGCCCAAGATGCGCAAAAGCGCTGGAAACGGTGAGATAAGCCTATTTTTGCAACTTTGGTTAAAATCTTAAATTTTTCATCACAGATGTGCCCAAGATGCCCAAAAGCGCTGGAAACGGTGAGATAAGCCTATTTTTGCAACTTTGGTTAAAATCTTCAATTTTTCATCACAGATGTGCCCAAGATGCACAAAAGCGCTGGAAACGGTGAGATAAGCCTATTTTTGCAACAATGTTTAAGGTTTGGAGGTTTCATAGACTAAAGTTGAAAATCAGTGGTTTGACTGCCATAATGAAATAGGGTCACTAATCAACGTGTTTTCTCAAAAGGCCTTCAGTCAAATTCCTTGATACTTAAAATGCATACAGTGGATTATAATAATGAAAAAGGATAATTTGAAATCTTGGTTTCAACTCTAAAGGAACTCTTTAAAAAAAAGATTTTAAGTTTTGGAAACCCCAATGAAAAAGTAGCAACTGCACGGTTTCTACTGTCAGATTGGCTCTAAGTGCCAAAAAGTGCTGGAAACGGGGAGATAAGCCTATTTTTGCAACAATGGTTAAAATCTTCAATTTTTCATCACAGATGTGTCCAAGATGCACAAAAGCGCTGGAAACGGTGAGATAAGCCTATTTTTGCAACTTTGGTTAAAATCTTCAATTTTTCATCACAGATGTGCCCAAGATGCACAAAAGCGCTGGAAACGGTGAGATAAGCCTATTTTTGCAACTTTGGTTAAAATCTTCAATTTGTCATCACAGATGTGCCCAAGATGCACAAAAGCGCTGGAAACGGTGAGATAAGCCTATTTTTGCAACTTTGGTTAAAATCTTCAATTTTTCGTCCCAGATGTGCCCAAGATGCGCAAAAGCGCTGGAAACGGTGAGATAATCCTATTTTTGCAACTTTGGTTAAAATCTTAAATTTTTCATCACAGATGTGCCCAAGATGCCCAAAAGCGCTGGAAACGGTGAGATAAGCCTATTTTTGCAACTTTGGTTAAAATCTTCAATTTTTCATCACAGATGTGCCCAAGATGCACAAAAGCGCTGGAAACGGTGAGATAAGCCTATTTTTGCAACTTTGGTTAAAATCTTCAATTTTTCATCACAGATGTGCCCAAGATGCGCAAAAGCGCTGGAAACGGTGAGATAAGCCTATTTTTGCAACTTTGGTTAAAATCTTAAATTTTTCATCACAGATGTGCCCAAGATGCGCAAAAGCGCTGGAAACGGTGAGATAAGCCTATTTTTGCAACTTTGGTTAAAATCTTAAATTTTTCATCACAGATGTGCCCAAGGTGCGCAAAAGTGCTGGAAACGGTGAGATAAGCCTAATTTTGCAACAATGTTTAAGGTTTGGAGGTTTCATAGACTAAAGTTGAAAATCAGTGGTTTGACTGTCATAATGAAATAGGGTCACTAATCAACGTGTTTTCTCAAAAGGCCTTCAGTCAAATTCCTTGATACTTAAAATGCATACAGTGGATTATAATAATGAAAAAGGATAATTTGAAATCTTGGTTTCAACTCTAAAGGAACTCTTTAAAAAAAAGATTTTAAGTTTTGGAAACCCCAATGAAAAAGTAGCAACTGCACGGTTTCTACTGTCAGATTGGCTCTAAGTGCCAAAAAGTGCTGGAAACGGGGAGATAAGCCTATTTTTGCAACAATGGTTAAAATCTTCAATTTTTCATCACAGATGTGTCCAAGATGCACAAAAGCGCTGGAAACGGTGAGATAAGCCTATTTTTGCAACTTTGGTTAAAATCTTCAATTTTTCATCACAGATGTGCCCAAGATGCCCAAAAGCGCTGGAAACGGTGAGATAAGCCTATTTTTGCAACTTTGGTTAAAATCTTCATTTTTTCATCACAGATATGCCCAAGGTGCACAAAAGTGCTGGAAACGGTGAGATAAGCCTAATTTTGCAACAATGTTTAAGGTTTTGAGGTTTCATAGACTAAAGTTGAAAATCAGTGGTTTGACTGCCATAATGAAATAGGGTCACTAATCAACGTGTTTTCTCAAAAGGCCTTCAGTCAAATTCCTTGATACTTAAAATGCATACAGTGGATTATAATAATGAAAAAGGATAATTTGAAATCTTGGTTTCAACTCTAAAGGAACTCTTTAAAAAAAGATTTTAAGTTTTGGAAACCCCAATGAAAAAGTAGCAACTGCACGGTTTCTACTGTCAGATTGGCTCTAAGTGCCAAAAAGTGCTGGAAACGGGGAGATGAGCCTATTTTTGCAACAATGGTTAAAATCTTCAATTTTTCATCACAGATGTGTCCAAGATGCACAAAAGCGCTGGAAACGGTGAGATAAGCCTATTTTTGCAACTTTGGTTAAAATCTTCAATTTTTCATCACAGATGTGCCCAAGATGCACAAAAGCGCTGGAAACCGTGAGATAAGCCTATTTTTGCAACTTTGGTTAAAATCTTCAATTTTTCATCACAGATGTGCCCAAGATGCGCAAAAGCGCTGGAAACGGTGAGATAAGCCTATTTTTGCAACTTTGGTTAAAATCTTAAATTTTTCATCACAGATGTGCCCAAGGTGCGCAAAAGTGCTGGAAACGGTGAGATAAGCCTAATTTTGCAACAATGTTTAAGGTTTGGAGGTTTCATAGAATAAAGTTGAAAATCAGTGGTTTGACTGCCATAATGAAATAGGGTCACTAATCAACGTGTTTTCTCAAAAGGCCTTCACTCAATTTCCTTGATACTTAAAATGCATACAGTGGATTATAATAATGAAAAAGGATAATTTGAAATCTTGGTTTCAACTCTAAAGGAACTCTTTAAAAAAAAGATCTTAAGTTTTGGAAACCCCAATGAAAAAGTAGCAACTGCACGGTTTCTACTGTCAGATTCGCTCTAAGTGCCAAAAAGTGCTGGAAACGGGGAGATAAGCCTATTTTTGCAACAATGGTTAAAATCTTCAATTTTTCATCACAGATGTGTCCAAGATGCACAAAAGCGCTGGAAACGGTGAGATAAGCCTATTTTTGCAACTTTGGTTAAAATCTTCAATTTTTCATCACAGATGTGTCCAAGATGCACAAAAGCGCTGGAAACGGTGAGATAAGCCTATTTTTGCAACTTTGGTTAAAATCTTCAATTTTTCATCACAGATGTGCCCAAGATGCCCAAAAGCGCTGGAAACGGTGAGATAAGCCTATTTTTGCAACTTTGGTTAAAATCTTCATTTTTTCATCACAGATATGCCCAAGGTGCACAAAAGTGCTGGAAACGGTGAGATAAGCCTAATTTTGCAACAATGTTTAAGGTTTTGAGGTTTCATAGACTAAAGTTGAAAATCAGTGGTTTGACTGCCATAATGAAATAGGGTCACTAATCAACGTGTTTTCTCAAAAGGCCTTCAGTCAAATTCCTTGATACTTAAAATGCATACAGTGGATTATAATAATGAAAAAGGATAATTTGAAATCTTGGTTTCAACTCTAAAGGAACTCTTTAAAAAAAGATTTTAAGTTTTGGAAACCCCAATGAAAAAGTAGCAACTGCACGGTTTCTACTGTCAGATTGGCTCTAAGTGCCAAAAAGTGCTGGAAACGGGGAGATGAGCCTATTTTTGCAACAATGGTTAAAATCTTCAATTTTTCATCACAGATGTGTCCAAGATGCACAAAAGCGCTGGAAACGGTGAGATAAGCCTATTTTTGCAACTTTGGTTAAAATCTTCAATTTTTCATCACAGATGTGCCCAAGATGCACAAAAGCGCTGGAAACCGTGAGATAAGCCTATTTTTGCAACTTTGGTTAAAATCTTCAATTTGTCATCACAGATGTGCCCAAGATGCGCAAAAGCGCTGGAAACGGTGAGATAAGCCTATTTTTGCAACTTTGGTTAAAATCTTAAATTTTTCATCACAGATGTGCCCAAGGTGCGCAAAAGTGCTGGAAACGGTGAGATAAGCCTAATTTTGCAACAATGTTTAAGGTTTGGAGGTTTCATAGAATAAAGTTGAAAATCAGTGGTTTGACTGCCATAATGAAATAGGGTCACTAATCAACGTGTTTTCTCAAAAGGCCTTCACTCAATTTCCTTGATACTTAAAATGCATACAGTGGATTATAATAATGAAAAAGGATAATTTGAAATCTTGGTTTCAACTCTAAAGGAACTCTTTAAAAAAAAGATCTTAAGTTTTGGAAACCCCAATGAAAAAGTAGCAACTGCACGGTTTCTACTGTCAGATTCGCTCTAAGTGCCAAAAAGTGCTGGAAACGGGGAGATAAGCCTATTTTTGCAACAATGGTTAAAATCTTCAATTTTTCATCACAGATGTGTCCAAGATGCACAAAAGCGCTGGAAACGGTGAGATAAGCCAATTTTTGCAACTTTGGTTAAAATCTTCAATTTTTCATCACAGATGTGCCCAAGATGCCCAAAAGCGCTGGAAACGGTGAGATAAGCCTATTTTTGCAACTTTGGTTAAAATCCTAAATTTTTCATCACAGATGTGCCCAAGATGCCCAAAAGCGCTGGAAACGGTGAGATAAGCCTATTTTTGCAACTTTGGTTAAAATCTTCATTTTTTCATCACAGATATGCCCAAGGTGCACAAAAGTGCTGGAAACGGTGAGATAAGCCTAATTTTGCAACAATGTTTAAGGTTTGGAGGTTTCATAGACTAAAGTTGAAAATCAGTGGTTTGACTGCCATAATGAAATAGGGTCACTAATCAACGTGTTTTCTCAAAAGGCCTTCAGTCAAATTCCTTGATACTTAAAATGCATACAGTGGATTATAATAATGAAAAAGGATAATTTGAAATCTTGGTTTCAACTCTAAAGGAACTCTTTAAAAAAAGATTTTAAGTTTTGGAAACCCCAATGAAAAAGTAGCAACTGCACGGTTTCTACTGTCAGATTCGCTCTAAGTGCCAAAAAGTGCTGGAAACGGGGAGATAAGCCTATTTTTGCAACAATGGTTAAAATCTTCAATTTTTCATCACAGATGTGTCCAAGATGCACAAAAGCGCTGGAAACGGTGAGATAAGCCTATTTTTGCAACTTTGGTTAAAATCTTCAATTTTTCATCACAGATGTGCCCAAGATGCGCAAAAGCGCTGGAAACGGTGAGATAAGCCTATTTTTGCAACTTTGGTTAAAATCTTCATTTTTTCATCACAGACATGCCCAAGGTGCACAAAAGTGCTGGAAACGGTGAGATAAGCCTAATTTTGCAACAATGTTTAAGGTTTGGAGGTTTCATAGACTAAAGTTGAAAATCAGTGGTTTGACTGCCATAATGAAATAGGGTCACTAATCAACGTGTTTTCTCAAAAGGCCTTCAGTCAAATTTCTTGATACTTAAAATGCATACAGTGGATTATAATAATGAAAAAGGATAATTTGAAATCTTGGTTTCAACTCTAAAGGAACTCTTTAAAAAAAGATTTTAAGTTTTGGAAACCCCAATGAAAAAGTAGCAACTGCACGGTTTCTACTGTCAGATTGGCTCTAAGTGCCAAAAAGTGCTGGAAACGGGGAGATAAGCCTATTTTTGCAACAATGGTTAAAATCTTCAATTTTTCATCACAGATGTGTCCAAGATGCACAAAAGCGCTGGAAACGGTGAGATAAGCCTATTTTTGCAACTTTGGTTAAAATCTTCAATTTTTCATCACAGATGTGCCCAAGATGCACAAAAGCGCTGGAAACGGTGAGATAAGCCTATTTTTGCAACTATGGTTAAAATCTTCAATTTTTCATCACAGATGTGCCCAAGATGCGCAAAAGCGCTGGAAACGGTGAGATAAGGCTATTTTTGCAACTTTGGTTAAAATCTTAAATTTTTCATCACAGATGTGCCCAAGGTGCGCAAAAGTGCTGGAAACGGTGAGATAAGCCTAATTTTGCAACAATGTTTAAGGTTTGGAGGTTTCATAGACTAAAGTTGAAAATCAGTGGTTTGACTGACATAATGAAATAGGGTCACTAATCAACGTGTTTTCTCAAAAGGCCTTCAGTCAAATTCCTTGATACTTAAAATGCATACAGTGGATTATAATAATGAAAAAGGATAATTTGAAATCTTGGTTTCAACTCTAAAGGAACTCTTTAAAAAAAAGATTTTAAGTTTTGGAAACCCCAATGAAAAAGTAGCAACTGCACGGTTTCTACTGTCAGATTGGCTCTAAGTGCCAAAAAGTGCTGGAAACGGGGAGATAAGCCTATTTTTGCAACAATGGTTAAAATCTTCAATTTTTCATCACAGATGTGTCCAAGATGCACAAAAGCGCTGGAAACGGTGAGATAAGCCTATTTTTGCAACTTTGGTTAAAATCTTCAATTTTTCATCACAGATGTGCCCAAGATGCCCAAAAGCGCTGGAAACGGTGAGATAAGCCTATTTTTGCAACTTTGGTTAAAATCTTCAATTTTTCATCACAGATGTGCCCAAGATGCACAAAAGCGCTGGAAACGGTGAGATAAGCCTAATTTTGCAACAATGTTTAAGGTTTGGAGGTTTCATAGACTAAAGTTGAAAATCAGTGGTTTGACTGCCATAATGAAATAGGATCACTAATCAACGTGTTTTCTCAAAAGGCCTTCAGTCAAATTCCTTGATACTTAAAATGCATACAGTGGATTATAATAATGAAAAAGGATAATTTGAAATCTTGGTTTCAACTCTAAAGGAACTCTTTAAAAAAAAGATTTTAAGTTTTGGAAACCCCAATGAAAAAGTAGCAACTGCACGGTTTCTACTGTCAGATTGGCTCTAAGTGCCAAAAAGTGCTGGAAACGGGGAGATAAGCCTATTTTTGCAACAATGGTTAAAATCTTCAATTTTTCATCACAGATGTGTCCAAGATGCACAAAAGCGCTGGAAACGGTGAGATAAGCCTATTTTTGCAACTTTGGTTAAAATCTTCAATTTTTCATCACAGATGTGCCCAAGATGCACAAAAGCGCTGGAAACGGTGAGATAAGCCTATTTTTGCAACTTTGGTTAAAATCTTCAATTTTTCATCACAGATGTGCCCAAGATGCGCAAAAGCGCTGGAAACGGTGAGATAAGCCTATTTTTGCAACTTTGGTTAAAATCTTAAATTTTTCATCACAGATGTGCCCAAGATGCCCAAAAGCGCTGGAAACGGTGAGATAAGCCTATTTTTGCAACTTTGGTTAAAATCTTCAATTTTTCATCACAGATGTGCCCAAGATGCACAAAAGCGCTGGAAACGGTGAGATAAGCCTATTTTTGCAACAATGTTTAAGGTTTGGAGGTTTCATAGACTAAAGTTGAAAATCAGTGGTTTGACTGCCATAATGAAATAGGGTCACTAATCAACGTGTTTTCTCAAAAGGCCTTCACTCAATTTCCTTGATACTTAAAATGCATACAGTGGATTATAATAATGAAAAAGGATAATTTGAAATCTTGGTTTCAACTCTAAAGGAACTCTTTAAAAAAAAGATTTTAAGTTTTGGAAACCCCAATGAAAAAGTAGCAACTGCACGGTTTCTACTGTCAGATTGGCTCTAAGTGCCAAAAAGTGCTGGAAACGGGGAGATAAGCCTATTTTTGCAACAATGGTTAAAATCTTCAATTTTTCATCACAGATGTGTCCAAGATGCACAAAAGCGCTGGAAACGGTGAGATAAGCCTATTTTTGCAACTTTGGTTAAAATCTTCAATTTTTCATCACAGATGTGCCCAAGATGCACAAAAGCGCTGGAAACGGTGAGATAAGCCTATTTTTGCAACTTTGGTTAAAATCTTCAATTTTTCATCACAGATGTGCCCAAGATGCACAAAAGCGCTGGAAACGGTGAGATAAGCCTATTTTTGCAACTTTGGTTAAAATCTTCAATTTTTCATCACAGATGTGCCCAAGATGCACAAAAGCGCTGGAAACGGTGAGATAAGCCTATTTTTGCAACTTTGGTTAAAATCTTCAATTTTTCATCACAGATGTGACCAAGATGCGCAAAAGCTCTGGAAACGGTGAGATAAGCCTATTTTTGCAACTTTGGTTAAAATCTTCAATTTTTCATCACAGATGTGCCCAAGATGCGCAAAAGCGCTGGAAACGGTGAGATAAGCCTATTTTTGCAACTTTGGTTAAAATCTTCATTTTTTCATCACAGATATGCCCAAGGTGCACAAAAGTGCTGGAAACGGTGAGATAAGCCTAATTTTGCAACAATGTTTAAGGTTTGGAGGTTTCATAGACCAAAGTTGAAAATCAGTGGTTTGACTGCCATAATGAAATAGGGTCACTAATCAACGTGTTTTCTCAAAAGGCCTTCAGTCAAATTCCTTGATACTTAAAATGCATACAGTGGATTATAATAATGAAAAAGGATAATTTGAAATCTTGGTTTCAACTCTAAAGGAACTCTTTAAAAAAAAGATTTTAAGTTTTGGAAACCCCAATGAAAAAGTAGCAACTGCACGGTTTCTACTGTCAGATTGGCTCTAAGTGCCAAAAAGTGCTGGAAACGGGGAGATAAGCCTATTTTTGCAACAATGGTTAAAATCTTCAATTTTTCATCACAGATGTGCCCAAGATGCGCAAAAGCGCTGGAAACGGTGAGATAAGCCTATTTTTGCAACTTTGGTTAAAATCTTCAATTTTTCATCACAGATGTGACCAAGATGCGCAAAAGCTCTGGAAACGGTGAGATAAGCCTATTTTTGCAACTTTGGTTAAAATCTTCAATTTTTCATCACAGATGTGCCCAAGAGGCGCAAAAGCGCTTGAAACGGTGAGATAAGCCTATTTTTGCAACTTTGGTTAAAATCTTCATTTTTTCATCACAGATATGCCTAAGGTGCACAAAAGTGCTGGAAACGGTGAGATAAGCCTAATTTTGCAACAATGTTTAAGGTTTGGAGGTTTCATAGACCAAAGTTGAAAATCAGTGGTTTGACTGCCATAATGAAATAGGGTCACTAATCAACGTGTTTTCTCAAAAGGCCTTCAGTCAAATTCCTTGATACTTAAAATGCATACAGTGGATTATAATAATGAAAAAGGATAATTTGAAATCTTGGTTTCAACTCTAAAGGAACTCTTTAAAAAAAAGATTTTAAGTTTTGGAAACCCCAATGAAAAAGTAGCAACTGCACGGTTTCTACTGTCAGATTGGCTCTAAGTGCCAAAAAGTGCTGGAAACGGGGAGATAAGCCTATTTTTGCAACAATGGTTAAAATCTTCAATTTTTCATCACAGATGTGCCCAAGATGCGCAAAAGCGCTAGAAACGGTGAGATAAGCCTATTTTTGCAACTTTGGTTAAAATCTTCAATTTTTCATCACAGATGTGCCCAAGATGCGCAAAAGCGCTGGAAACGGTGAGATAAGCCTATTTTTGCAACTTTGGTTAAAATCTTCATTTTTTCATCACAGATATGCCCAAGGTGCTCAAAAGTGCTGGAAACGGTGAGATAAGCCTAATTTTGCAACAATGTTTAAGGTTTGGAGGTTTCATAGACTAAAGTTGAAAATCAGTGGTTTGACTGCCATAATGAAATAGGGTCACTAATCAACGTGTTTTCTCAAAAGGCCTTCAGTCAAATTCCTTGATACTTAAAATGCATACAGTGGATTATAATAATGAAAAAGGA
This sequence comes from Pleuronectes platessa, assembly GCF_947347685.1. NCBI lineage: Eukaryota > Metazoa > Chordata > Actinopteri > Pleuronectiformes > Pleuronectidae > Pleuronectes > Pleuronectes platessa. Next base: position 521,870 of record NW_026518976.1, read on the forward strand.
TAATTTGAAATCTTGGTTTCAACTCTAAAGGAACTCTTTAAAAAAAAGATTTTAAGTTTTGGAAACCCCAATGAAAAAGTAGCAACTGCACGGTTTCTACTGTCAGATTGGCTCTAAGTGCCAAAAAGTGCTGGAAACGGGGAGATAAGCCTATTTTTGCAACTTTGGTTAAAATCTTCAATTTTTCATCACAGATGTGCCCAAGATGCGCAAAAGCGCTGGAAACGGTGAGATAAGCCTATTTTTGCAACTTTGGTTAAAATCTTCAATTTTTCATCACAGATGTGCCCAAGATGCGCAAAAGCGCTGGAAACGGTGAGATAAGCCTATTTTTGCAACTTTGGTTAAAATCTTAAATTTTTCATCACAGATGTGCCCAAGATGCCCAAAAGCGCTGGAAACGGTGAGATAAGCCTATTTTTGCAACTTTGGTTAAAATCTTCAATTTTTCATCACAGATGTGCCCAAGATGCACAAAAGCGCTGGAAACGGTGAGATAAGCCTATTTTTGCAACTTTGGTTAAAATCTTCAATTTTTCATCACAGATGTGCCCAAGATGCGCAAAAGCGCTGGAAACGGTGAGATAAGCCTATTTTTGCAACTTTGGTTAAAATCTTAAATTTTTCATCACAGATGTGCCCAAGGTGCGCAAAAGTGCTGGAAACGGTGAGATAAGCCTAATTTTGCAACAATGTTTAAGGTTTGGAGGTTTCATAGACTAAAGTTGAAAATCAGTGGTTTGACTGCCATAATGAAATAGGGTCACTAATCAACGTGTTTTCTCAAAAGGCCTTCACTCAATTTCCTTGATACTTAAAATGCATACAGTGGATTATAATAATGAAAAAGGATAATTTGAAATCTTGGTTTCAACTCTAAAGGAACTCTTTAAAAAAAAGATTTTAAGTTTTGGAAACCCCAATGAAAAAGTAGCAACTGCACGGTTTCTACTGTCAGATTGGCTCTAAGTGCCAAAAAGTGCTGGAAACGGGGAGATAAGCCTATTTTTGCAACAATGGTTAAAATCTTCAATTTTTCATCACAGATGTGCCCAAGATGCGCAAAAGCGCTGGAAACGGTGAGATAAGCCTATTTTTGCAACTTTGGTTAAAATCTTCAATTTTTCATCACAGATGTGCCCAAGATGCGCAAAAGCGCTGGAAACGGTGAGATAAGCCTATTTTTGCAACTTTGGTTAAAATCTTCAATTTTTCATCACAGATGTGCCCAAGATGCGCAAAAGCGCTGGAAACGGTGAGATAAGCCTATTTTTGCAACTTTGGTTAAAATCTTAAATTTTTCATCACAGATGTGCCCAAGGTGCGCAAAAGTGCTGGAAACGGTGAGATAAGCCTAATTTTGCAACAATGTTTAAGGTTTGGAGGTTTCATAGACTAAAGTTGAAAATCAGTGGTTTGACTGCCATAATGAAATAGGGTCACTAATCAACGTGTTTTCTCAAAAGGCCTTCACTCAATTTCCTTGATACTTAAAATGCATACAGTGGATTATAATAATGAAAAAGGATAATTTGAAATCTTGGTTTCAACTCTAAAGGAACTCTTTAAAAAAAAGATTTTAAGTTTTGGAAACCCCAATGAAAAAGTAGCAACTGCACGGTTTCTACTGTCAGATAGGCTCTAAGTGCCAAAAAGTGCTGGAAACGGGGAGATAAGCCTATTTTTGCAACAATGGTTAAAATCTTCAATTTTTCATCACAGATGTGTCCAAGATGCACAAAAGCGCTGGAAACGGTGAGATAAGCCTATTTTTGCAACTTTGGTTAAAATCTTCAATTTTTCATCACAGATGTGCCCAAGATGCACAAAAGCGCTGGAAACGGTGAGATAAGCCTATTTTTGCAACTTTGGTTAAAATCTTCAATTTTTCATCACAGATGTGCCCAAGATGCACAAAAGCGCTGGAAACGGTGAGATAAGCCTATTTTTGCAACTTTGGTTAAAATCTTCAATTTTTCATCACAGATGTGACCAAGATGCGCAAAAGCTCTGGAAACGGTGAGATAAGCCTATTTTTGCAACTTTGGTTAAAATCTTCAATTTTTCATCACAGATGTGCCCAAGATGCGCAAAAGCGCTGGAAACGGTGAGATAAGCCTATTTTTGCAACTTTGGTTAAAATCTTCATTTTTTCATCACAGATATGCCCAAGGTGCACAAAAGTGCTGGAAACGGTGAGATAAGCCTAATTTTGCAACAATGTTTAAGGTTTGGAGGTTTCATAGACCAAAGTTGAAAATCAGTGGTTTGACTGCCATAATGAAATAGGGTCACTAATCAACGTGTTTTCTCAAAAGGCCTTCAGTCAAATTCCTTGATACTTAAAATGCATACAGTGGATTATAATAATGAAAAAGGATAATTTGAAATCTTGGTTTCAACTCTAAAGGAACTCTTTAAAAAAAAGATTTTAAGTTTTGGAAACCCCAATGAAAAAGTAGCAACTGCACGGTTTCTACTGTCAGATTGGCTCTAAGTGCCAAAAAGTGCTGGAAACGGGGAGATAAGCCTATTTTTGCAACAATGGTTAAAATCTTCAATTTTTCATCACAGATGTGCCCAAGATGCGCAAAAGCGCTAGAAACGGTGAGATAAGCCTATTTTTGCAACTTTGGTTAAAATCTTCAATTTTTCATCACAGATGTGCCCAAGATGCGCAAAAGCGCTGGAAACGGTGAGATAAGCCTATTTTTGCAACTTTGGTTAAAATCTTCATTTTTTCATCACAGATATGCCCAAGGTGCTCAAAAGTGCTGGAAACGGTGAGATAAGCCTAATTTTGCAACAATGTTTAAGGTTTGGAGGTTTCATAGACTAAAGTTGAAAATCAGTGGTTTGACTGCCATAATGAAATAGGGTCACTAATCAACGTGTTTTCTCAAAAGGCCTTCAGTCAAATTCCTTGATACTTAAAATGCATACAGTGGATTATAATAATGAAAAAGGATAATTTGAAATCTTGGTTTCAACTCTAAAGGAACTCTTTAAAAAAAAGATTTTAAGTTTTGGAAACCCCAATGAAAAAGTAGCAACTGCACGGTTTCTACTGTCAGATTGGCTCTAAGTGCCAAAAAGTGCTGGAAACGGGGAGATAAGCCTATTTTTGCAACAATGGTTAAAATCTTCAATTTTTCATCACAGATGTGCCCAAGATGCGCAAAAGCGCTGGAAACGGTGAGATAAGCCTATTTTTGCAACTTTGGTTAAAATCTTCAATTTTTCATCACAGATGTGCCCAAGATGCGCAAAAGCGCTGGAAACGGTGAGATAAGCCTATTTTTGCAACTTTGGTTAAAATCTTCAATTTTTCATCACAGATGTGCCCAAGATGCGCAAAAGCGCTGGAAACGGTGAGATAAGCCTATTTTTGCAACTTTGGTTAAAATCTTAAATTTTTCATCACAGATGTGCCCAAGATGCGCAAAAGCGCTGGAAACGGTGAGATAAGCCTATTTTTGCAACTTTGGTTAAAATCATCAATTTTTCATCACAGATGTGCCCAAGATGCGCAAAAGCGCTGGAAACGGTGAGATAAGCCTATTTTTGCAACTTTGGTTTAAATCTTAAATTTTTTATCACAGATGTGCCCAAGATGCCCAAAAGCGCTGGAAACGGTGAGATAAGCCTATTTTTGCAACTTTTGTTAAAATCTTAAATTTTTCATCACAGATGTGCCCAAGATGCCCAAAAGCGCTGGAAACGGTGAGATAAGCCTATTTTTGCAACTTTGGTTAAAATCTTCATTTTTTCATCACAGATATGCCCAAGGTGCACAAAAGTGCTGGAAACGGTGAGATAAGCCTAATTTTGCAACAATGTTTAAGGTTTGGAGGTTTCATAGACCAAAGTTGAAAATCAGTGGTTTGACTGCCATAATGAAATAGGGTCACTAATCAACGTGTTTTCTCAAAAGGCCTTCAGTCAAATTCCTTGATACTTAAAATGCATACAGTGGATTATAATAATGAAAAAGGATAATTTGAAATCTTGGTTTCAACTCTAAAGGAACTCTTTAAAAAAAAGATTTTAAGTTTTGGAAACCCCAATGAAAAAGTAGCAACTGCACGGTTTCTACTGTCAGATTGGCTCTAAGTGCCAAAAAGTGCTGGAAACGGGGAGATAAGCCTATTTTTGCAACAATGGTTAAAATCTTCAATTTTTCATCACAGATGTGCCCAAGATGCGCAAAAGCGCTAGAAACGGTGAGATAAGCCTATTTTTGCAACTTTGGTTAAAATCTTCAATTTTTCATCACAGATGTGCCCAAGATGCGCAAAAGCGCTGGAAACGGTGAGATAAGCCTATTTTTGCAACTTTGGTTAAAATCTTCATTTTTTCATCACAGATATGCCCAAGGTGCTCAAAAGTGCTGGAAACGGTGAGATAAGCCTAATTTTGCAACTTTGGTTAAAATCTTCAATTTTTCATCACAGATGTGTCCAAGATGCCCAAAAGCGCTGGAAACGGGGAGATAAGCCTATTTTTGCAACTTTGGTTAAAATCTTCAATTTTTCATCACAGATGTGCCCAAGATGCACAAAAGCGCTGGAAACGGTGAGATAAGCCTATTTTTGCAACTTTGGTTAAAATCTTCAATTTTTCATCACAGATATGCCCAAGGTGCACAAAAGTGCTGGAAACGGTGAGATAAGCCTAATTTTGCAACAATGTTTAAGGTTTGGAGGTTTCATAGACCAAAGTTGAAAATCAGTGGTTTGACTGCCATAATGAAATAGGGTCACTAATCAACGTGTTTTCTCAAAAGGCCTTCAGTCAAATTCCTTGATACTTAAAATGCATACAGTGGATTATAATAATGAAAAAGGATAATTTGAAATCTTGGTTTCAACTCTAAAGGAACTCTTTAAAAAAAAGATTTTAAGTTTTGGAAACCCCAATGAAAAAGTAGCAACTGCACGGTTTCTACTGTCAGATTGGCTCTAGTGCCAAAAAGTGCTGGAAACGGGGAGATAAGCCTATTTTTGCAACAATGGTTAAAATCTTCAATTTTTCATCACAGATGTGCCCAAGATGCACAAAAGCGCTGGAAACGGTGAGATAAGCCTATTTTTGCAACTTTGGTTAAAATCTTCAATTTTTCATCACAGATGTGCCCAAGATGCACAAAAGCGCTGGAAACGGTGAGATAAGCCTATTTTTGCAACTTTGGTTAAAATCTTCATTTTTTCATCACAGATATGCCCAAGGTGCACAAAAGTGCTGGAAACGGTGAGATAAGCCTAATTTTGCAACAATGTTTAAGGTTTGGAGGTTTCATAGACCAAAGTTGAAAATCAGTGGTTTAACTGCCATAATGAAATAGGGTCACTAATCAACGTGTTTTCTCAAAAGGCCTTCAGTCAAATTCCTTGATACTTAAAATGCATACAGTGGATTATAATAATGAAAAAGGATAATTTGAAATCTTGGTTTCAACTCTAAAGGAACTCTTTAAAAAAAAGATTTTAAGTTTTGGAAACCCCAATGAAAAAGTAGCAACTGCACGGTTTCTACTGTCAGATTGGCTCTAAGTGCCAAAAAGTGCTGGAAACGGGGAGATAAGCCTATTTTTGCAACAATGGTTAAAATCTTCAATTTTTCATCACAGATGTGCCCAAGATGCCCAAAAGCGCTGGAAACGGTGAGATAAGCCTATTTTTGCAAGTTTGGTTAAAATCTTCAATTTTTCATCACAGATGTGCCCAAGATGCCCAAAAGCGCTGGAAACGGTGAGATAAGCCTATTTTTGCAACTTTTGTTAAAATCTTAAATTTTTCATCACAGATGTGCCCAAGATGCCCAAAAGCGCTGGAAACGGTGAGATAAGCCTATTTTTGCAACTTTGGTTAAAATCTTCATTTTTTCATCACAGATATGCCCAAGGTGCACAAAAGTGCTGGAAACGGTGAGATAAGCCTAATTTTGCAACAATGTTTAAGGTTTGGAGGTTTCATAGACTAAAGTTGAAAATCAGTGGTTTGACTGCCATAATGAAATAGGGTCACTAATCAACGTGTTTTCTCAAAAGGCCTTCAGTCAAATTCCTTGATACTTAAAATGCATACAGTGGATTATAATAATGAAAAAGGATAATTTGAAATCTTGGTTTCAACTCTAAAGGAACTCTTTAAAAAAAAGATTTTAAGTTTTGGAAACCCCAATGAAAAAGTAGCAACTGCACGGTTTCTACTGTCAGATTGGCTCTAAGTGCCAAAAAGTGCTGGAAACGGGGAGATAAGCCTATTTTTGCAACTTTGGTTAAAATCATCAATTTTTCATCACAGATGTGCCCAAGATGCGCAAAAGCGCTGGAAACGGTGAGATAAGCCTATTTTTGCAACTTTGGTTTAAATCTTAAATTTTTTATCACAGATGTGCCCAAGATGCCCAAAAGCGCTGGAAACGGTGAGATAAGCCTATTTTTGCAACTTTTGTTAAAATCTTAAATTTTTCATCACAGATGTGCCCAAGATGCCCAAAAGCGCTGGAAACGGTGAGATAAGCCTATTTTTGCAACTTTGGTTAAAATCTTCATTTTTTCATCACAGATATGCCCAAGGTGCACAAAAGTGCTGGAAACGGTGAGATAAGCCTAATTTTGCAACAATGTTTAAGGTTTGGAGGTTTCATAGACTAAAGTTGAAATCAGTGGTTTGACTGCCATAATGAAATAGGGTCACTAATCAACGTGTTATCTCAAAAGGCCTTCAGTCAAATTCCTTGATACTTAAAATGCATACAGTGGATTATAATAATGAAAAAGAATAATTTGAAATCTTGGTTTCAACTCTAAAGGAACTCTTTAAAAAAAAGATTTTAAGTTTTGGAAACCCCAATGAAAAAGTAGCAACTGCACGGTTTCTACTGTCAGATTTGCTCTAGTGCCAAAAAGTGCTGGAAACGGGGAGATAAGCCTATTTTTGCAACAATGGTTAAAATTTTCAATTTTTCATCACAGATGTGCCCAAGATGCGCAAAAGCGCTGGAAACGGTGAGATAAGCCTATTTTTGCAACTTTGGTTAAAATCTTCATTTTTTCATCACAGATATGCCCAAGGTGCACAAAAGTGCTGGAAACGGTGAGATAAGCCTATTTTTGCAACTTTGGTTAAAATCTTCATTTTTTCATCACAGATATGCCCAAGGTGCGCAAAAGTGCTGGAAACGGTGAGATAAGCCTAATTTTGCAACAATGTTTAAGGTTTGGAGGTTTCATAGACTAAAGTTGAAAATCAGTGGTTTGACTGCCATAATGAAATAGGGTCACTAATCAACGTGTTTTCTCAAAAGGCCTTCAGTCAAATTCCTTGATACTTAAAATGCATACAGTGGATTATAATAATGAAAAAGGATAATTTGAAATCTTGGTTTCAACTCTAAAGGAACTCTTTAAAAAAAAGATTTTAATTTTGGAAACCCCAATGAAAAAGTAGCAACTGCACGGTTTCTACTGTCAGATTGGCTCTAAGTGCCAAAAAGTGCTGGAAACGGTGAGATAAGCCTATTTTTGCAAGTTTGGTTAAAATCTTCAATTTTTCATCACAGATGTGCCCAAGATGCCCAAAAGCGCTGGAAACGGTGAGATAAGCCTATTTTTGCAACTTTTGTTAAAATCTTAAATTTTTCATCACAGATGTGCCCAAGATGCCCAAAAGCGCTGGAAACGGTGAGATAAGCCTATTTTTGCAACTTTGGTTAAAATCTTCATTTTTTCATCACAGATATGCCCAAGGTGCACAAAAGTGCTGGAAACGGTGAGATAAGCCTAATTTTGCAACAATGTTTAAGGTTTGGAGGTTTCATAGACTAAAGTTGAAAATCAGTGGTTTGACTGCCATAATGAAATAGGGTCACTAATCAACGTGTTTTCTCAAAAGGCCTTCAGTCAAATTCCTTGATACTTAAAATGCATACAGTGGATTATAATAATGAAAAAGGATAATTTGAAATCTTGGTTTCAACTCTAAAGGAACTCTTTAAAAAAAAGATTTTAAGTTTTGGAAACCCCAATGAAAAAGTAGCAACTGCACGGTTTCTACTGTCAGATTGGCTCTAAGTGCCAAAAAGTGCTGGAAACGGGGAGATAAGCCTATTTTTGCAACTTTGGTTAAAATCATCAATTTTTCATCACAGATGTGCCCAAGATGCGCAAAAGCGCTGGAAACGGTGAGATAAGCCTATTTTTGCAACTTTGGTTTAAATCTTAAATTTTTTATCACAGATGTGCCCAAAATGCCCAAAAGCGCTGGAAACGGTGAGATAAGCCTATTTTTGCAACTTTTGTTAAAATCTTAAATTTTTCATCACAGATGTGCCCAAGATGCCCAAAAGCGCTGGAAACGGTGAGATAAGCCTATTTTTGCAACTTTGGTTAAAATCTTCATTTTTTCATCACAGATATGCCCAAGGTGCACAAAAGTGCTGGAAACGGTGAGATAAGCCTAATTTTACAACAATGTTTAAGGTTTGGAGGTTTCATAGACTAAAGTTGAAATCAGTGGTTTGACTGCCTTAATGAAATAGGGTCACTAATCAACGTGTTATCTCAAAAGGCCTTCAGTCAAATTCCTTGATACTTAAAATGCATACAGTGGATTATAATAATGAAAAAGAATAATTTGAAATCTTGGTTTCAACTCTAAAGGAACTCTTTAAAAAAAAGATTTTAAGTTTTGGAAACCCCAATGAAAAAGTAGCAACTGCACGGTTTCTACTGTCAGATTTGCTCTAGTGCCAAAAAGTGCTGGAAACGGGGAGATAAGCCTATTTTTGCAACAATGGTTAAAATCTTCAATTTTTCATCACAGATGTGCCCAAGATGCACAAAAGCGCTGGAAACGGTGAGATAAGCCTATTTTTGCAACTTTGGTTAAAATCTTAAATTTTTCATCACAGATGTGCCCAAGATGCGCAAAAGCGCTGGAAACGGTGAGATAAGCCTATTTTTGCAACTTTGGTTAAAATCTTCATTTTTTCATCACAGATATGCCCAAGGTGCACAAAAGTGCTGGAAACGGTGAGATAAGCCTATTTTTGCAACTTTGGTTAAAATCTTCATTTTTTCATCACAGATATGCCCAAGGTGCGCAAAAGTGCTGGAAACGGTGAGATAAGCCTAATTTTGCAACAATGTTTAAGGTTTGGAGGTTTCATAGACTAAAGTTGAAAATCAGTGGTTTGACTGCCATAATGAAATAGGGTCACTAATCAACGTGTTTTCTCAAAAGGCCTTCAGTCAAATTCCTTGATACTTAAAATGCATACAGTGGATTATAATAATGAAAAAGGATAATTTGAAATCTTGGTTTCAACTCTAAAGGAACTCTTTAAAAAAAAGATTTTAATTTTGGAAACCCCAATGAAAAAGTAGCAACTGCACGGTTTCTACTGTCAGATTGGCTCTAAGTGCCAAAAAGTGCTGGAAACGGGGAGATAAGCCTATTTTTGTAACAATGGTTAAAATCTTCAATTTTTCATCACAGATGTGTCCAAGATGCATAAAAACGCTGGAAACGATGAGATAAGCCTATTTTTGCAACTTTGGTTAAAATCTTCAATTTTTCATCACAGATGTGCCCAAGATGCCCAAAAGCGCTGGAAACGGTGAGATAAGCCTATTTTTGCAACTTTGGTTAAAATCTTCATTTTTTTCATCACAGATATGCCCAAGGTGCACAAAAGTGCTGGAAACGGTGAGATAAGCCTAATTTTGCAACAATGTTTAAGGTTTGGAGGTTTCATAGACCAAAGTTGAAAATCAGTGGTTTGACTGCCATAATGAAATAGGGTCACTAATCAACGTGTTTTCTCAAAAGGCCTTCAGTCAAATTCCTTGATACTTAAAATGCATACAGTGGATTATAATAATGAAAAAGGATAATTTGAAATCTTGGTTTCAACTGTAAAGGAACTCTTTAAAAAAAAGATTTTAAGTTTTGGAAACCCCAATGAAAAAGTAGCAACTGCACGGTTTCTACTGTCAGATTGGCTCTAAGTGCCAAAAAGTGCTGGAAACGGGGAGATAAGCCTATTTTTGCAACAATGGTTAAAATCTTCAATTTTTCATCACAGATGTGTCCAAGATGCACAAAAGCGCTGGAAACGGTGAGATAAGCCTATTTTTGCAACTTTGGTTAAAATCTTCAATTTTTCATCACAGATGTGCCCAAGATGCACAAAAGCGCTGGAAACGGTGAGATAAGCCTATTTTTGCAACTTTGGTTAAAATCTTCAATTTTTCATCACAGATGTGCCCAAGATGCCCAAAAGCGCTGGAAACGGTGAGATAAGCCTATTTTTGCAACTTTGGTTAAAATCTTCAATTTTTCATCACAGATGTGCCCAAGATGCCCAAAAGCGCTGGAAACGGTGAGATAAGCCTATTTTTGCAACTTTTGTTAAAATCTTAAATTTTTCATCACAGATGTGCCCAAGATGCCCAAAAGCGCTGGAAACGGTGAGATAAGCCTATTTTTGCAACTTTGGTTAAAATCTTCATTTTTTCATCACAGATATGCCCAAGGTGCGCAAAAGTGCTGGAAACGGTGAGATAAGCCTAATTTTGCAACAATGTTTAAGGTTTGGAGGTTTCATAGACTAAAGTTGAAAATCAGTGGTTTGACTGCCATAATGAAATAGGGTCACTAATCAACGTGTTTTCTCAAAAGGCCTTCAGTCAAATTCCTTGATACTTAAAATGCATACAGTGGATTATAATAATGAAAAAGGATAATTTGAAATCTTGGTTTCAACTCTAAAGGAACTCTTTAAAAAAAAGATTTTAAGTTTGGGAAACCCCAATGAAAAAGTAGCAACTGCACGGTTTCTACTGTCAGATTGGCTCTAAGTGCCAAAAAGTGCTGGAAACGGGGAGATAAGCCTATTTTTGCAACAATGGTTAAAATCTTCAATTTTTCATCACAGATGTGTCCAAGATGCACAAAAGCGCTGGAAACGGTGAGATAAGCCTATTTTTGCAACTTTGGTTAAAATCTTCAATTTTTCATCACAGATGTGCCCAAGATGCGCAAAAGCGCTGGAAACGGTGAGATAAGCCTATTTTTGCAACTTTGGTTAAAATCTTAAATTTTTCATCACAGATGTGCCCAAGATGCCCAAAAGCGCTGGAAACGGTGAGATAAGCCTATTTTTGCAACTTTGGTTAAAATCTTCATTTTTTCATCACAGATATGCCCAAGGTGCACAAAAGTGCTGGAAACGGTGAGATAAGCCTAATTTTGCAACAATGTTTAAGGTTTGGAGGTTTCATAGACCAAAGTTGAAAATCAGTGGTTTGACTGCCATAATGAAATAGGGTCACTAATCAACGTGTTTTCTCAAAAGGCCTTCAGTCAAATTCCTTGATACTTAAAATGCATACAGTGGATTATAATAATGAAAAAGGATAATTTGAAATCTTGGTTTCAACTCTAAAGGAACTCTTTAAAAAAAAGATTTTAAGTTTTGGAAACCCCAATGAAAAAGTAGCAACTGCACGGTTTCTACTGTCAGATTGGCTCTAAGTGCCAAAAAGTGCTGGAAACGGGGAGATAAGCCTATTTTTGCAACAATGGTTAAAATCTTCAATTTTTCATCACAGATGTGTCCAAGATGCACAAAAGCGCTGGAAAAGGTGAGATAAGCCTATTTTTGCAACTTTGGTTAAAATCTTAAATTTTTCATCACAGATGTGCCCAAGATGCGCAAAAGCGCTGGAAACGGTGAGATAAGCCTATTTTTGCAACTTTGGTTAAAATCTTAAATTTTTCATCACAGATGTGCCCAAGATGCCCAAAAGCGCTGGAAACGGTGAGATAAGCCTAATTTTGCAACAATGTTTAAGGTTTGGAGGTTTCATAGACTAAAGTTGAAAATCAGTGGTTTGACTGCCATAATGAAATAGGGTCACTAATCAACGTGTTTTCTCAAAAGGCCTTCAGTCAAATTCCTTGATACTTAAAATGCATACAGTGGATTTTAATAATGAAAAAGGATAATTTGAAATCTTGGTTTCAACTCTAAAGGAACTCTTTAAAAAAAAGATTTTAAGTTTTGGAAACCCCAATGAAAAAGTAGCAACTGCACGGTTTCTACTGTCAGATTGGCTCTAAGTGCCAAAAAGTGCTGGAAACGGTGAGATAAGCCTATTTTTGCAACTTTGGTTAAAATCTTCAATTTTTCATCACAGATATGCCCAAGGTGCACAAAAGTGCTGGAAACGGTGAGATAAGCCTAATTTTGCAACAATGTTTAAGGTTTGGAGGTTTCAGAGACTTAAGTTGAAAATCAGTGGTTTGACTGCCATAATGAAATAGGGTCACTAATCAACGTGTTTTCTCAAAAGGCCTTCAGTCAAATTCCTTGATACTTAAAATGCATACAGTGGATTATAATAATGAAAAAGGATAATTTGAAATCTTGGTTTCAACTCTAAAGGAACTCTTTAAAAAAAAGATTTTAAGTTTTGGAAACCCCAATGAAAAAGTAGCAACTGCACGGTTTCTACTGTCAGATTGGCTCTAAGTGCCAAAAAGTGCTGGAAACGGGGAGATAAGCCTATTTTTGCAACTTTGGTTAAAATCTTAAATTTTTCATCACAGATGTGCCCAAGATGCGCAAAAGCGCTGGAAACGGTGAGATAAGCCTAATTTTGCAACAATGTTTAAGGTTTGGAGGTTTCATAGACTAAAGTTGAAAATCAGTTGTTTGACTGCCATAATGAAATAGGGTCACTAATCAACGTGTTTTCTCAAAAGGCCTTCAGTCAAATTCCTTGATACTTAAAATGCATACAGTGGATTATAATAATGAAAAAGGATAATTTGAAATCTTGGTTTCAACTCTAAAGGAACTCTTTAAAAAAAGATTTTAAGTTTTGGAAACCCCAATGAAAAAGTAGCAACTGCACGGTTTCTACTGTCAGATTGGCTCTAAGTGCCAAAAAGTGCTGGAAACGGGGAGATAAGCCTATTTTTGCAACAATGGTTAAAATCTTCAATTTTTCATCACAGATGTGCCCAAGATGCACAAAAGCGCTGGAAACGGTGAGATAAGCCTATTTTTGCAACTTTGGTTAAAATCTTAAATTTTTCATCACAGATGTGCCCAAGATGCGCAAAAGCGCTGGAAACGGTGAGATAAGCCTATTTTTGCAACTTTGGTTAAAATCTTAAATTTTTCATCACAGATGTGCCCAAGGTGCGCAAAAGTGCTGGAAACGGTGAGATAAGCCTAATTTTGCAACAATGTTTAAGGTTTGGAGGTTTCATAGACTAAAGTTGAAAATCAGTGGTTTGACTGCCATAATGAAATAGGGGCACTAATCAACGTGTTTTCTCAAAAGGCCTTCACTCAATTTCCTTGATACTTAAAATGCATACAGTGGATTATAATAATGAAAAAGGATAATTTGAAATCTTGGTTTCAACTCTAAAGGAACTCTTTAAAAAAAAGATTTTAAGTTTTGGAAACCCCAATGAAAAAGTAGCAACTGCACGGTTTCTACTGTCAGATTCGCTCTAAGTGCCAAAAAGTGCTGGAAACGGGGAGATAAGCCTATTTTTGCAACAATGGTTAAAATCTTCAATTTCTCATCACAGATGTGTCCAAGATGCACAAAAGCGCTGGAAACGGTGAGATAAGCCTATTTTTGCAACTTTGGTTAAAATCTTCAATTTTTCATCACAGATGTGCCCAAGATGCCCAAAAGCGCTGGAAACGGTGAGATAAGCCTATTTTTGCAACTTTGGTTAAAATCTTAAATTTTTCATCACAGATGTGCCCAAGATGCCCAAAAGCGCTGGAAACGGTGAGATAAGCCTATTTTTGCAACTTTGGTTAAAATCTTCATTTTTTCATCACAGATATGCCCAAGGTGCACAAAAGTGCTGGAAACGGTGAGATAAGCCTAATTTTGCAACAATGTTTAAGGTTTGGAGGTTTCATAGACTAAAGTTGAAAATCAGTGGTTTGACTGCCATAATGAAATAGGGTCACTAATCAACGTGTTTTCTCAAAAGGCCTTCAGTCAAATTCCTTGATACTTAAAATGCATACAGTGGATTATAATAATGAAAAAGGATCATTTGAAATCTTGGTTTCAACTCTAAAGGAACTCTTTAAAAAAAGATTTTAAGTTTTGGAAACCCCAATGAAAAAGTAGCAACTGCACGGTTTCTACTGTCAGATTGGCTCTAAGTGCCAAAAAGTGCTGGAAACGGGGAGATAAGCCTATTTTTGCAACAATGGTTAAAATCTTCAATTTTTCATCACAGATGTGTCCAAGATGCACAAAAGCGCTGGAAAAGGTGAGATAAGCCTATTTTTGCAACTTTGGTTAAAATCTTCAATTTTTCATCACAGATGTGCCCAAGATGCACAAAAGCGCTGGAAACGGTGAGATAAGCCTAATTTTGCAACAATGTTTAAGGTTTGGAGGTTTCATAGACTAAAGTTGAAAATCAGTGGTTTGACTGCCATAATGAAATAGGGTCACTAATCAACGTGTTTTCTCAAAAGGCCTTCACTCAATTTCCTTGATACTTAAAATGCATACAGTGGATTATAATAATGAAAAAGGATAATTTGAAATCTTGGTTTCAACTCTAAAGGAACTCTTTAAAAAAAAGATTTTAAGTTTTGGAAACCCCAATGAAAAAGTAGCAACTGCACGGTTTCTACTGTCAGATTCGCTCTAAGTGCCAAAAAGTGCTGGAAACGGGGAGATAAGCCTATTTTTGCAACAATGGTTAAAATCTTCAATTTCTCATCACAGATGTGTCCAAGATGCACAAAAGCGCTGGAAACGGTGAGATAAGCCTATTTTTGCAACTTTGGTTAAAATCTTCAATTTTTCATCACAGATGTGCCCAAGATGCCCAAAAGCGCTGGAAACGGTGAGATAAGCCTATTTTTGCAACTTTGGTTAAAATCTTAAATTTTTCATCACAGATGTGCCCAAGATGCCCAAAAGCGCTGGAAACGGTGAGATATGCCTATTTTTGCAACTTTGGTTAAAATCTTCATTTTTTCATCACAGATATGCCCAAGGTGCACAAAAGTGCTGGAAACGGTGAGATAAGCCTAATTTTGCAACAATGTTTAAGGTTTGGAGGTTTCATAGACTAAAGTTGAAAATCAGTGGTTTGACTGCCATAATGAAATAGGGTCACTAATCAACGTGTTTTCTCAAAAGGCCTTCAGTCAAATTCCTTGATACTTAAAATGCATACAGTGGATTATAATAATGAAAAAGGATCATTTGAAATCTTGGTTTCAACTCTAAAGGAACTCTTTAAAAAAAGATTTTAAGTTTTGGAAACCCCAATGAAAAAGTAGCAACTGCACGGTTTCTACTGTCAGATTGGCTCTAAGTGCCAAAAAGTGCTGGAAACGGGGAGATAAGCCTATTTTTGCAACAATGGTTAAAATCTTCAATTTTTCATCACAGATGTGTCCAAGATGCACAAAAGCGCTGGAAACGGTGAGATAAGCCTATTTTTGCAACTTTGGTTAAAATCTTCAATTTTTCATCACAGATGTGCCCAAGATGCACAAAAGCGCTGGAAACGGTGAGATAAGCCTATTTTTGCAACTTTGGTTAAAATCTTAAATTTTTCATCACAGATGTGCCCAAGGTGCGCAAAAGTGCTGGAAACGGTGAGATAAGCCTAATTTTGCAACAATGTTTAAGGTTTGGAGGTTTCATAGACTAAAGTTGAAAATCAGTGGTTTGACTGCCATAATGAAATAGGGTCACTAATCAACGTGTTTTCTCAAAAGGCCTTCAGTCAAATTCCTTGATACTTAAAATGCATACAGTGGATTATAATAATGAAAAAGGATAATTTGAAATCTTGGTTTCAACTCTAAAGGAACTCTTTAAAAAAAAGATTTTAAGTTTTGGAAACCCCAATGAAAAAGTAGCAACTGCATGGTTTCTACTGTCAGATTGGCTCTAAGTGCCAAAAAGTGCTGGAAACGGGGAGATAAGCCTATTTTTGCAACAATGGTTAAAATCTTCAATTTTTCATCACAGATGTGTCCAAGATGCACAAAAGCGCTGGAAAAGGTGAGATAAGCCTATTTTTGCAACTTTGGTTAAAATCTTCAATTTTTCATCACAGATGTGCCCAAGATGCACAAAAGCGCTGGAAACGGTGAGATAAGCCTATTTTTGCAACAATGGTTAAAATCTTCAATTTTTCATCACAGATGTGTCCAAGATGCACAAAAGCGCTGGAAACGGTGAGATAAGCCTATTTTTGCAACTTTGGTTAAAATCTTCAATTTTTCATCACAGATGTGCCCAAGATGCCCAAAAGCGCTGGAAACGGTGAGATAAGCCTATTTTTGCAACTTTGGTTAAAATCTTCAATTTTTCATCACAGATGTGCCCAAGATGCCCAAAAGCGCTGGAAACGGTGAGATAAGCCTATTTTTGCAACTTTGGTTAAAATCTTCAATTTTTCATCACAGATGTGCCCAAGATGCGCAAAAGCTCTGGAAACGGTGAGATAAGCCTATTTTTGCAACTTTGGTTAAAATCTTAAATTTTTCATCACAGATGTGCCCAAGATGCACAAAAGCGCTGGAAACGGTGAGATAAGCCTATTTTTGCAACTTTTGTTAAAATCTTAAATTTTTCATCACAGATGTGCCCAAGATGCCCAAAAGCACTGGAAACGGTGAGATAAGCCTATTTTTGCAACTTTGGTTAAAATCTTAAATTTTTCATCACAGATGTGCCCAAGGTGCGCAAAAGTGCTGGAAACGGTGAGATAAGCCTAATTTTGCAACAATGTTTAAGGTTTGGAGGTTTCATAGACTAAAGTTGAAAATCAGTGGTTTGACTGCCATAATGAAATAGGGTCACTAATCAACGTGTTTTCTCAAAAGGCCTTCAGTCAAATTCCTTGATACTTAAAATGCATACAGTGGATTATAATAATGAAAAAGGATAATTTGAAATCTTGGTTTCAACTCTAAAGGAACTCTTTAAAAAAAAGATTTTAAGTTTTGGAAACCCCAATGAAAAAGTAGCAACTGCACGGTTTCTACTGTCAGATTGGCTCTAAGTGCCAAAAAGTGCTGGAAACGGGGAGATAAGCCTATTTTTGCAACAATGGTTAAAATCTTCAATTTTTCATCACAGATGTGTCCAAGATGCACAAAAGCGCTGGAAAAGGTGAGATAAGCCTATTTTTGCAACTTTGGTTAAAATCTTCAATTTTTCATCACAGATGTGCCCAAGATGCGCAAAAGCGCTGGAAACGGTGAGATAAGCATATTTTTGCAACTTTGGTTAAAATCTTAAATTTTTCATCACAGATGTGCCCAAGATGCCCAAAAGCGCTGGAAACGGTGAGATAAGCCTATTTTTGCAACTTTGGTTAAAATCTTAAATTTTTCATCACAGATGTGCCCAAGATGCGCAAAAGCGCTGGAAACGGTGAGATAAGCCTATTTTTGCAACTTTGGTTAAAATCTTAAATTTTTCATCACAGATGTGCCCAAGATGCGCAAAAGCGCTGGAAACGGTGAGATAAGCCTAATTTTGCAACAATGTTTAAGGTTTGGAGGTTTCATAGACTAAAGTTGAAAATCAGTGGTTTGACTGCCATAATGAAATAGGGTCACTAATCAACGTGTTTTCTCAAAAGGCCTTCAGTCAAATTCCTTGATACTTAAAATGCATACAGTGGATTATAATAATGAAAAAGGATAATTTGAAATCTTGGTTTCAACTCTAAAGGAACTCTTTAAAAAAAAGATTTTAAGTTTTGGAAACCCCAATGAAAAAGTAGCAACTGCACGGTTTCTACTGTCAGATTGGCTCTAAGTGCCAAAAAGTGCTGGAAACGGGGAGATAAGCCTATTTTTGCAACAATGGTTAAAATCTTCAATTTTTCATCACAGATGTGTCCAAGATGCACAAAAGCGCTGGAAACGGTGAGATAAGCCTATTTTTGCAACTTTGGTTAAAATCTTCATTTTTTCATCACAGATATGCCCAAGGTGCACAAAAGTGCTGGAAACGGTGAGATAAGCCTAATTTTGCAACAATGTTTAAGGTTTGGAGGTTTCATAGACTAAAGTTGAAAATCAGTGGTTTGACTGCCATAATGAAATAGGGTCACTAATGAAGGTGTTTTCTCAAAAGGCCTTCAGTTAAATTCCTTGATACTTAAAATGCATACAGTGGATTATAATAATTGTCGTGGGAATTTTGTATGTAATTACCTGGTGAGGAAATAAACCATCAGACTCAGTGATCAATTCAATGATCTCGAAGTATTTAATTAATGGTCAACAAACAATTTACAGAGAATAGATTTGAACACAGATAGAGTTACTGAGCAAACACTTGGCCAAGCGGGACAGAATCTCCAACACCACTGCAGGTATCAAGATTCTGACAACGGGTGACAGGAGATGTGCCAGCTTTATGCACAGCTCAAGGGTTCACGTCATCCTTCGATATCATGTAGGCAGGACGTGTCCAGTGGTCAGACTTTGTAAGCCAAGGGGTAGATGCCCCCCTATCTCCTGAGTGTATAGACATTCAGCAAAACATCAAATAGTCACAAGGGCATTTAGGCTCAAGGTAACTAACATTTCCTGATATCAGGCAGATGCAAACATTAAGTGGAATTTATATAATGATGTTTCATCAGGTCAATCCAACTGAACTTTGAGCATAGCTGTCAGCACAGGAGGATCTGTTACATTTCCGGGATCACAGTTAGATTCAATAATTTCCATGACATTTCCTCCCTTTTTGTCATTTAAGACAAATAATAACACTAACAACTACTAACTAAGCAAGCAGATCGTATTAAACAATCAAGGTTTAAACTCGGAGCACGACATCGGTGATGTTAATTCATAACGATTTAAAACAACACTTCATTAGCTCGTCATCATGGGAACCGTTCATACATTTGCAACATAAGGAACACATGCAATTTTGCTGATATAACAAATTTCTGCAGTTTTTATGCAATCTTCAAGCTCATCATCATCTTCATCGTCGTATGGAGCAATCCAAGGTGGTATAGGATATAGATCTGGAAAGTCTGTGCTCTTAATGGACACAAAAGTGGTTATTACCTTCCTAATGCAAACTTTGAAGACCGTTACAATCAGAATTATGATAATCACTATTAGTATCATGCTTCCTGATCCAAACTAGTCCCTTGAGAAAAGGAGCTCCCCAAAAACCGGTTATTGATTTCATTCCTCCAAAAGGATTCCAGCCATGGTCTTCGTGCAGCTCCTTAACCCCTCGTTCAGTATCTGCTACAACATCGTGTACTGCAGAGGAAGCATTGCGAATTGCACCACCTCCCCTTTGTCTCCAACATAGTTGGGCGTAGTCTGCGTGGATGAGTCAGCATGCGACGGGGGAGTGTAACATCCCTCACTGCTGGCTGCAAACTGTTGAGATAAGGCAGGCCATCCCATAACGCTCCACTCTGCTTCTGTAAAGGGTACCCTGTCGGTGTGTAGGAGCTTGGCACGCTACTGTTGGAGGAAGGCGCTATTTCACCCTTACCCCTCAGTTAGCTCCCTCCTGTGGACCCGGAATCTGTTTGCAGTGGCTGGCGTGGATCCAAGGTACTCTCTCAGCCACCTTCACTGCGGTCTCTGTTGTCAGGAGGATCTGGAAAGGGCCTATGTAGCGTCTTTGCTTCCAGTGCTTCCGTCTGTGATCTTTTATGAGCACCCAGTCCCCTGGTCTCAACCGATGCTGAATGGCAGTAGCTGGAGTTGGAAGTGCTACTTTTACCTGTGCGTGAAGAGTGGAGAGTGAAGCTGAAAGGTTAGCACAATATTCCAACATACTATCCTCAAAGTTGCCGGTTGTCAAGGCTGATTTCACTGGACCCATACCAGTGCATGGAGGTCTTCCGAAAACAATCTCAAAAGGACTGAGACCATGTTTATTTCTAATTCGCATGGGCATGTGGAAAAGCACTAGCCTTCACCCAGGATAACCCGGTGTCTTCACAGCATTTAGTTAGCTTGGCTTTTATGGTGCCATTCTCTCGTTCGACTGCACCCGCTGATTGGGGATGATAAGAACAATGATGTTTCATGTCAAAGCCTAAGTATTGTGATATTTCTTCAAGGGCTTTGTTCGTGAAACCAGGGCCATTGTCACTACTGATAAGTCTGGGTAATCCCCAGCGTGGAATGATTTCCCTCAGGAGAATCTTTGCCACTGTTCCTGCATCCTGCTTACAAGTAGGGAACACTTCAACCCATTTGCTGAACATGCACACTATTACCAGGCAGTATTTCTTTCCTTCTGACGGAGTTAATTCAATAAAATCCATCATTAGATGCTCAAAAGGTCTATCAGAAGGGGGGTGCCCTTGTTTTGGCACTTTTATTGCCCCCGAAGCATTATTTGCTGCACAAATAACACATCTTTTACAGAAATCTGCCGCAAATGTTGAAAATCCTTTAGTATACCAATTTGCACTGATAGCGGCCCACATCCCTCCTTTGCCCACGTGGTCTCTTGAGTGAGATAGCTTAGCATAGACCTGGAAAAGAGCACGTGGCAAGCAAGGCTTACTGTCAGGGCCTATCCAGACACCGCCTTGGAAAGTGGCACCGGAGCGTGCCCAAAGGGAGCGCTCGCGGGCGTCGGTGAGAGACTGGAGTGTGGATAGATCAGCACATGGGTCGAGGTCAACCGGTGTCGAAAGCAGGTGGGTGAGGGGGAAGAATGGACCTGATGACGCTGCCATTTTCGCTGCTGCATCTGCAGCTGCATTTCCAAATCAGGCCTTGGGGTGCACGTTTGTTGCAGGACTTCGACACAGTTGTGGGGTTCCCCATCATCTGCAGTAGGGAGAAGTGTTGCTGGGTTAAGGACATTACAACGTTTAACGGTGACATTGGGCATTTCTAATAATGTTGTGTGGTATCTCAGCCATCTCTGAGCAGAGAGATGCGAAGTCTTCTGGGCATGCAAGATATGAGAAACAGCATGTGGAACCATAAGAATTATGTCAGAATAGCCCACAATGTCACGTGATGCTAACACAGCTTTTTCAGCTGCAGCCACTGCTCGCAAACAGTGGGGCAGACCGGAGGAAACAGGGTCAAGTTTTGAGGAGAAATAGGCGACAGGCCTAAGTTTTCCTCCATGTGGTTGACATAAAACTGAAGTCATGTAGCCATCTCTCTGGTCTACAAACTGAGTGAACGGCAAGTCAGGTCTTGGCAGGCCCAAAGTCGGGGCCTGGGTTAAAGAAGTCTTCAAGTCGTCAAAAGCTTTGTCTGCTTCCGGAGTCCAAGTCAGTCTGTCATGTGCACTTAGATGTTTACCATGGACCATGGAAGAGAGGGGTACCTCTCTTTCTGCATAATTTGGGATCCACTGCCTGCAGTATGATGTCAT
This sequence comes from Pleuronectes platessa, assembly GCF_947347685.1. Classification (NCBI taxonomy): domain Eukaryota; kingdom Metazoa; phylum Chordata; class Actinopteri; order Pleuronectiformes; family Pleuronectidae; genus Pleuronectes; species Pleuronectes platessa. The sequence continues at coordinate 543,306 of NW_026518976.1, forward strand.
TCCTAGGAAACTCATCATCTGCCTCTTTGTAATAGGCTTTGGTACTGATTGGATTACTGCAACGCGCTTTGGAGAGAGAGACTTACTCCCTCCTGTGATCACATGTCCTAAATAAGTAACTTGTTTTTTTACAAATTGAAGTTTTTGTTGGCTGACCTTGTGGCCATTATCTGCTAGGTGTTTGAGTAGTACTACTGTATCAATTTCGCACGCCTCTTCTGAGGGGCTGCAGACCAATAGATCGTCGACATACTGCACAAGTGCAGATCCCCTGGGGAGATGTAAGCTTTTCAAATTGTCACTGAGCGCTCTGTGAAATACACCTGGGCTTTCATGGTATCCCATAGGGCATCTTGTCCACGTGTACCCACGCCCTTTGAAGGAGAAGCCAAACCAGTACTGACTGTCAGGATGTACTGGAACAGAGAAAAATGCATTAGCCAGATCAGCAACCGAAAAATGGGTGGTGTCTGGTGGAATGAGTGACAAGATCGTATGTGGGTTAGAGACTTCTGGTGCTCGCTGATAAACAGCAGCATTCACAGCTTTTAAATCCTGTACGAACCTCCACTCAGTGGGTTGGCCTTCTTCTCTGATTTTTTTAACTGGAAAAATGGGCGTGCGTACAGGTGAATCATTGCAGGGTACAATTATGCCTGCTTTTAACAGCGCTTCAAATACTGGTGTTATTCCATCGATGGCTTCTTGCTTAAGCGGATATTGTTTGAGGCACGGCCTATATTCAGATTTAGGATGCACTACCAAGGGTGTCGCCCCCGTTATAAGCCCAACATCATATTTATGAGCGGCCCACAATGAAGGCGGCACCTGAGCCAGCACAGAGATCTGGCCCGCTCCTGTGAGTGGGAACAAATCTGTGTGCTGTGCATGCTCCTCTACGAGCTCCATTGACCTTTGAACCAACACGTTGCTTGTTACTGTGGTCCTATGTACATTACCCCCAGCGCTATATTCTTTTGTGGGATCCCCCGCAACCGGTTCGAAATCCAGAAGGCCGAGGCAATGCTGCAGCCACGGGCCCAGGTCCTGCCACTGCCGGTGTAATGGCTTAGCCAATGATACGTGAGGGGTAGAGCCAAGAAACAGATTTTTCTGAGAGGAGGAGAGAAGTACAGACACAGCAGCAGCCTCCTCCGACCAATACACATGCTTTAGAATCAATTTTTCTGATTCTTTCTGCTTATCATACCAAACTTCCTCGTACCTTCTATCTGGCCCTACACTTACATGAGATGTGCAATGTAATAAATCAGTTGACATGAAATCTGTAGTGTGTAAGACATGAGCTCGTGTGAAATCAGTGAGATGTTGGGCTGTGGACGTGACATCAATGTTGATGAAAATCCATTCATATGCATATAACAGTGCACTGGGACTGTATTTAAACATTTGAAAACCTGGGACTTCAGTTCTTTTCAATACCTTGATACCCTCTGGTGTTGAGCTCAGCGTAATGCCAAAGTGACACATCAAATCTCTCCCCAGCAAATTCACAGGACAGTTTTGTGAAACTAGGAAGGAGTGTTTTATCATCTGATCATCCAATTCACATTTCAGTGGAACTGAGCAGCTCTCTGAAACAGGGACACCGCTTGATCCCATTGTGAAAACTGTTTTACCACTTTCTTTTGGAGGTTGGGACAAAGCATCTTTTCTTAAAACTGAGCTCGTAGCACCAGAGTCTATCAAGAAAGTCACAGGATGATTAGAAATCATCAGAGTTAATTGTGGAAATTTCTTATATCCTTCAGTGTTAGTATACATCGTGAATTGTAAAATAGGTGTTTTAATGGGTATTGTAGCTAGAGATTGTGTTTGAGTGGGTGTAGAGTGCATTACCCGTGTCTCTGAGGAGGGGTTGTCCATCTCTGGGATCCGGCCCTCCCCGCTCTCCCCTCAGTCAGACTTTGAGAAGATTGGTCCCTGTCCCTGTTGCCTCGGACATTCTGCTTGCCAGTGCCCCCGCCTTCCGCAGTGGAAACACACATCTGGATCATGGCTGGCGTGGGTCGAGTTGAATCTGCCACCACCACGATTTCTACCGCGACCTCTGCCTCTTCTGGGTTGGCCTTGGAAGGGTCCTGGGGACATGTTTGCACATACGTTGATCATGGACAATTGTGCGTCTTCCAACTTTCTTTGTCTGCCTTGTTTTCTTTGCTCATCTGTGCTGAGCAGCTCATCCTCAGCGTGTTCAGCATGCTGCAGGATTTCAGCGAGCGGGCATGTTTTCCAAGTTACACAGAATTTCTTTATCGTCTGTGCTAGTTCAGGCTTCATTCTGCTCAGGAAATGTTCTTTAAGATGAACTTCATAAGGCTCCAAAGGTTGTCTTCCCATTAGGTCGGGTCTGATGAGGCCACTGTGTGTGTGTGTCGAAAGCTGACGTCAGGCGTGCCAGGAATGAACTGCATGACTCTGATGGCTTCTGTGTCATGCTGGTAATGTTTGACAGGTTCATTCTCAGGGGGAATTTCTCCCTCACTATAACAACAAGGGCCTCAATAGCATTTCTAAAATCAGCGTTATCTCTGTGTCCAAAGTCTGGGTTCTCCAAACGAGCAGTCATTCTCCCAGCGTTAAACACATTCTGGATGCTGTGATAGTCATTTGTGAGCGTTTTGTTCATTAGGCGTCGTATCTCAAACATTGTTGGTCGAAATTCTCTGACAAACTGCAGCAGATCATTTTCCCACTTATTGAGATTGTCTTTGGGGTTGCAGATGTAATTCATTGCTTCTGCCACGTCGGCCTCTGACCAGGGTCGGAACACCAGAATTGGCCCTTCGGCTCCTGCCACTTCCACCATGGGCATGGTTGGTATAGCTGCAGGACTTTTCCTCTCGTCTCGGATTTCAGATAACCTCTGCTGGGCTTGCTGGCGGGTCACAACAGGCGTGTAGGGACCTTTCTGCTGAGTGACGTATGGTGGAGGAGCAGGGGGGGTGGAGTCCAGATCAGGATTCCTCAAAGACTCAGAAAGACAGTGTTGTGCAATAGTAGGGGGACTCGACGTTGGCTAATTATCAATAATCATGGAATATGATTATTGAAACAATAAAGATTATTTATTAAACAAAATAATTAGATTATTAATTGAAGATGATCAGTAATCAAATAACAATAAAACCATTAATGAGTAAATAAGGAAGTTCAACAATTAAGAATTATTAAATCACTAATTTGAGAATGATAAAGTTTATTGATTAAGAATAATTAAATAATTAATGTAAACTTTAAGAATAATCAATCAATGAATAACAACTACTAATGAAAAACAAGTAATTATCAATTTAGAAAGTACAAGCTATCAATTAATAATGATAAGGTTATCAACCAAGAATAATGAAATAATTAGTCACAACAATAAAATCGTCAATTTAAGAATGCTACTATCTATATTAATACTCGAGAAGGGGCACCACCCTGGTTACAGGGACCAACGAGTCAGTCTATAAGTATCAGTCTCATCTGATAAAGTTAAATTAATAATCTCAATAGTTAATATTAGGGATTATATAATAAACGATGAAGGGTTTGAGTTCAAGCACTGGCTATCGTTATCCAACTGTGTTCACATAAACATGTACCAATAATCACAAGATTCAAATACTTTAAGTATAAAAGGGGTTTATTAAAAAGATATAAAAGTCAAAGTTGTTCCAAATGATTCTTCATTTAACACAATCCGCTATATCCAATACAGTCGCAGCACATTTAGCACAATTGATCACACTGCAATCCTTCTGATAGGGCTGTGTGTGTGTTCGTGTGTGTGTGTGTGAGTGGGGGGAAGTGTATGTGTGTGTGATAGAGAGAGGAAAAAGGGGGGTCGATGGCTCACGAAGTTTAAGAGGGCCGGCTTAACCCTGGGGGTTTGACTACAAAATTGGTGATGTAAATATACACCAGGACTACAACTCAAAATGGCGGAGTCGCCTAAGGAATTTAGAGTCCGAATGGAGGGCGGGCCTCGATGTGTATTGCAATCAATGGTCGAAGGACCACGTAACTTAGAGTCAAGATGGTCAAAGATGGCCGACTTAAACACACGTGGGACAAAGGTCGAGGGAGGACAAAGGGATTCTTTGTCTTAGCTTAGCTTAGCTTTAGCGCCGAATGGCGTCGAGGTGCGTTCAGGCCCTCCTTGATATCAGAATGACTATATGTAATGCGACTATGTGTGTGTGCGTGGGCGAGGATGTGTATGTCGGCGGATGTGAGAGAATACAATAGAGAGAAAGAGAGAAACATATAGTAACACAGATCGGAGATGATCTTAAAAACGCCGTCAGAGGCGATCACACAGTGAGGCCGGCAATCCAGCTACGTAAGAGGTGTCTTTTAACAGATGCACGTCTTCTGTGAGATCGGCCTGACGGAAACACGAATCAAACAGGAAGCGCCGGATCGTCACCGCGCGCTTTTCACAATAAGATCGACACGGCGGTCTTTCTATAAAAGTACAATCATATAAAAACACGCTAAGTATTAAACTAGACTCTGCCCAGACAAATGTCTCTTACTTCGTGTTGCTTCGCGGGGTTTCGTGCACGACCGGAGTAGCGCGAATCCCGGAAGGAGGAAGTGGATGATGTCCTGGCCTCGGGCTGCTGATCGCGGAGCCGCTGGGGGTGACGGCGAGATTGCGCTGGGCCGAATCGGAGAGGATTCTTCTCGTTCTCCTTGGCAAGGTCTTTGCCCGTCTCGGAGAGAATGCTTCTCGTTCTCCTTGGCAAGGTCTTTGCCCGTCTGCAGGAAGGAACAACCGTCGCCGGATTGTCCGTGGATGGCGGGGAAAGTGTCTCTGTTCTCGGCCAGCGAGTGAGGGGGAGCTTCTGCCGCGCGCTATTCAGATTAAAAGCTTTAAGTAAAAATAGGAAAGAATAAGCTTACGATGTACTAAAAAAGGATAAGTTAAGCTTAAACTGGATTAGAAAAAGTAGCTTTAAACTAAAAGTGAAACTACGAAAAGATAAGTTTAAAATAAACTTATGAAAAATCAAACAGCTGTCAAGTTTGTTTCCTTTGTGTCCTGTGGATCACTGAGAACTAAACTGGAGATGCTAGCTCTAATGTGAGTGGAACTGGAAAGAACTACTTTCGGTGTGTTTGCCCTTAAATAGCACCTTAGAGGTGACTCCCGCCTTCTAGCAGGACTAAGGGTCTTAGGCCAATAGGAAGGTCAGAGTTCAAAATCTGAGGCGCGGCTAGAGACACAGCAGGGGTCATTGACAGTTTCAACTGTAGCCTGCTCCCCCCCCGTACTTTAGGCTGGAGTGGAATATTCCACCAGTCCTCATTTTATGGTTCTCTGTGGCTGTAGGTCCCAACAACAGGGATAAAGTGTTTGAGAATTAGTAGGTTGCGTACGTTTTTCTGTTTTAACAGGTTCTGTAATTTTCAGTGCATTAAATGCTCTTGATTTCTGACTTTCCCTTTTCTCTGCCTCACGTTTCCACATGTTAAATGCCTGCCAGTCTGCTTTAAAAATCACATTCTTTTTCTGTCTCCATTTGGGGAGAGCTGCGTGCTGGAATGAACTACTCACCTCCAACCTTTTCAGCTGTGTCTTTAGTTGCTTCAGCTGGTTCTCACTCAGGCTTCCTTTAGCAGGAAACCCCAATTTGGTCCATACCTGTATCTGATCTAAACTGCCAGGATATTGTTCTGACATGAGTTTACACAGTGGTGACAAGTCCCCCGCGGCTGCATTTGTCGCTCCTTTACTGTGACCGTTGCCCATCTCTAGCTATCTGTTTACTTGTATTAACCAAAGAGTACAATAGCACGCACAATGACTGCCACAATCATCCGATGCGCACAGACTCTGATAATACTACAGCATAACTATGACACGTCTGTCAATCAACCCAGGATTGTCCTCTGTGTTATCTGTCCTCGTGCGACACTACTCAAATAGTGCTGCATGCAACAGTCCCAGACAACACGACAAAAAATGTTCCTGTTTGTGAGGTATTTCTTACAAATTAGATCTTTACCATAAATCTGTCTGTGCCAAAATCAACTCAAGTTTCCTCACCGTTTGTTTTTCGCAATGCAGTTCTTGGGGCCGGATCGGTAATCTGGGCTCCGCTGGACGACAGCTTCTCACCCTCGGGGAGGAATCTCTTTTAAATTGTGGCCTTCCGTCCGTCCGCTGGAGCCCATACTACAGGTCCAGCCCCACGTTGGGCGCCATTTTGTCGTGGGAATTTTGTATGTAATTACCTGGTGAGGAAATAAACCATCAGACTCAGTGATCAATTCAATGATCTCGAAGTATTTAATTAATGGTCAACAAACAATTTACAGAGAATAGATTTGAACACAGACAGAGTTACTGAGCAAACACTTGGCCAAGCGGGACAGAATCTCCAACACCACTGCAGGTATCAAGATTCTGACAACGGGTGACAGGAGATGTGCCAGCTTTATGCACAGCTCAAGGGTTCACGTCATCCTTCGATATCATGTAGGCAGGACGTGTCCAGTGGTCAGACTTTGTAAGCCAAGGGGTAGATGCCCCCCTATCTCCTGAGTGTATAGACATTCAGCAAAACATCAAATAGTCACAAGGGCATTTAGGCTCAAGGTAACTAACATTTCCTGATATCAGGCAGATGCAAACATTAAGTGGAATTTATATAATGATGTTTCATCAGGTCAATCCAACTGAACTTTGAGCATAGCTGTCAGCACAGGAGGATCTGTTACATTTCCGGGATCACAGTTAGATTCAATAATTTCCATGACAATAATGAAAAAGGATCATTTGAAATCTTGGTTTCAACTCTAAAGGAACTCTTTAAAAAAAAGATTTTAAGTTTTGGAAACCCCAACGAAAAAGTAGCAACTGCACGGTTTCTACTGTCAGATTGGCTCTAAGTGCCAAAAAGTGCTGGAAACGGGGAGATAAGCCTATTTTTGCAACTTTGGTTAAAATCTTCATTTTTTCATCACAGAAAAAATTTATTTAAGTTTTGGAAACCCCAATGAAAAAGTAGCAACTGAACAGTTTTTTTTGGGAAAAATACAATACATGGGAGACACTTGTAGGCACTTTACATTATTGCAAGAAATATAGAAATATCCCAAATGTTTTGTTAGGGAAAAATACATTACATGGTAGAAAAAATTCTCCAGCACCAGCCAAGCCCAGGGATCCAATCTAAAGCCCAACCCTGAGTGCTGAAGTTTGCTTAGAAATGTCTCACTCTTTGTGTTATGTAACAAAATGACATGGGACACTTGTAGGCACTTTACATTCTAGCAAGAATGCCTAGAAATGTCCCACAAGTTTTTTTAGGGAAAAATGAAATACATGGTAGAAAAAATTCTCCAGAACCAGCCACGCCTGGGGAGCATCTCTAAAGCCCAACCTGAGTGCTGAAAAATGCCTGGAAATGTCTCACACTTTGTGTTAGGTATAAACTAAAAAAAAAAAATACTTGGGACACTTGTAGGCACTTTTCATTACAGCAAGAATGCCTAGAAATGTCCCAAATGTTTTGTTAGAGAAAAATACAATACATGGGAGAAAAAATTCTCCAGCACCAGCCAAGCCCGGGGACCCACTCTAAAGCCCCACCCTGAGTGCTGAATAATGCCTAGAAATGTATCACTCTTTTTTTTAGGTAAAAAAAAATATTATAATACATGGGACACTTGTAGGCATTTTACATTATAGCAAGAATGCCTAGAAATGTCCCAAATCTTTTGTTAGGAAAAATTCCAATACATGGTAGAAAAAATCCTCCAGCACCAGCCAAGCCCAGGGACCCAATCTAAAGCCCAACCCTGAGTGCTGAAAATTGCCTAGAAATGTCTCTCTTTGTGTTATGCAAAAAAATACATGGGACACTTGTAGGCACTTTACATAATAGCAAGAATGCCTAGAAATCTCCCAAATGTTTCATTAGGAAAAAAAATACAATACAAGAGAGAAAAAATTCTCCAGCACCAGCCAAGCCCGGGGACCCACTCTAAAGCCCCACCCTGACTGCTGCTGAACAATGCCTAGAAATGTCTCACTCTTTGTGTTATATATATTTTTTTTACCTAATACATGGGACACTTGTAGGCACTTTCGATTATAGCAAGAATGCCTAGAAATGTCCCAAATCTTTTGTTAGGAAAAATTCCAATACATGGTAGAAAAAATTCTCCAGCACCAGCCAAGCCCAGGGACCCAATCTAAAGCCCAACCCTTAGTGCTGAAAATTGCCTATAAATGTCTCACTCTTTTTGTTATGTAAAAAAATACATGGGACACTTGTAGGCACTTTACATGATCGCAAAAATGCCTAGAAATGTCCCACACGTTTTGTTAGGGGAAAATGAAATCCATGGGAGAATAAATTCTCCAGCATACGCCTAGCCTGGGGAGCCACTCTAAAGCCCCACCCTGACTGCTGCTGAACAATGCCTAGAAATGTCTCACTCTTTGTGTTAGGTAAAAAAATAAAAAATAAAATACATGGGACACTTGTAGGCACTTCACATTATAGCAAGAATGCCAAGAAATGTCTGAAATGTTTTGTTAGGGAAAAGTTAAATACATGGGAGAAAAAATTCTCCAGCGCCAGCCACGCCTGGGGAGCATCTCTAAAGCCCAACCCTGAGTGCTGAAAAATGCCTGGAAATGTCTCACACTTTGTGTTAGGTATAAACTAAAAAAAAAAATACTTGGGACACTTGTAGGCACTTTTCATTACAGCAAGAATGCCTAGAAATGTCCCAAATGTTTTGTTAGGGAAAAATACAATACATGGGAGAAAAAATTCTCCAGCACCAGCCAAGCCCGGGGACCCACTCTAAAGCCCCACCCTGACTGCTGAATAATGCCTAGAAATGTCTCACTCTTTGTGTTAGGTAAAAAAAATAAAAAAAATACATGGGACACGTGTAGGCACTTTACATTATAGCAAGAATGCCTAGAAATGTCCGAAATGTTTTCTTAGGGAAAAATTAAATAGATGGGAGAAAACATTCTCCAGCATACGCCTAGCCTGGGGAGCCACTCTAAAGCCCCACCCTGACTGCTGCTGAACAATGCCTAGAAATGTCTCACTCTTTGTGTTAGGTAAAAAAATACATGGGACACTTGTAGGCACTTTACATTATAGAAAGAATGCCTAGAAATGTCCGAAATGTTTTGTTAGGGAAAAATGAAATACATGGGAGAAAACATTCTCCAGCACCAGCCAAGCCTGGTGAGCATATCTAAAGCCCACCCTGAGTGCTGAAAATTGCCTAGAAATGTCTCACTCTTTGTGTTATGTAAAAAAAACACATGGGACACTTGTAGGCCCTTTACTTTATAGGAACATTGCCTAGAAATGTCCAAAATGTTTTGTTATGGAAAAATTAAATACAATGGAGAAAAAATTCTCCAGCACCAGCCAAGCCCAGGGACCCAATCTAAAGCCCAACCCTGAGTGCTGAAAATTGCCTAGAAATGTCTCTCTTTGTGTTATGTAAAAAAATACATGGGACACTTGTAGGCACTTTACATTATAGCAAGAATGCCTAGAAATGTCCCAAATGTTTTTTTAGGAAAAAATACAATACATGGTAGAAAAAAATCTCCAGCACCAGCCAAGCCCAGGGACCCAATATGAAGCCCAACCCTGAGTTCTGAAAATTGCCTAGAAATGTCTCACTCTTTGTGTTATGTAACAAAATGACATGGGACAATTGTAAGCACTTTACATTATAGAAAGAATGCCTAGAAATGTCCCAAATGTTTTGTTAGGAAAAAATACAATACATGGTAGAAAAAATTCTCCAGAACCATTCAAGCCCGGGGACCCACTCTGAAGCCCCAACCTGAGTGCTGAAAAATGCCTAGAAATGTCTCACTCTTTGTGTTAGGTAAAAAAATATACATAATACTTGGGACACTTGTAGACACTTTACATTATACCAAGAATGCCTAGAAATGTCCCAAATGTTTTTTTAAGAAAAAATACAATACATGATAGAAAAAAAATCTCCAGCACCAGCCAAGCCCAGGGACCCAATCTAAAGCCACACCCTGAGTGCTGAAAAATCCCTACAAATGTCTCACTATTTGGGTTATGTAAAAAAATACATGGAACACTTTTAGGCACTTTACAGTATAGGAGAAATACCTCAAAATCTCCTACACGTTTTATTAGGGAAAAATACAAAACATGAGAAAAAAATTCTCCAGCACCAGCCAAGCCTGGGGAGCCACTCTAAAGCCCAACCCTGAGTGCTGAAAAAGGCCTAGAAATGTCTCACTCTTTGTGTTAAGTAAAACAAATTTTAATACATGGGACAATTGTAGGCACTTTACATTATAGTAAGAATGCTTGGAAATGTCCCAAATGTTTTGTTAGGGAAAAATACAATACATGGTAGAAAAAATTCTCCAGCACAGCCAAGCCGGGGGACCCACTCTACAGCCCCACCCTGAGTGCGGAAAAATGCCTAGAAATGTCTCAGTCTTTGGGTTATGTAAAAAAAATAAAAAAAATACATGGGACACTTGTAGGCACTTTACATTATAGCAAGAATGCCTAGAAATGTCCGAAATGTTTTCTTAGGGAAAAATTAAATACATGGGAGAAAACACACTCCAGCATATGCCTAGCCTGGGGAGCCACTCTAAAGCCCCACCCTGACTGCCTCTGAACAATGCCTAGAAATGTCTCACTCTTTGTGTTAGGTAAAAAAAATAAAAAATAAAATACATGGGACACTTGTAGGCACTTCACATTATAGCAAGAATGCCAAGAAATGTCCGAAATGTTTTGTTAGGGAAAAGTTAAATACATGGGAGAAAAAATTCTCCAGCGCCAGCCACGCCTGGGGAGCATCTCTAAAGCCCAACCCTGAGTGCTGAAAAATGCCTGGAAATGTCTCACACTTTGTGTTAGGTATAAACTAAAAAAAAAAAATACTTGGGACACTTGTAGGCACTTTTCATTACAGCAAGAATGCCTAGAAATGTCCCAAATGTTTTGTTAGGGAAAAATACAATACATGGGAGAAAAAATTCTCCAGCACCAGCCAAGCCCGGGGAGCCACTGTAAAGCCCCACCCTGACTGCTGCTGAACAATGCCTAGAAATGTCTCACTCTTTGTGTTAGGTAAAAAAATAAAAAAAAAAATACATGGGACACTTGTAGGCACTTCAAATTATAGCAAGAATGCCTAGAAATGTCCGAAATGTTTTGTTAGGGAAAAGTTAAATACATGGGAGAAAAAATTCTCCAGCACCAGCCAAGCCCAGGGACCCAATCTAAAGCCCAACCCTGAGTGCTGAAAATTGCCTATAAATGTCTCACTCTTTGTGTTAGGTAAAAAAAAAAAAAAAATACATGGGACACTTGCAGGCACTTTACATTATAGCAAGAATGCCTAGAAATGTCCCAAATGTTTTTTTAGGAAAAAATACAATACATGGTAGAAAAAAAATCTCCAGCACCAGCCAAGCCCAGGGACCCAATCTAAAGCCACACCCTGAGTGCTGAAAAATCCCTAGAAATGTCTCACTATTTGGGTTATGTAAAAAAATACATGGAACACTTTTAGGCACTTTACAGTATAGCAAAAATGCCTCTAAATGTCCCAAACATTTTATTAGGGGAAAATACAATACATGGGACAAAGAATTCTCCAGCAGCAGCCAAATCTGGAGAGCCACTCTAAAGCCCAACCTTGAGTGCTGAAAAATTCCTAGAAATGTCTCACTCTTTGTGTTATGTTAAAAAAATCCATGGGACACTTGTAGGCACTTTACAGTATAGGAGAAATACCTCAAAATCTCCTACACGTTTTATTAGGGAAAAATACAAAACATGCGAGAAAAAATTCTCCAGCACCAGCCAAGCCTGGGGAGCCACTCTAAAGCCCAACCCTGAGTGCTGAAAAAGGCCTAGAAATGTCTCACTCTTTGTGTTAAGTAAAACAAATTGTAATACATGGGACAATTGTAGGCACTTTACATTATAGCAAGAATGCTTGGAAATGTCCCAAATGTTTTGTTAGGGAAAAATACAATGCATGGTAGAAAAAATTCTCCAGCACAGCCAAGCCGGGGGACCCACTCTAAAGCCCCACCCTGACTGCGGAAAAATGCCTAGAAATGTCTCACTCTTTGGGTTATGTAAAAAAATACATGGGACACTTGTAGGCCCTTTACTTTATAGGAAGATTGCCTAGAAATGTCCGAAATGTTTTGTTAGGGAAAAATTAAATACATGGGAGAAAAAATTCTCCAGCACCAGCCAAGCCCAGGGACCCAATCTAAAGCCCAACCCTGAGTGCTGAAAATTGCCTAGAAATGTCTCTCTTTGTGTTATGTAAAAAAATACATGGGACACTTGTAGGCACTTTACATTATAACAAGAATGCCTAGAAATGTCCCAAATGTTTTGTTAGGGAAAAATAAAAAATACATGGGAGAAAAATTCTCCATCACCAGTCAAGCCCGGGGACCCACTCTAAAGCCCCACCCTGACATGCTGAACAATGCCTAGAAATGTTTCACTCTTTGTGTTAGGGAAAAAAATATATATAATACATGGGACACTTGTAGGCACTTTACATTATAGCAAGAATGCCTAGAAATGTCCCAAATTTTTGTTAGGAAAAATTCCAATACATGGTAGAAAAAATCCTCCAGCACCAGCCAATCCCAGGGACCCAATCTAAAGCCCAACCCTGAGTTCTGAAAATTGCCTAAAATTGTCTCACTCTTTGTGTTGTGTAAAAAAATACATGGGACACTTGTAGGCACGTTACATTATAGCAAGAATGCCTAGAAATGTTTTCTTAGGGAAAAATGAAATACATGGGAGAAAAAATTCTCCAGCACCAGCCAAGCCACTCTAAAGCCCAACCCTAAGTGCTAAAAAATTTCTAGAAATGTCTCTCTTTTTTTGTTATGTAAAAAAATACGTGGGACACTTGTAGGCACTTTACATTATAGCAAGAATGCCTAGAAATGTCCCAAATGTTTTTTTAGGGAAAAATACAACACATGGTAGAAAAAATTCTCCAGAACCAGCCAAGCCCGGGGACCCACTCTGAAGCCCCAACCTGAGTGCTGAAAAATGCCTAGAAATGTCTCACTGTTTGTGTTATGTAAAAAAATATATGGGACACTTGTAGGCACTTTATATTATAGCAAGAACGCATAGAAATGTCCCAAATCTTTTGTTAGGAAAAATTCCAATACATGGTAGAAAAAATCCTCTAGCTCAAGCCAAGCCCAGGGACTCAATCTAAAGCCACACCCTGAGTGCTGAAAAATCCCTACAAATGTCTCACTATTTGGGTTATGTAAAAAAATACATGGGACACTTGTAGGCACTTTACAGTATAGCAAAAATGCCTCTAAATGTCCCACACATTTTATTAGGGGAAAATACAATACATGGGACAAAGAATTCTCCAGCAGCAGCCAAATCTGGAGAGCCACTCTAAAGCCCAACCTTGAGTGCTGAAAAATTCCTAGAAATGTCTCACTCTTTGTGTTATGTTAAAAAAATCCATGGGACACTTGTAGGCACTTTACATTATAGCAAGAATGCCTAGAAATGTTTTCTTAGGGAAAAATGAAATACATGGGAGAAAAAATTCTCCAGCACCAGCCAAGCCACTCTAAAGCCCAACCCTGAGTGCTGAAAATTGCCTAGAAATGTCTCTCTTTGTGTTATGTAAAAAAATACATGGGACACTTGTAGGCACTTTACATTATAGCAAGAACGCCTAGAAATGTCCCAAATCTTTTGTTAGGAAAAATTCCAATACATGGTAGAAACAATCCTGTTCCAAGGATTAGGGATGAAAGCACATTGGAGAATGAGATATTCTTGAATAACTTTTTTTCTGAAGGTCGTAGAGACTTGGAAAGTGGTTTCTATTGAACTAATGTTGGTCCTTCGGATCGATTGGTGCCATTCCCGAGCTCCTACGACCTTCGGAAGGGGTCGAAGTAGCAAATGGCCGAAAACCCGAGGAGATATTCTTGAATAACTTTTTTTGTGAAGGTCGTAGAGAGTGGGAGAGGGCATTTGTTTCTGGCAAGTGGGGTATTGCGCATCGATTGGTACCATTTTCGAGCTTCTACGACCTTCGGAAGGGGTCGAACGCCAAAATCCCCAAAAGTGGGCGGGGCTAGTTCGGAATTTCTGATTTCTGGTGGAATTTGTGTCGATCTTACCTGCATTCTTACCTTTCAGGTTGAATGAAGAGGGGCCTGATGTGTGTCCAGACCACTGCCTCCTTGGCCCCCCATGATTGGGCCCCCAGAAGAGCTCCTGTGCCCCATACACCGCACGGCCCAAGGAGATGCTTCACTGTCATTCTTCCAAGCGACTGATTTTGGATTTCTCCATGATTTGTCTAATGAGCTGTTTGATCTGTGGGGAACTTGTCTTGTGTGTGAGTTCACCTTGGTCATGGTTTTTCCTGAATTTAGGGTTTTGAATTTGATGTGATAAAATGACATTTCTGAGGAGAATTCTCTGTTGGGATGGTGAATATCCTCTAATTTTGAGTTTTGGTGTCTTCTATGCCGAGATATTTGAGAGAAACGGGATTGTAATTAGGCAGCCTCATTAGCATAGCCTGCTGAGGAGATATTCTAGAATAACTTTTGCTGTGAAGGTCGTAGAGACTTGGAAAGGGCGTCTGTCTCTACTAAATGGGGTACTGCGGATCGATTGGTACCATCGCCGAGCTTCTAGGACCTTGGGAAGGGGTCGAACGAGCGAATCTGAAAAGTGGGCGGGGTTAGGTTTAGGCAAGGGGTGGTGTGGTTAGGGTAAGGGTCTAAGGAACCTGACTAGGCATAGAAGGGTTAGGGTTAGGTTTTTGAAGTTATCTCGATGACTCCCCCCGCTTCATCCAACGACTGGGCGGTTTGGAATAGGGAGCCAAAGGCAATGCACTGGCCGACGCACGTCATCAATACTCTCCTTTCTTCACATATCCCCTTTACCGAATTGGTTTTAAACCGTAGTTTCAGTGTACTTGCTTTTGTATTGTTTTTTTAGGTTTGGTCTTTAGATGAAAGTGATTTTTTATTTATTTGATAGGCTTTGGTTTTTCTTTTTTTGTCCTGTATTAAAGTTTATTAAGGAGTTGTTTTGACTCCATGTCTTTGTATTGTTTTGTTTGTAAAAAACAATTTGGACTATTTTTAGCTATTTTGTGTTTTTTAAAATCTATATATTAGGTGACACATCATCAGTAGTGTACCTCAGGGTCATTGGATGTTTCGGCCATTACCACCAGACACCCTCTCCCAAGGAAGGCCCCGCCGGGGTTGATCAAACCCCAGGGTGTGTCCCACTAAGTTTAGAGTAATCTAAATCTAAGGTATTTTTAGAAAAGATTCTTGTTTGTCGCTTTTTAGGGATTAAGGTCATATAAAGTGGTTAGATTTAGGGTTAGGTTTAGGATTGGGGACAAGTGGTTAGGTTTAGGCGTAGGGTTGAGTGGTTAGGGTTAGGGTTTAGGATCCTGTCCAGGTCTAGAGTTTAAGTGGTTTAGGGTTAGGTTTAGGGCTAGGGTTAGAGATTTAGGTTTAGGTCTGGGTTAAAATGGTTAGGGTTAGTATTTAAGGTCATGTCTACGTCTAAATGAAAGCTGTTTAAGGTTGGGTTAAGGTTAGTGGTTAATGTTTTAGGGATAGGTTTAATTTGTAACGATAAGAGTTCTGTGTAAGTATAAAGTTAAATAGGTAAGGTTTTTTTTGTTGTTCGGTATTGGTTAAATATTTAAATTGTTTAGGCCTAGGATTGAATCTAGTAATAAGGTGAATTGGTTAGATATAAGTATTTAATTTGGTGTAGAATTATAATTTCTAGGATAAATAGTTGAGGTAGGATTTTTCAAAGGAAAAATTTAAAAATTAAATATGATATTTAAATAAATACGAGTTTTCGTTCTAGTTTTTTCCAAAGGAATTTATATTTTTGTGTCCATGTTAATACTCATCAGAGTCAGATGAAAAAAATAATTTTATCTTCTTTACGGAGGTGGTGAGAGGAGCTCCTAGGTCCCGATGCATCCACGGGCTGGTCACTAAGTTGGACCAGGGGATGGAAATTTGGAGGAAAGTGACAATTTGAAGGAGTCCAATTTGTCTGGTTATTTTTGGAGAAAAGATTCTGGTTCGGCGTGTGTAGAGCAGAAATGTTTCGTTGTATGGGTGAGGCTATACCTCATAGAAGACTGGGCAACGTTTAAGGTCTTGATGCCCTAGACCACCACACCCCACGTGCTGTCCTAAAGTCGGACCTGGGGGGGCCGCATACTTACCACCTGCTCAGCACAGACTATTCGTTATCACCGCAAGGTATCCCTAGTCTGGCCAGTCAGGTTCTGAGAATCGGGCTTGTTTTCCTCCGGAAAGGTTTTTAAGTTTTACAGTTTTACACAAATAGAAACCATAGGAAGCTCCCACAAAAAAACCAGAACCAGCCATGACAAGCATTGCCTTCCCAGTTATCATGAGGGTTTGGAGGAAACAAGGAATTTTTCGCCAGAGCTCTGCCTCCTTGACTCTCCATAGCTTCCATTAAGATGTCACCCCCAGAGGTAACCAGAACCAGCCATGACAAGCATTGCCTTTCTAGTCACTCTGAGGGCTGAAAAAAATCAAGTTTTTTTGCGCCGGAGCTTTTGCCTACTTGATCCTTCCAGACACCCTGGAGTCTATCTGAGAAATCTGTGTTCCAATACACCGCACAACTACAGAAATCTCCGAGACATACCTGTGTTCCTATTACAACGCACAACTACAGGATATGCTCAAACAATCAGACAATTTGGCAGAGAGGTCATCCTCCTGATGATCTGTTACAGTCATGGTTTCGTTTTTCACTTTTTTTTGGAGGAATCCCCCATCAGCCCCCCTGTTTTTATTTATGCAAATTAGCGAATTTTAAAATCCGTTTTTAATACCATAAATGAGTGTTTTGTCAGGTTCTGTAGCCAGTCCCAAGTCACTATGCCTGTTTGTAAAATTTTGGGATACTACTTTAACCAGGTAAATGTGTTATTATCGCGGAAACCTTAACTTTCGTTTTTCAATTTACTTCCTGGTTGGAGTTTTTAACTTCCTGTTTGAGGTTAGGGTAAGTTTTCTAGTTATCCTAAAATACAAAAAATTCAAGAAAAAAAGTGTATCTAAAGAAAATGGGTGGCCTATTTTAAATAAATTTTTCCATATTTTTCAAAAATAAAAAATGAATATTTTTTTTATTGTTATGTGTGTATAAACCCGCTATCATCATTGTTGGCGTGGATATATTTATTCTTGTAAGACAGACAATTTCCAAACGATTATGTGTATACAGATTGGGAGGTGCCCATAATAAAACACCTTTCTAAATATTATTTAAAAATTTGGTAAGTTATAATTCCAATATAAAATTTCTTTCAAGGGAAGCAGGGCCAGGGAGAGAAGCCTGTCCGGGCTAAGCTCTCCCCCGCCTGTCCGGGCCGTACACCCTGCCTCCCCCTACTCTCTCATCTCTATGAGAGAAGAGAGGAGAGGAAAAAGGATCAAAATCTCGTGTCTATTTTCTCTGTTTGTGTGTGTCTGAAATTATTGTCTTTCCTTCAATATTTAAAGGGTGCATTTTTAAGAGTTTAAAATTAGGTTGGGAGGTGCCCATGATAAAACACCTTTCCGAATATTCTTTAAACGATTGGTAAGTTTTTTAATTTATAATATAAAGAAATATTTTTAAGGGAAGCAGAGTTAAGGAGGGAAACCTGTCCGGGTTAAATCCTCCCCTGCCTGTCCGGGCTGTACACTCTGCCTCCCCCTACTCTCTCATTTCTATGAGAGAAGAGAGGAGAGGAAAAGGGATCTAATTCCAACATCTATTTTCTCTGTTCGTGGATTTTAAATCTCCTATGTGAGGTTAGGGTAAGTTTTCTAGTTATCCTGAAATATAAATACTTAAAGAAAAAAAATGTTTAAAGAGAAGGGGTGGCCTATTTTAAATTAATTTTTTGATATTTTTCAAAAATAGACAAATGAATATTTTTTTATTATTAATATAATTTTATAATTAAAATATAAAAAATATTTTTAAGGGAAGCAGAGTCAGGGAGGGAAACCTGTCCGGGTTAAATCCTCCCCCGCCGGTCCGGGCTGTACACTCTGCCTCCCCCTACTCTCTCATTTCTATGAGAGAAGAGAGGAGAGGAAAAGGGATCTAATTCCAACATCTATCTTCTCTGTTTGTGGATTTTAAATCATTTTAATTCTTTAAAAATTGAGAATTGATATTCACACATTGTTCAGGAGTCAGCTGGAGTTGGAGCAACGGGTTTATCCTTCTGTCGGTTTTTGGAGAGATAGCTACATGCTATAAAGATAGGTTGAGGGCTCTGGCCCTGAGTACCAGTCCTAGTAGAGACTCTGGAGTTAGCATCCTTTAAGGTTTGAGCCTCCACTGTTGTTCGACTTTGAGAGGACACCTGGGTAAGACTCGGTTTAGTAAAACTCAGCGGGCTCTGGCCTTGAGTTATAGTCCTAATAGAGACTCAGGAGTTAACATCCTTTAAGGTTTAAGCCTCTTTAGTTGTTCAACTTTAATAGGACAGCTGGGTAATATTCATACTCTGCTCAGGAGTCAGCTGGAATTGGAGCCACGGGTTCATCCTTCTGACGGTTTTTGAAGAAATAGCAAAATGCTATGAAGGAGAAGCAGGATTAAAATTGTTCTTAATATTTCTGTATATCCAGGTTATTTTTACTGTATTATTTTCCACAGACTTATTTCTCATCCCTTTTCAGGTTGGAAGGTAGAGCACCGATCTGAATAAATTTGGTAGGGATATGTAAACCGTTTTTTGTAAGAGAGCTTGCTCATCCGATGGCACGGGCTGGGTTAGGTTTTTGAAGTTATCTCGATGACTCCCCCCGCTTCATCCAACGACTGGGCGGTTTGGAATAGGGAGCCAAAGGCAATGCACTGGCCCACGCACGTCATCAATACTCTCCTTTCTTCACATATCCCCTTTACCGAATTGGTTTTAAACCGTAGTTTCAGTGTACTTGCTTTTGTATTGTTTTTTTAGGTTTGGTCTTTAGATGAAAGTGATTTTTTATTTATTTGATAGGCTTTGGTTTTTCTTTTTTGTCCTGTATTAAAGTTTATTAAGGAGTTGTTTTGACTCCATGTCTTTGTATTGTTTTGTTTGTAAAAAACAATTTGGACTATTTTTAGCTATTTTGTGTTTTTCTAAATCTATATATTAGGTGACACATCATCAGTAGTGTACCTCAGGGTCATTGGATGTTTCGGCCATTACCACCAGACACCCTCTCCCAAGGAAGGCCCCGCCGGGGTTGATCAAACCCCAGGGTGTGTCCCACTAAGTTTAGAGTAATCTAAATCTAAGGTATTTTTAGAAAGGATTCTTGTTTGTCGCTTTTTAGGGATTAAGGTCATATAAAGTGGTTAGATTTAGGGTTAGGTTTAGGATTGGGGACAAGTGGTTAGGTTTAGGCGTAGGGTTGAGTGGTTAGGGTTAGGGTTTAGGATCCTGTCCAGGTCTAGAGTTTAAGTGGTTTAGGGTTAGGTTTAGGGCTAGGGTTAGAGATTTAGGTTTAGGTCTGGGTAAAAATGGTTAGGGTTAGTATTTAAGGTCATGTCTACGTCTAAATGAAAGCTGTTTAAGGTTGGGTTAAGGTTAGTGGTTAATGTTTTAGGGATAGGTTTAATTTGTAACGATAAGAGTTCTGTGTAAGTATAAAGTTAAATAGGTAAGGTTTTTTTTGTGTTGTTCGGTATTGGTTAAATATTTAAATTGTTTAGGCCTAGGATTGAATCTAGTAATAAGGTGAATTGGTTAGATATAAGTATTTAATTTGGTGTAGAATTATAATTTCTAGAATAAATAGTTGAGGTAGGATTTTTCAAAGGAAAAATTTAAAAATTAAATATGATATTTAAATACGAGTTTTCGTTCTAGTTTTTTCCAAAGGAATTTATATTTTTGTGTCCATGTTAATACTAATCAGAGTCAGATGAAAAAAATAATTTTATCTTCTTTACGGAGGTGGTGAGAGGAGCTCCTAGGTCCCGATGCATCCACGGGCTGGTCACTAAGTTGGACCAGGGGATGGAAATTTGGAGGAAAGTGACAATTTGAAGGAGTCCAATTTGTCTGGTTATTTTTGGAGAAAAGATTCTGGTTCGGCGTGTGTAGAGCAGAAATGTTTCGTTGTATGGGTGAGGCTATACCTCATAGAAGACTGGGCAACGTTTAAGGTCTTGATGCCCTAGACCACCACACCCCACGTGCTGTCCTAAAGTCGGACCTGGGGGGGCCGCATACTTACCACCTGCTCAGCACAGACTATTCGTTATCACCGCAAGGTATCCCTAGTCTGGCCAGTCAGGTTCTGAGAATCGGGCTTGTTTTCCTCCGGAAAGGTTTTTAAGTTTTACAGTTTTACACAAATAGAAACCATAGGAAGCTCCCACAAAAAAACCAGAACCAGCCATGACAAGCATTGCCTTCCCAGTTATCATGAGGGTTTGGAGGAAACAAGGAATTTTTCGCCAGAGCTCTGCCTCCTTGACTCTCCATAGCTTCCATTAAGATGTCACCCCCAGAGGTAACCAGAACCAGCCATGACAAGCATTGCCTTTCTAGTCACTCTGAGGGCTGAAAAAAATCAAGTTTTTTGCGCCGGAGCTTTTGCCTACTTGATCCTTCCAGACACCCTGGAGTCTATCTGAGAAATCTGTGTTCCAATACACCGCACAACTACAGAAATCTCCGAGACATACCTGTGTTCCTATTACAACGCACAACTACAGGATATGCTCAAACAATCAGACAATTTGGCAGAGAGGTCATCCTCCTGATGATCTGTTACAGTCATGGTTTCGTTTTTCACTTTTTTTGGAGGAATCCCCCATCAGCCCCCCTGTTTTTATTTATGCAAATTAGCGAATTTTAAAATCCGTTTTTAATACCATAAATGAGTGTTTTGTCAGGTTCTGTAGCCAGTCCCAAGTCACTATGCCTGTTTGTAAAATTTTGGGATACTACTTTAACCAGGTAAATGTGTTATTATCGCGGAAACCTTAACTTTCGTTTTTCAATTTACTTCCTGGTTGGAGTTTTTAACTTCCTGTTTGAGGTTAGGGTAAGTTTTCTAGTTATCCTAAAATACAAAAAATTCAAGAAAAAAAGTGTATGTAAAGAAAAGGGGTGGCCTATTTTAAATAAATTTTTCCATATTTTTCAAAAATAAAAAATGAATATTTTTTTATTGTTATGTGTGTATAAACCCGCTATCATCATTGTTGGCGTGGATATATTTATTCTTGTAAGACAGACAATTTCCAAACGATTATGTGTATACAGATTGGGAGGTGCCCATAATAAAACACCTTTCTAAATATTTATTTAAAAAATTGGTAAGTTATAATTCCAATATAAAAATTTCTTTCAAGGGAAGCAGGGCCAGGGAGAGAAGCCTGTCCGGGCTAAGCTCTCCCCCGCCTGTCCGGGCCGTACACCCTGCCTCCCCCTACTCTCTCATCTCTATGAGAGAAGAGAGGAGAGGAAAAAGGATCAAAATCTCGTGTCTATTTTCTCTGTTTGTGTGTGTCTGAAATTATTGTCTTTCCTTCAATATTTAAAGGGTACATTTTTAAGAGTTTAAAATTAGGTTGGGAGGTGCCCATGATAAAACACCTTTCCGAATATTCTTTAAAAGATTGGTAAGTTTTTTAATTTATAATATAAAGAAATATTTTTAAGGGAAGCAGAGTTAAGGAGGGAAACCTGTCCGGGTTAAATCCTCCCCTGCCTGTCCGGGCTGTACACTCTGCCTCCCCCTACTCTCTCATTTCTATGAGAGAAGAGAGGAGAGGAAAAGGGATCCAATTCCAACATCTATTTTCTCTGTTTGTGGATTTTAAATCTCCTATGTGAGGTTAGGGTAAGTTTTCTAGTTATCCTGAAATATAAATAATTAAAGAAAAAAAGTGTGTTTAAAGAGAAGGGGTGGCCTATTTTAAATTAATTTTTTGATATTTTTCAAAAATAGACAAATGAATATTTTTTTATTATTAATATAATTTTATAATTAAAATATAAAAAATATTTTTAAGGGAAGCAGAGTCAGGGAGGGAAACCTGTCCGGGTTAAATCCTCCCCCGCCGGTCCGGGCTGTACACTCTGCCTCCCCCTACTCTCTCATTTCTATGAGAGAAGAGAGGAGAGGAAAAGGGATCTAATTCCAACATCTATCTTCTCTGTTTGTGGATTTTAAATCATTTTAATTCTTTAAAAATTGAGAATTGATATTCACACACTGTTCAGGAGTCAGCTGGAGTTGGAGCAACGGGTTTATCCTTCTGTCGGTTTTTGGAGAGATAGCTACATGCTATAAAGATAGGTTGAGGGCTCTGGCCCTGAGTACCAGTCCTAGTAGAGACTCTGGAGTTAGCATCCTTTAAGGTTTGAGCCTCTTCTGTTTTTCGACTTTGAGAGGACACCTGGGTAAATCTCGGCTTAATAAAACTCAGCGGGCTCTGGCCTTGAGTTCCAGTCCTAATAGAGACTCAGGAGTTAACATCCTTTAAGGTTTAAGCCTCTTTAGTTGTTCAACTTTAATAGGACAGCTGGGTAATATTCATACTCTGCTCAGGAGTCAGCTGGAATTGGAGCCACGGGTTCATCCTTCTGACGGTTTTTGAAGAAATAGCAAAATGCTATGAAGGAGAAGCAGGATTAAAATTGTTCTTAATATTTCTGTATATCCAGGTTATTTTTACTGTATTATTTTCCACAGACTTATTTCTCATCCCTTTTCAGGTTGGAAGGTAGAGCACCGATCTGAATAAATTTGGTAGGGATATGTAAACCGTTTTTTGTAAGAGAGCTTGCTCATCCGATGGCACGGGCTGGGTTAGGTTTTTGAAGTTATCTCGATGACTCCCCCCGCTTCATCCAACGACTGGGCGGTTTGGAATAGGGAGCCAAAGGCAATGCACTGGCCCACGCACGTCATCAATACTCTCCTTTCTTCACATATCCCCTTTACCGAATTGGTTTTAAACCGTAGTTTCAGTGTACTTGCTTTTGTATTGTTTTTTTAGGTTTGGTCTTTAGATGAAAGTGATTTTTTATTTATTTGATAGGCTTTGGTTTTTCTTTTTTGTCCTGTATTAAAGTTTATTAAGGAGTTGTTTTGACTCCATGTCTTTGTATTGTTTTGTTTGTAAAAAACAATTTGGACTATTTTTAGCTATTTTGTGTTTTTCTAAATCTATATATTAGGTGACACATCATCAGTAGTGTACCTCAGGGTCATTGGATGTTTCGGCCATTACCACCAGACACCCTCTCCCAAGGAAGGCCCCGCCGGGGTTGATCAAACCCCAGGGTGTGTCCCACTAAGTTTAGAGTAATCTAAATCTAAGGTATTTTTAGAAAGGATTCTTGTTTGTCGCTTTTTAGGGATTAAGGTCATATAAAGTGGTTAGATTTAGGGTTAGGTTTAGGATTGGGGACAAGTGGTTAGGTTTAGGCGTAGGGTTGAGTGGTTAGGGTTAGGGTTTAGGATCCTGTCCAGGTCTAGAGTTTAAGTGGTTTAGGGTTAGGTTTAGGGCTAGGGTTAGAGATTTAGGTTTAGGTCTGGGTAAAAATGGTTAGGGTTAGTATTTAAGGTCATGTCTACGTCTAAATGAAAGCTGTTTAAGGTTGGGTTAAGGTTAGTGGTTAATGTTTTAGGGATAGGTTTAATTTGTAACGATAAGAGTTCTGTGTAAGTATAAAGTTAAATAGGTAAGGTTTTTTTTGTGTTGTTCGGTATTGGTTAAATATTTAAATTGTTTAGGCCTAGGATTGAATCTAGTAATAAGGTGAATTGGTTAGATATAAGTATTTAATTTGGTGTAGAATTATAATTTCTAGAATAAATAGTTGAGGTAGGATTTTTCAAAGGAAAAATTTAAAAATTAAATATGATATTTAAATACGAGTTTTCGTTCTAGTTTTTTCCAAAGGAATTTATATTTTTGTGTCCATGTTAATACTAATCAGAGTCAGATGAAAAAAATAATTTTATCTTCTTTACGGAGGTGGTGAGAGGAGCTCCTAGGTCCCGATGCATCCACGGGCTGGTCACTAAGTTGGACCAGGGGATGGAAATTTGGAGGAAAGTGACAATTTGAAGGAGTCCAATTTGTCTGGTTATTTTTGGAGAAAAGATTCTGGTTCGGCGTGTGTAGAGCAGAAATGTTTCGTTGTATGGGTGAGGCTATACCTCATAGAAGACTGGGCAACGTTTAAGGTCTTGATGCCCTAGACCACCACACCCCACGTGCTGTCCTAAAGTCGGACCTGGGGGGGCCGCATACTTACCACCTGCTCAGCACAGACTATTCGTTATCACCGCAAGGTATCCCTAGTCTGGCCAGTCAGGTTCTGAGAATCGGGCTTGTTTTCCTCCGGAAAGGTTTTTAAGTTTTACAGTTTTACACAAATAGAAACCATAGGAAGCTCCCACAAAAAAACCAGAACCAGCCATGACAAGCATTGCCTTCCCAGTTATCATGAGGGTTTGGAGGAAACAAGGAATTTTTCGCCAGAGCTCTGCCTCCTTGACTCTCCATAGCTTCCATTAAGATGTCACCCCCAGAGGTAACCAGAACCAGCCATGACAAGCATTGCCTTTCTAGTCACTCTGAGGGCTGAAAAAAATCAAGTTTTTTGCGCCGGAGCTTTTGCCTACTTGATCCTTCCAGACACCCTGGAGTCTATCTGAGAAATCTGTGTTCCAATACACCGCACAACTACAGAAATCTCCGAGACATACCTGTGTTCCTATTACAACGCACAACTACAGGATATGCTCAAACAATCAGACAATTTGGCAGAGAGGTCATCCTCCTGATGATCTGTTACAGTCATGGTTTCGTTTTTCACTTTTTTTGGAGGAATCCCCCATCAGCCCCCCTGTTTTTATTTATGCAAATTAGCGAATTTTAAAATCCGTTTTTAATACCATAAATGAGTGTTTTGTCAGGTTCTGTAGCCAGTCCCAAGTCACTATGCCTGTTTGTAAAATTTTGGGATACTACTTTAACCAGGTAAATGTGTTATTATCGCGGAAACCTTAACTTTCGTTTTTCAATTTACTTCCTGGTTGGAGTTTTTAACTTCCTGTTTGAGGTTAGGGTAAGTTTTCTAGTTATCCTAAAATACAAAAAATTCAAGAAAAAAAGTGTATTTAAAGAAAAGGGGTGGCCTATTTTAAATAAATTTTTCCATATTTTTCAAAAATAAAAAATGAATATTTTTTTATTGTTATGTGTGTATAAACCCGCTATCATCATTGTTGGCGTGGATATATTTATTCTTGTAAGACAGACAATTTCCAAACGATTATGTGTATACAGATTGGGAGGTGCCCATAATAAAACACCTTTCTAAATATTTATTTAAAAAATTGGTAAGTTATAATTCCAATATAAAAATTTCTTTCAAGGGAAGCAGGGCCAGGGAGAGAAGCCTGTCCGGGCTAAGCTCTCCCCCGCCTGTCCGGGCCGTACACCCTGCCTCCCCCTACTCTCTCATCTCTATGAGAGAAGAGAGGAGAGGAAAAAGGATCAAAATCTCGTGTCTATTTTCTCTGTTTGTGTGTGTCTGAAATTATTGTCTTTCCTTCAATATTTAAAGGGTACATTTTTAAGAGTTTAAAATTAGGTTGGGAGGTGCCCATGATAAAACACCTTTCCGAATATTCTTTAAAAGATTGGTAAGTTTTTTAATTTATAATATAAAGAAATATTTTTAAGGGAAGCAGAGTTAAGGAGGGAAACCTGTCCGGGTTAAATCCTCCCCTGCCTGTCCGGGCTGTACACTCTGCCTCCCCCTACTCTCTCATTTCTATGAGAGAAGAGAGGAGAGGAAAAGGGATCCAATTCCAACATCTATTTTCTCTGTTTGTGGATTTTAAATCTCCTATGTGAGGTTAGGGTAAGTTTTCTAGTTATCCTGAAATATAAATAATTAAAGAAAAAAAGTGTGTTTAAAGAGAAGGGGTGGCCTATTTTAAATTAATTTTTTGATATTTTTCAAAAATAGACAAATGAATATTTTTTTATTATTAATATAATTTTATAATTAAAATATAAAAAATATTTTTAAGGGAAGCAGAGTCAGGGAGGGAAACCTGTCCGGGTTAAATCCTCCCCCGCCGGTCCGGGCTGTACACTCTGCCTCCCCCTACTCTCTCATTTCTATGAGAGAAGAGAGGAGAGGAAAAGGGATCTAATTCCAACATCTATCTTCTCTGTTTGTGGATTTTAAATCATTTTAATTCTTTAAAAATTGAGAATTGATATTCACACACTGTTCAGGAGTCAGCTGGAGTTGGAGCAACGGGTTTATCCTTCTGTCGGTTTTTGGAGAGATAGCTACATGCTATAAAGATAGGTTGAGGGCTCTGGCCCTGAGTACCAGTCCTAGTAGAGACTCTGGAGTTAGCATCCTTTAAGGTTTGAGCCTCTTCTGTTTTTCGACTTTGAGAGGACACCTGGGTAAATCTCGGCTTAATAAAACTCAGCGGGCTCTGGCCTTGAGTTCCAGTCCTAATAGAGACTCAGGAGTTAACATCCTTTAAGGTTTAAGCCTCTTTAGTTGTTCAACTTTAATAGGACAGCTGGGTAATATTCATACTCTGCTCAGGAGTCAGCTGGAATTGGAGCCACGGGTTCATCCTTCTGACGGTTTTTGAAGAAATAGCAAAATGCTATGAAGGAGAAGCAGGATTAAAATTGTTCTTAATATTTCTGTATATCCAGGTTATTTTTACTGTATTATTTTCCACAGACTTATTTCTCATCCCTTTTCAGGTTGGAAGGTAGAGCACCGATCTGAATAAATTTGGTAGGGATATGTAAACCGTTTTTTGTAAGAGAGCTTGCTCATCCGATGGCACGGGCTGGGTTAGGTTTTTGAAGTTATCTCGATGACTCCCCCCGCTTCATCCAACGACTGGGCGGTTTGGAATAGGGAGCCAAAGGCAATGCACTGGCCCACGCACGTCATCAATACTCTCCTTTCTTCACATATCCCCTTTACCGAATTGGTTTTAAACCGTAGTTTCAGTGTACTTGCTTTTGTATTGTTTTTTTAGGTTTGGTCTTTAGATGAAAGTGATTTTTTATTTATTTGAAAGGCTTTGGTTTTTCTTTTTTGTCCTGTATTAAAGTTTATTAAGGAGTTGTTTTGACTCCATGTCTTTGTATTGTTTTGTTTGTAAAAAACAATTTGGACTATTTTTAGCTATTTTGTGTTTTTCTAAATCTATATATTAGGTGACACATCATCAGTAGTGTACCTCAGGGTCATTGGATGTTTCGGCCATTACCACCAGACACCCTCTCCCAAGGAAGGCCCCGCCGGGGTTGATCAAACCCCAGGGTGTGTCCCACTAAGTTTAGAGTAATCTAAATCTAAGGTATTTTTAGAAAGGATTCTTGTTTGTCGCTTTTTAGGGATTAAGGTCATATAAAGTGGTTAGATTTAGGGTTAGGTTTAGGATTGGGGACAAGTGGTTAGGTTTAGGCGTAGGGTTGAGTGGTTAGGGTTAGGGTTTAGGATCCTGTCCAGGTCTAGAGTTTAAGTGGTTTAGGGTTAGGTTAGGGTTAGGTAAGAACGGTAATATCCGTGGACCGACCCCGTCGGTCCAACGTTATGCACTGGCCCTCCTGGAACATAGGGTGCCCCTCACTTGGTAAAATAACCTTGCACAAACACTATTAAATATTCTCAAGTGAGTATAATAATCTCAAGTTAGAGTTTATAGGTGGTTCCAAAAATTCTGCTACAATGCAGTTTGTAAAATAGACCATTTGCCATCAGTTCAGTTTAATTATAAAGGTAAGTATCAGTTAGTACTGTAATAACACATCCATAGTTGCAAACTTTAAGCCCGCCGCGACGTTTCGATTGAAATAAATCTTCTTCAGGCTTGGGCTTAAGATGTGTGATAAGTGGTAATAAACACAAGTCATTTTGCTTTGTTTGTGATGAGTGCATGGAGCATTTTGTCCTATGCTGGCTGAGGTCAGAGTGAGCAGTGAGCTGTTTGCTGCTCTGCCTTATATACTCTCTGCCTCTGTTAGGCTCCTCCCCTTTCTTTTACAAAACTCTTTTCGAGACAATGTGAAGGGTGGATCCAATTGAGATGTGAAGTGGGTAATTCCTTCTCTTAAGGTAATTACCAGGTAAGTATTTGTCATAAAATTGTGTTAATGTTTTTTTCTTATTTGAAATAAAACATGTAGTAAATCCAATGGTGTTGTCTGTAATTCCTTCTTTATTCCTTTATAGAGGTAAGGTAATTACACAGGTAAGTGGTCTGCATTGCAGTTATGAAAACAAATTATAAGAAATGGAACATTTGGTGTTTGTTCGTAGTGGGGCAGGTAATTCCTCCTTATTCAGGTTGGGTAATTACATAAATATTAAGTATTTTAAAGAATTGTTTTATATGAATGACTGAGTTGTCCTTATATTTGTAATAAGGTACCTCAAATTGAACGTTGAGTCGCAGGCAGGGGTGAGTATATATAATGATGAGAAAGTAGATCTCCACTGATGGGACTGTGATACTGGCCTTCCGCAGAGCTTTCCAAAGGTTCCGGAGGCAAAATTCTGTTCTTCGTGGCTTCATACACACGGAATTCTCAAAGTGGGAGTCTTACTTTATGCTCCATAAATCGTTCATCTGGAGTCTTACTTTCATCTATGCTCCAGGAATAGCTCGCCTGGAGATCTTAAGTTCTACAATCAAGACATGGCCTCTAAGCAGCTGTCACTGCTCACTCAAGTTTTTATGAGGACCAGTGGAGTGTCCTATAGGACATTGAAAAGAGACAACATTGGTCATGTCATGAATAATAAATAAACCAATTGGTGTTGGGTGTCGTAGGGTGAGTAATTCCTTAATTTAAGGTAATTACAAGGTAAGTATTGAATATACAGTTATTTTGATGTTTCTTCGGATTGAAATAAACATGTAATAAACCAATTGGTGTTTGTTTGTGAATAATTCCTACCCTTTTCCCACTAAAAATTAAAGGAAGGAAAAAAGGTGAATACTACGTAGTGTTTAAATCTCAGTCATTCCACCTTCCACTAACCAGCCAAAACCATGTCTTTCTTCATATTTACACTGTCCAACAGCATCGTCCCTGAACCAGATGGGATGGGGGTTAGGATGAGGGCAAGGGGTCCTGTGGTTAGGGTTAGGGTAAAGGGTCCTGGGGTTAGGGTTAGGGTAAGAGGATTTGGGGTAGGGGTAGTAGAAAGCAGGGTCCGTCAGGAGCCGTTAATTCCTTGGCCTCTTTCTCGCCAGTTACTTGTGGGAAACGATTCCTAAAAATTGGACAGCATCGGTCCAACATGGAGAAGACTAAAGCAGTGTTTTAGAAGGGCACCCCAATGCTGTTCCAGGCGGCACTGGCCAGGGTTAGGTAAGAACGGTAATATCCGTGGACCGACCCCGTCGGTCCAACGTTATGCACTGGCCCTCCTGGAACATAGGGTGCCCCTCACTTGGTAAAATAACCTTGCACAAACACTATTAAATATTCTCAAGTGAGTATAATAATCTCAAGTTAGAGTTTATAGGTGGTTCCAAAAATTCTGCTACAATGCAGTTTGTAAAATAGACCATTTGCCATCAGTTCAGTTTAATTATAAAGGTAAGTATCAGTTAGTACTGTAATAACACATCCATAGTTGCAAACTTTAAGCCCGCCGCGACATTTCGATTGAAATAAATCTTCTTCAGGCTTGGGCTTAAGATGTGTGATAAGTGGTAATAAACACAAGTCATTTTGCTTTGTTTGTGATGAGTGCATGGAGCATTTTGTCCTATGCTGGCTGAGGTCAGAGTGAGCAGTGAGCTGTTTGCTGCTCTGCCTTATATACTCTCTGCCTCTGTTAGGCTCCTCCCCTTTCTTTTACAAAACTCTTTTCGAGACAATGTGAAGGGTGGATCCAATTGAGATGTGAAGTGGGTAATTCCTTCTCTTAAGGTAATTACCAGGTAAGTATTTGTCATAAAATTGTGTTAATGTTTTTTTCTTATTTGAAATAAAACATGTAGTAAATCCAATGGTGTTGTCTGTAATTCCTTCTTTATTCCTTTATAGAGGTAAGGTAATTACACAGGTAAGTGGTCTGCATTGCAGTTATGAAAACAAATTATAAGAAATGGAACATTTGGTGTTTGTTCGTAGTGGGGCAGGTAATTCCTCCTTATTCAGGTTGGGTAATTACATAAATATTAAGTATTTTAAAGAATTGTTTTATATGAATGACTGAGTTGTCCTTATATTTGTAATAAGGTACCTCAAATTGAACGTTGAGTCGCAGGCAGGGGTGAGTATATATAATGATGAGAAAGTAGATCTCCACTGATGGGACTGTGATACTGGCCTTCCGCAGAGCTTTCCAAAGGTTCCGGAGGCAAAATTCTGTTCTTCGTGGCTTCATACACACGGAATTCTCAAAGTGGGAGTCTTACTTTATGCTCCATAAATCGTTCATCTGGAGTCTTACTTTCATCTATGCTCCAGGAATAGCTCGCCTGGAGATCTTAAGTTCTACAATCAAGACATGGCCTCTAAGCAGCTGTCACTGCTCACTCAAGTTTTTATGAGGACCAGTGGAGTGTCCTATAGGACATTGAAAAGAGACAACATTGGTCATGTCATGAATAATAAATAAACCAATTGGTGTTGGGTGTCGTAGGGTGAGTAATTCCTTAATTTAAGGTAATTACAAGGTAAGTATTGAATATACAGTTATTTTGATGTTTCTTCGGATTGAAATAAACATGTAATAAACCAATTGGTGTTTGTTTGTGAATAATTCCTACCCTTTTCCCACTAAAATTTAAGGAAGGAAAAAAGGTGAATACTACGTAGTGTTTAAATCTCAGTCATTCCACCTTCTACTAACCAGCCAAAACCATGTCTTTCTTCATATTTACACTGTCCAACAGCATCGTCCCTGAACCAGATGGGATGGGGGTTAGGATGAGGGCAAGGGGTCCTGTGGTTAGGGTTAGGGTAAAGGGTCCTGGGGTTAGGGTTAGGGTAAGAGGATTTGGGGTAGGGGTAGTAGAAAGCAGGGTCCGTCAGGAGCCGTTAATTCCTTGGCCTCTTTCTCGCCAGTTACTTGTGGGAAACGATTCCTAAAAATTGGACAGCATCGGTCCAACATGGAGAAGACTAAAGCAGTGTTTTAGAAGGGCACCCCAATGCTGTTCCAGGCGGCACTGGCCAGGGTTAGGTAAGAACGGTAATATCCGTGGACCGACCCCGTCGGTCCAACGTTATGCACTGGCCCTCCTGGAACATAGGGTGCCCCTCACTTGGTAAAATAACCTTGCACAAACACTATTAAATATTCTCAAGTGAGTATAATAATCTCAAGTTAGAGTTTATAGGTGGTTCCAAAAATTCTGCTACAATGCAGTTTGTAAAATAGACCATTTGCCATCAGTTCAGTTTAATTATAAAGGTAAGTATCAGTTAGTACTGTAATAACACATCCATAGTTGCAAACTTTAAGCCCGCCGCGACGTTTCGATTGAAATAAATCTTCTTCAGGCTTGGGCTTAAGATGTGTGATAAGTGGTAATAAACACAAGTCATTTTGCTTTGTTTGTGATGAGTGCATGGAGCATTTTGTCCTATGCTGGCTGAGGTCAGAGTGAGCAGTGAGCTGTTTGCTGCTCTGCCTTATATACTCTCTGCCTCTGTTAGGCTCCTCCCCTTTCTTTTACAAAACTCTTTTCGAGACAATGTGAAGGGTGGATCCAATTGAGATGTGAAGTGGGTAATTCCTTCTCTTAAGGTAATTACCAGGTAAGTATTTGTCATAAAATTGTGTTAATGTTTTTTTCTTATTTGAAATAAAACATGTAGTAAATCCAATGGTGTTGTCTGTAATTCCTTCTTTATTCCTTTATAGAGGTAAGGTAATTACACAGGTAAGTGGTCTGCATTGCAGTTATGAAAACAAATTATAAGAAATGGAACATTTGGTGTTTGTTCGTAGTGGGGCAGGTAATTCCTCCTTATTCAGGTTGGGTAATTACATAAATATTAAGTATTTTAAAGAATTGTTTTATATGAATGACTGAGTTGTCCTTATATTTGTAATAAGGTACCTCAAATTGAACGTTGAGTCGCAGGCAGGGGTGAGTATATATAATGATGAGAAAGTAGATCTCCACTGATGGGACTGTGATACTGGCCTTCCGCAGAGCTTTCCAAAGGTTCCGGAGGCAAAATTCTGTTCTTCGTGGCTTCATACACACGGAATTCTCAAAGTGGGAGTCTTACTTTATGCTCCATAAATCGTTCATCTGGAGTCTTACTTTCATCTATGCTCCAGGAATAGCTCGCCTGGAGATCTTAAGTTCTACAATCAAGACATGGCCTCTAAGCAGCTGTCACTGCTCACTCAAGTTTTTATGAGGACCAGTGGAGTGTCCTATAGGACATTGAAAAGAGACAACATTGGTCATGTCATGAATAATAAATAAACCAATTGGTGTTGGGTGTCGTAGGGTGAGTAATTCCTTAATTTAAGGTAATTACAAGGTAAGTATTGAATATACAGTTATTTTGATGTTTCTTCGGATTGAAATAAACATGTAATAAACCAATTGGTGTTTGTTTGTGAATAATTCCTACCCTTTTCCCACTAAAATTTAAGGAAGGAAAAAAGGTGAATACTACGTAGTGTTTAAATCTCAGTCATTCCACCTTCTACTAACCAGCCAAAACCATGTCTTTCTTCATATTTACACTGTCCAACAGCATCGTCCCTGAACCAGATGGGATGGGGGTTAGGATGAGGGCAAGGGGTCCTGTGGTTAGGGTTAGGGTAAAGGGTCCTGGGGTTAGGGTTAGGGTAAGAGGATTTGGGGTAGGGGTAGTAGAAAGCAGGGTCCGTCAGGAGCCGTTAATTCCTTGGCCTCTTTCTCGCCAGTTACTTGTGGGAAACGATTCCTAAAAATTGGACAGCATCGGTCCAACATGGAGAAGACTAAAGCAGTGTTTTAGAAGGGCACCCCAATGCTGTTCCAGGCGGCACTGGCCAGGGTTAGGTAAGAACGGTAATATCCGTGGACCGACCCCGTCGGTCCAACGTTATGCACTGGCCCTCCTGGAACATAGGGTGCCCCTCACTTGGTAAAATAACCTTGCACAAACACTATTAAATATTCTCAAGTGAGTATAATAATCTCAAGTTAGAGTTTATAGGTGGTTCCAAAAATTCTGCTACAATGCAGTTTGTAAAATAGACCATTTGCCATCAGTTCAGTTTAATTATAAAGGTAAGTATCAGTTAGTACTGTAATAACACATCCATAGTTGCAAACTTTAAGCCCGCCGCGACGTTTCGATTGAAATAAATCTTCTTCGGGCTTGGGCTTAAGATGTGTGATAAGTGGTAATAAACACAAGTCATTTTGCTTTGTTTGTGATGAGTGCATGGAGCATTTTGTCCTATGCTGGCTGAGGTCAGAGTGAGCAGTGAGCTGTTTGCTGCTCTGCCTTATATACTCTCTGCCTCTGTTAGGCTCCTCCCCTTTCTTTTACAAAACTCTTTTCGAGACAATGTGAAGGGTGGATCCAATTGAGATGTGAAGTGGGTAATTCCTTCTCTTAAGGTAATTACCAGGTAAGTATTTGTCATAAAATTGTGTTAATGTTTTTTTCTTATTTGAAATAAAACATGTAGTAAATCCAATGGTGTTGTCTGTAATTCCTTCTTTATTCCTTTATAGAGGTAAGGTAATTACACAGGTAAGTGGTCTGCATTGCAGTTATGAAAACAAATTATAAGAAATGGAACATTTGGTGTTTGTTCGTAGTGGGGCAGGTAATTCCTCCTTATTCAGGTTGGGTAATTACATAAATATTAAGTATTTTAAAGAATTGTTTTATATGAATGACTGAGTTGTCCTTATATTTGTAATAAGGTACCTCAAATTGAACGTTGAGTCGCAGGCAGGGGTGAGTATATATAATGATGAGAAAGTAGATCTCCACTGATGGGACTGTGATACTGGCCTTCCGCAGAGCTTTCCAAAGGTTCCGGAGGCAAAATTCTGTTCTTCGTGGCTTCATACACACGGAATTCTCAAAGTGGGAGTCTTACTTTATGCTCCATAAATCGTTCATCTGGAGTCTTACTTTCATCTATGCTCCAGGAATAGCTCGCCTGGAGATCTTAAGTTCTACAATCAAGACATGGCCTCTAAGCAGCTGTCACTGCTCACTCAAGTTTTTATGAGGACCAGTGGAGTGTCCTATAGGACATTGAAAAGAGACAACATTGGTCATGTCATGAATAATAAATAAACCAATTGGTGTTGGGTGTCGTAGGGTGAGTAATTCCTTAATTTAAGGTAATTACAAGGTAAGTATTGAATATACAGTTATTTTGATGTTTCTTCGGATTGAAATAAACATGTAATAAACCAATTGGTGTTTGTTTGTGAATAATTCCTACCCTTTTCCCACTAAAATTTAAGGAAGGAAAAAAGGTGAATACTACGTAGTGTTTAAATCTCAGTCATTCCACCTTCTACTAACCAGCCAAAACCATGTCTTTCTTCATATTTACACTGTCCAACAGCATCGTCCCTGAACCAGATGGGATGGGGGTTAGGATGAGGGCAAGGGGTCCTGTGGTTAGGGTTAGGGTAAAGGGTCCTGGGGTTAGGGTTAGGGTAAGAGGATTTGGGGTAGGGGTAGTAGAAAGCAGGGTCCGTCAGGAGCCGTTAATTCCTTGGCCTCTTTCTCGCCAGTTACTTGTGGGAAACGATTCCTAAAAATTGGACAGCATCGGTCCAACATGGAGAAGACTAAAGCAGTGTTTTAGAAGGGCACCCCAATGCTGTTCCAGGCGGCACTGGCCAGGGTTAGGTAAGAACGGTAATATCCGTGGACCGACCCCGTCGGTCCAACGTTATGCACTGGCCCTCCTGGAACATAGGGTGCCCCTCACTTGGTAAAATAACCTTGCACAAACACTATTAAATATTCTCAAGTGAGTATAATAATCTCAAGTTAGAGTTTATAGGTGGTTCCAAAAATTCTGCTACAATGCAGTTTGTAAAATAGACCATTTGCCATCAGTTCAGTTTAATTATAAAGGTAAGTATCAGTTAGTACTGTAATAACACATCCATAGTTGCAAACTTTAAGCCCGCCGCGACGTTTCGATTGAAATAAATCTTCTTCAGGCTTGGGCTTAAGATGTGTGATAAGTGGTAATAAACACAAGTCATTTTGCTTTGTTTGTGATGAGTGCATGGAGCATTTTGTCCTATGCTGGCTGAGGTCAGAGTGAGCAGTGAGCTGTTTGCTGCTCTGCCTTATATACTCTCTGCCTCTGTTAGGCTCCTCCCCTTTCTTTTACAAAACTCTTTTCGAGACAATGTGAAGGGTGGATCCAATTGAGATGTGAAGTGGGTAATTCCTTCTCTTAAGGTAATTACCAGGTAAGTATTTGTCATAAAATTGTGTTAATGTTTTTTTCTTATTTGAAATAAAACATGTAGTAAATCCAATGGTGTTGTCTGTAATTCCTTCTTTATTCCTTTATAGAGGTAAGGTAATTACACAGGTAAGTGGTCTGCATTGCAGTTATGAAAACAAATTATAAGAAATGGAACATTTGGTGTTTGTTCGTAGTGGGGCAGGTAATTCCTCCTTATTCAGGTTGGGTAATTACATAAATATTAAGTATTTTAAAGAATTGTTTTATATGAATGACTGAGTTGTCCTTATATTTGTAATAAGGTACCTCAAATTGAACGTTGAGTCGCAGGCAGGGGTGAGTATATATAATGATGAGAAAGTAGATCTCCACTGATGGGACTGTGATACTGGCCTTCCGCAGAGCTTTCCAAAGGTTCCGGAGGCAAAATTCTGTTCTTCGTGGCTTCATACACACGGAATTCTCAAAGTGGGAGTCTTACTTTATGCTCCATAAATCGTTCATCTGGAGTCTTACTTTCATCTATGCTCCAGGAATAGCTCGCCTGGAGATCTTAAGTTCTACAATCAAGACATGGCCTCTAAGCAGCTGTCACTGCTCACTCAAGTTTTTATGAGGACCAGTGGAGTGTCCTATAGGACATTGAAAAGAGACAACATTGGTCATGTCATGAATAATAAATAAACCAATTGGTGTTGGGTGTCGTAGGGTGAGTAATTCCTTAATTTAAGGTAATTACAAGGTAAGTATTGAATATACAGTTATTTTGATGTTTCTTCGGATTGAAATAAACATGTAATAAACCAATTGGTGTTTGTTTGTGAATAATTCCTACCCTTTTCCCACTAAAATTTAAGGAAGGAAAAAAGGTGAATACTACGTAGTGTTTAAATCTCAGTCATTCCACCTTCTACTAACCAGCCAAAACCATGTCTTTCTTCATATTTACACTGTCCAACAGCATCGTCCCTGAACCAGATGGGATGGGGGTTAGGATGAGGGCAAGGGGTCCTGTGGTTAGGGTTAGGGTAAAGGGTCCTGGGGTTAGGGTTAGGGTAAGAGGATTTGGGGTAGGGGTAGTAGAAAGCAGGGTCCGTCAGGAGCCGTTAATTCCTTGGCCTCTTTCTCGCCAGTTACTTGTGGGAAACGATTCCTAAAAATTGGACAGCATCGGTCCAACATGGAGAAGACTAAAGCAGTGTTTTAGAAGGGCACCCCAATGCTGTTCCAGGCGGCACTGGCCAGGGTTAGGTAAGAACGGTAATATCCGTGGACCGACCCCGTCGGTCCAACGTTATGCACTGGCCCTCCTGGAACATAGGGTGCCCCTCACTTGGTAAAATAACCTTGCACAAACACTATTAAATATTCTCAAGTGAGTATAATAATCTCAAGTTAGAGTTTATAGGTGGTTCCAAAAATTCTGCTACAATGCAGTTTGTAAAATAGACCATTTGCCATCAGTTCAGTTTAATTATAAAGGTAAGTATCAGTTAGTACTGTAATAACACATCCATAGTTGCAAACTTTAAGCCCGCCGCGACGTTTCGATTGAAATAAATCTTCTTCAGGCTTGGGCTTAAGATGTGTGATAAGTGGTAATAAACACAAGTCATTTTGCTTTGTTTGTGATGAGTGCATGGAGCATTTTGTCCTATGCTGGCTGAGGTCAGAGTGAGCAGTGAGCTGTTTGCTGCTCTGCCTTATATACTCTCTGCCTCTGTTAGGCTCCTCCCCTTTCTTTTACAAAACTCTTTTCGAGACAATGTGAAGGGTGGATCCAATTGAGATGTGAAGTGGGTAATTCCTTCTCTTAAGGTAATTACCAGGTAAGTATTTGTCATAAAATTGTGTTAATGTTTTTTTCTTATTTGAAATAAAACATGTAGTAAATCCAATGGTGTTGTCTGTAATTCCTTCTTTATTCCTTTATAGAGGTAAGGTAATTACACAGGTAAGTGGTCTGCATTGCAGTTATGAAAACAAATTATAAGAAATGGAACATTTGGTGTTTGTTCGTAGTGGGGCAGGTAATTCCTCCTTATTCAGGTTGGGTAATTACATAAATATTAAGTATTTTAAAGAATTGTTTTATATGAATGACTGAGTTGTCCTTATATTTGTAATAAGGTACCTCAAATTGAACGTTGAGTCGCAGGCAGGGGTGAGTATATATAATGATGAGAAAGTAGATCTCCACTGATGGGACTGTGATACTGGCCTTCCGCAGAGCTTTCCAAAGGTTCCGGAGGCAAAATTCTGTTCTTCGTGGCTTCATACACACGGAATTCTCAAAGTGGGAGTCTTACTTTATGCTCCATAAATCGTTCATCTGGAGTCTTACTTTCATCTATGCTCCAGGAATAGCTCGCCTGGAGATCTTAAGTTCTACAATCAAGACATGGCCTCTAAGCAGCTGTCACTGCTCACTCAAGTTTTTATGAGGACCAGTGGAGTGTCCTATAGGACATTGAAAAGAGACAACATTGGTCATGTCATGAATAATAAATAAACCAATTGGTGTTGGGTGTCGTAGGGTGAGTAATTCCTTAATTTAAGGTAATTACAAGGTAAGTATTGAATATACAGTTATTTTGATGTTTCTTCGGATTGAAATAAACATGTAATAAACCAATTGGTGTTTGTTTGTGAATAATTCCTACCCTTTTCCCACTAAAAATTAAAGGAAGGAAAAAAGGTGAATACTACGTAGTGTTTAAATCTCAGTCATTCCACCTTCCACTAACCAGCCAAAACCATGTCTTTCTTCATATTTACACTGTCCAACAGCATCGTCCCTGAACCAGATGGGATGGGGGTTAGGATGAGGGCAAGGGGTCCTGTGGTTAGGGTTAGGGTAAAGGGTCCTGGGGTTAGGGTTAGGGTAAGAGGATTTGGGGTAGGGGTAGTAGAAAGCAGGGTCCGTCAGGAGCCGTTAATTCCTTGGCCTCTTTCTCGCCAGTTACTTGTGGGTTAGGGTTAGGGTTAGGGTTAGGGTTAGGGTTAGGATTAGGGATGAAAGCACATTGGAGAAGGAGATATTCTTGAATAACTTTTTTTCTGAAGGTCGTAGAGACTTGGAAAGTGGTTTCTATTGAACTAATGTGGGTCCTGCGGATCGATTGGTGCCATCCCCGAGCTCCTACGACCTTCGGAAGGGGTCGAAGTAGCAAATGGCCGAAAAGCCGAGGAGATATTCTTGAATAACTTTTTTTGTGAAGGTCGTAGAGAGTGGGAGAGGGCATTTGTTTCAGGCAAGTGGGGTATTGCGCATCGATTGGTACCATTTTCGAGCTTCTACGACCTTCGGAAGGGGTCGAACGCCCAAATCCCCAAAAGTGGGCGGGGCTAGTTGGGAATTTCTGATTTCTGGTGGAATTTCTGTGGATCTTACCTGCATTCTTACCTTTCAGGCTGAATGAAGAGGGGCCTGATGTGTGTCCAGACCACTGCCTCCTTGGCCCCCCATGATTGGGCCCCCAGAAGAGATGATTGGGCCCCCAGAAGAGCTCCTGTGCCCCATACACCGCACGGCCCAAGGAGATGCTTCACTGTCATTCTTCCAAGCGACTGATTTTGGATTTCTCCAAGATTTGTCTAATGAGCTGTTTGATCTGTGGGGCACTTGTCTTGTGTGTGAGTTCACCTTGGTCATGGTTTTTCCTGAATTTAGGGTTTTGAATTTGATGTGATCAAATGATATTTCTGAGGAGAATTCTCTGTTGGGATGGTGAATATCCTCTAATTTTGAGTTTTGGTGTCTTCTATGCCGAGATATTTGAGAGAAACGGGATTGTAATTAGGCAGCCTCATTAGCATAGCCTGCTGAGGAGATATTCTTGAATAACTTTTGCTGTGAAGGTCGTAGAGACTTGGAAAGGGCGTCTGTCTCTACCAAGGGTTAGGGTTAGGGTTAGGGTTAGGATTAGGGATGAAAGCACATTGGAGAAGGAGATATTCTTGAATAACTTTTTTTCTGAAGGTCGTAGAGACTTGGAAAGTGGTTTCTATTGAACTAATGTGGGTCCTGCGGATCGATTGGTGCCATCCCCGAGCTCCTACGACCTTCGGAAGGGGTCGAAGTAGCAAATGGCCGAAAAGCCGAGGAGATATTCTTGAATAACTTTTTTTGTGAAGGTCGTAGAGAGTGGGAGAGGGCATTTGTTTCAGGCAAGTGGGGTATTGCGCATCGATTGGTACCATTTTCGAGCTTCTACGACCTTCGGAAGGGGTCGAACGCCCAAATCCCCAAAAGTGGGCGGGGCTAGTTGGGAATTTCTGATTTCTGGTGGAATTTCTGTGGATCTTACCTGCATTCTTACCTTTCAGGCTGAATGAAGAGGGGCCTGATGTGTGTCCAGACCACTGCCTCCTTGGCCCCCCATGATTGGGCCCCCAGAAGAGATGATTGGGCCCCCAGAAGAGCTCCTGTGCCCCATACACCGCACGGCCCAAGGAGATGCTTCACTGTCATTCTTCCAAGCGACTGATTTTGGATTTCTCCAAGATTTGTCTAATGAGCTGTTTGATCTGTGGGGCACTTGTCTTGTGTGTGAGTTCACCTTGGTCATGGTTTTTCCTGAATTTAGGGTTTTGAATTTGATGTGATCAAATGATATTTCTGAGGAGAATTCTCTGTTGGGATGGTGAATATCCTCTAATTTTGAGTTTTGGTGTCTTCTATGCCGAGATATTTGAGAGAAACGGGATTGTAATTAGGCAGCCTCATTAGCATAGCCTGCTGAGGAGATATTCTTGAATAACTTTTGCTGTGAAGGTCGTAGAGACTTGGAAAGGGCGTCTGTCTCTACCAAACGGGGTACTGCGGATCGATTGGTACCATCGCCGAGCTTCTAGGACCTTGGGAAGGGGTCGAACGAGCGAATCTCAAAAGTGGGCGGGGTTAGGTTTAGGCAAGGGGTGGTGTGGTTAGGGTAAGGGTCTAAGGAACCTGACTAGGCATAGAATAGGGTTAGGGTTAGGGTTAGGGTTAGGGTTAGGGTTAGGTAAGAACGGTAATATCCGTGGACCGACCCCGTCGGTCCAACGTTATGCACTGGCCCTCCTGGAACATAGGGTGCCCCTCACTTGGTAAAATAACCTTGCACAAACACTATTAAATATTCTCAAGTGAGTATAATAATCTCAAGTTAGAGTTTATAGGTGGTTCCAAAAATTCTGCTACAATGCAGTTTGTAAAATAGACCATTTGCCATCAGTTCAGTTTAATTATAAAGGTAAGTATCAGTTAGTACTGTAATAACACATCCATAGTTGCAAACTTTAAGCCCGCCGCGACGTTTCGATTGAAATAAATCTTCTTCAGGCTTGGGCTTAAGATGTGTGATAAGTGGTAATAAACACAAGTCATTTTGCTTTGTTTGTGATGAGTGCATGGAGCATTTTGTCCTATGCTGGCTGAGGTCAGAGTGAGCAGTGAGCTGTTTGCTGCTCTGCCTTATATACTCTCTGCCTCTGTTAGGCTCCTCCCCTTTCTTTTACAAAACTCTTTTCGAGACAATGTGAAGGGTGGATCCAATTGAGATGTGAAGTGGGTAATTCCTTCTCTTAAGGTAATTACCAGGTAAGTATTTGTCATAAAATTGTGTTAATGTTTTTTTCTTGTTTGAA
Organism: Pleuronectes platessa; assembly: GCF_947347685.1. NCBI lineage: Eukaryota > Metazoa > Chordata > Actinopteri > Pleuronectiformes > Pleuronectidae > Pleuronectes > Pleuronectes platessa. The sequence goes on from NW_026518976.1 coordinate 584,538, forward strand.
ATAAAACATGTAGTAAATCCAGTGGTGTTGTCTGTAATTCCTTCTTTATTCCTTTATACAGGTAAGGTAATTACACAGGTAAGTGGTCTGCATTGCAGTTATGAAAACAAATTATAAGAAATAGAACATTTGGTTTTTGTTCGTAGTGGGGCAGGTAATTCCTCCTTATTCAGGTTGGGTAATTACATAAATATTAAGTATTTTAAAGAATTGTTTTATACGAATGACTGAGTTGTCCTTATATTTGTAATAAGGTACCTCAAATTGAACGTTGAGTCGCAGGCAGGGGTGAGTATATATAATGATGAGAAGGTAGATCTCCACTGATGGGACTGTGATACTGGCCTTCCGCAGAGCTTTCCAAAGGTTCCGGAGGCAAAATTCTGTTCTTCGTGGCTTCATACACACGGAATTCTCAAAGTGGGAGTCTTACTTTATGCTCCATAAATCGTTCATCTGGAGTCTTACTTTCATCTATGCTCCAGGAATAGCTCGCCTGGAGATCTTAAGTTCTACAATCAAGACATGGCCTCTAATCAGCTGTCACTGCTCACTCAAGTTTTTATGAGGACCAGTGGAGTGTCCTATAGGACATTGAAAAGAGACAACATTGGTCATGTCAAATAAATAAACCAATTGGTGTTGGGTGTCGTAGGGTGAGTAATTCCTTAATTTAAGGTAATTACAAGGTAAGTATTGAATATACAGTTATTTTGATGTTTCTTCGGATTGAAATAAACATGTAATAAACCAATTGGTGTTTGTTGGTGAATAATTCCTACCCTTTTCCCACTAAAATTTAAGGAAGGAAAAAAGGTGAATACTACGTAGTGTTTAAATCTCAGTCATTCCACCTTCCACTAACCAGTCAAAACCATGTCTTTCTTCATATTTACACTGTCCAACAGCATCGTCCCTGAACCAGATGGGATGGGGGTTAGGATGAGGGCAAGGGGTCCTGTGGTTAGGGTTAGGGTAAAGGGTCCTGGGGTTAGGGTTAGGGTAAGAGGATTTGGGGTAGGGGTAGTAGAAAGCAGGGTCCGTCAGGAGCCGTTAATTCCTTGGCCTCTTTCTCGCCAGTTACTTGTGGGAAACGATTCCTAAAAATTGGACAGCATCGGTCCAACATGGAGAAGACTAAAGCAGTGTTTTAGAAGGGCACCCCAATGCTGTTCCAGGCGGCACTGGCCAGGGTTAGGTAAGAACGGTAATATCCGTGGACCGACCCCGTCGGTCCAACGTTATGCACTGGCCCTCCTGGAACATAGGGTGCCCCTCACTTGGTAAAATAACCTTGCACAAACACTATTAAATATTCTCAAGTGAGTATAATAATCTCAAGTTAGAGTTTATAGGTGGTTCCAAAAATTCTGCTACAATGCAGTTTGTAAAATAGACCATTTGCCATCAGTTCAGTTTAATTATAAAGGTAAGTATCAGTTAGTACTGTAATAACACATCCATAGTTGCAAACTTTAAGCCCGCCGCGACGTTTCGATTGAAATAAATCTTCTTCAGGCTTGGGCTTAAGATGTGTGATAAGTGGTAATAAACACAAGTCATTTTGCTTTGTTTGTGATGAGTGCATGGAGCATTTTGTCCTATGCTGGCTGAGGTCAGAGTGAGCAGTGAGCTGTTTGCTGCTCTGCCTTATATACTCTCTGCCTCTGTTAGGCTCCTCCCCTTTCTTTTACAAAACTCTTTTCGAGACAATGTGAAGGGTGGATCCAATTGAGATGTGAAGTGGGTAATTCCTTCTCTTAAGGTAATTACCAGGTAAGTATTTGTCATAAAATTGTGTTAATGTTTTTTTCTTGTTTGAAATAAAACATGTAGTAAATCCAGTGGTGTTGTCTGTAATTCCTTCTTTATTCCTTTATACAGGTAAGGTAATTACACAGGTAAGTGGTCTGCATTGCAGTTATGAAAACAAATTATAAGAAATAGAACATTTGGTTTTTGTTCGTAGTGGGGCAGGTAATTCCTCCTTATTCAGGTTGGGTAATTACATAAATATTAAGTATTTTAAAGAATTGTTTTATACGAATGACTGAGTTGTCCTTATATTTGTAATAAGGTACCTCAAATTGAACGTTGAGTCGCAGGCAGGGGTGAGTATATATAATGATGAGAAGGTAGATCTCCACTGATGGGACTGTGATACTGGCCTTCCGCAGAGCTTTCCAAAGGTTCCGGAGGCAAAATTCTGTTCTTCGTGGCTTCATACACACGGAATTCTCAAAGTGGGAGTCTTACTTTATGCTCCATAAATCGTTCATCTGGAGTCTTACTTTCATCTATGCTCCAGGAATAGCTCGCCTGGAGATCTTAAGTTCTACAATCAAGACATGGCCTCTAATCAGCTGTCACTGCTCACTCAAGTTTTTATGAGGACCAGTGGAGTGTCCTATAGGACATTGAAAAGAGACAACATTGGTCATGTCAAATAAATAAACCAATTGGTGTTGGGTGTCGTAGGGTGAGTAATTCCTTAATTTAAGGTAATTACAAGGTAAGTATTGAATATACAGTTATTTTGATGTTTCTTCGGATTGAAATAAACATGTAATAAACCAATTGGTGTTTGTTGGTGAATAATTCCTACCCTTTTCCCACTAAAATTTAAGGAAGGAAAAAAGGTGAATACTACGTAGTGTTTAAATCTCAGTCATTCCACCTTCCACTAACCAGTCAAAACCATGTCTTTCTTCATATTTACACTGTCCAACAGCATCGTCCCTGAACCAGATGGGATGGGGGTTAGGATGAGGGCAAGGGGTCCTGTGGTTAGGGTTAGGGTAAAGGGTCCTGGGGTTAGGGTTAGGGTAAGAGGATTTGGGGTAGGGGTAGTAGAAAGCAGGGTCCGTCAGGAGCCGTTAATTCCTTGGCCTCTTTCTCGCCAGTTACTTGTGGGAAACGATTCCTAAAAATTGGACAGCATCGGTCCAACATGGAGAAGACTAAAGCAGTGTTTTAGAAGGGCACCCCAATGCTGTTCCAGGCGGCACTGGCCAGGGTTAGGTAAGAACGGTAATATCCGTGGACCGACCCCGTCGGTCCAACGTTATGCACTGGCCCTCCTGGAACATAGGGTGCCCCTCACTTGGTAAAATAACCTTGCACAAACACTATTAAATATTCTCAAGTGAGTATAATAATCTCAAGTTAGAGTTTATAGGTGGTTCCAAAAATTCTGCTACAATGCAGTTTGTAAAATAGACCATTTGCCATCAGTTCAGTTTAATTATAAAGGTAAGTATCAGTTAGTACTGTAATAACACATCCATAGTTGCAAACTTTAAGCCCGCCGCGACGTTTCGATTGAAATAAATCTTCTTCAGGCTTGGGCTTAAGATGTGTGATAAGTGGTAATAAACACAAGTCATTTTGCTTTGTTTGTGATGAGTGCATGGAGCATTTTGTCCTATGCTGGCTGAGGTCAGAGTGAGCAGTGAGCTGTTTGCTGCTCTGCCTTATATACTCTCTGCCTCTGTTAGGCTCCTCCCCTTTCTTTTACAAAACTCTTTTCGAGACAATGTGAAGGGTGGATCCAATTGAGATGTGAAGTGGGTAATTCCTTCTCTTAAGGTAATTACCAGGTAAGTATTTGTCATAAAATTGTGTTAATGTTTTTTTCTTGTTTGAAATAAAACATGTAGTAAATCCAGTGGTGTTGTCTGTAATTCCTTCTTTATTCCTTTATACAGGTAAGGTAATTACACAGGTAAGTGGTCTGCATTGCAGTTATGAAAACAAATTATAAGAAATAGAACATTTGGTTTTTGTTCGTAGTGGGGCAGGTAATTCCTCCTTATTCAGGTTGGGTAATTACATAAATATTAAGTATTTTAAAGAATTGTTTTATACGAATGACTGAGTTGTCCTTATATTTGTAATAAGGTACCTCAAATTGAACGTTGAGTCGCAGGCAGGGGTGAGTATATATAATGATGAGAAGGTAGATCTCCACTGATGGGACTGTGATACTGGCCTTCCGCAGAGCTTTCCAAAGGTTCCGGAGGCAAAATTCTGTTCTTCGTGGCTTCATACACACGGAATTCTCAAAGTGGGAGTCTTACTTTATGCTCCATAAATCGTTCATCTGGAGTCTTACTTTCATCTATGCTCCAGGAATAGCTCGCCTGGAGATCTTAAGTTCTACAATCAAGACATGGCCTCTAATCAGCTGTCACTGCTCACTCAAGTTTTTATGAGGACCAGTGGAGTGTCCTATAGGACATTGAAAAGAGACAACATTGGTCATGTCAAATAAATAAACCAATTGGTGTTGGGTGTCGTAGGGTGAGTAATTCCTTAATTTAAGGTAATTACAAGGTAAGTATTGAATATACAGTTATTTTGATGTTTCTTCGGATTGAAATAAACATGTAATAAACCAATTGGTGTTTGTTGGTGAATAATTCCTACCCTTTTCCCACTAAAATTTAAGGAAGGAAAAAAGGTGAATACTACGTAGTGTTTAAATCTCAGTCATTCCACCTTCCACTAACCAGTCAAAACCATGTCTTTCTTCATATTTACACTGTCCAACAGCATCGTCCCTGAACCAGATGGGATGGGGGTTAGGATGAGGGCAAGGGGTCCTGTGGTTAGGGTTAGGGTAAAGGGTCCTGGGGTTAGGGTTAGGGTAAGAGGATTTGGGGTAGGGGTAGTAGAAAGCAGGGTCCGTCAGGAGCCGTTAATTCCTTGGCCTCTTTCTCGCCAGTTACTTGTGGGAAACGATTCCTAAAAATTGGACAGCATCGGTCCAACATGGAGAAGACTAAAGCAGTGTTTTAGAAGGGCACCCCAATGCTGTTCCAGGCGGCACTGGCCAGGGTTAGGTAAGAACGGTAATATCCGTGGACCGACCCCGTCGGTCCAACGTTATGCACTGGCCCTCCTGGAACATAGGGTGCCCCTCACTTGGTAAAATAACCTTGCACAAACACTATTAAATATTCTCAAGTGAGTATAATAATCTCAAGTTAGAGTTTATAGGTGGTTCCAAAAATTCTGCTACAATGCAGTTTGTAAAATAGACCATTTGCCATCAGTTCAGTTTAATTATAAAGGTAAGTATCAGTTAGTACTGTAATAACACATCCATAGTTGCAAACTTTAAGCCCGCCGCGACGTTTCGATTGAAATAAATCTTCTTCAGGCTTGGGCTTAAGATGTGTGATAAGTGGTAATAAACACAAGTCATTTTGCTTTGTTTGTGATGAGTGCATGGAGCATTTTGTCCTATGCTGGCTGAGGTCAGAGTGAGCAGTGAGCTGTTTGCTGCTCTGCCTTATATACTCTCTGCCTCTGTTAGGCTCCTCCCCTTTCTTTTACAAAACTCTTTTCGAGACAATGTGAAGGGTGGATCCAATTGAGATGTGAAGTGGGTAATTCCTTCTCTTAAGGTAATTACCAGGTAAGTATTTGTCATAAAATTGTGTTAATGTTTTTTTCTTGTTTGAAATAAAACATGTAGTAAATCCAGTGGTGTTGTCTGTAATTCCTTCTTTATTCCTTTATACAGGTAAGGTAATTACACAGGTAAGTGGTCTGCATTGCAGTTATGAAAACAAATTATAAGAAATAGAACATTTGGTTTTTGTTCGTAGTGGGGCAGGTAATTCCTCCTTATTCAGGTTGGGTAATTACATAAATATTAAGTATTTTAAAGAATTGTTTTATACGAATGACTGAGTTGTCCTTATATTTGTAATAAGGTACCTCAAATTGAACGTTGAGTCGCAGGCAGGGGTGAGTATATATAATGATGAGAAGGTAGATCTCCACTGATGGGACTGTGATACTGGCCTTCCGCAGAGCTTTCCAAAGGTTCCGGAGGCAAAATTCTGTTCTTCGTGGCTTCATACACACGGAATTCTCAAAGTGGGAGTCTTACTTTATGCTCCATAAATCGTTCATCTGGAGTCTTACTTTCATCTATGCTCCAGGAATAGCTCGCCTGGAGATCTTAAGTTCTACAATCAAGACATGGCCTCTAATCAGCTGTCACTGCTCACTCAAGTTTTTATGAGGACCAGTGGAGTGTCCTATAGGACATTGAAAAGAGACAACATTGGTCATGTCAAATAAATAAACCAATTGGTGTTGGGTGTCGTAGGGTGAGTAATTCCTTAATTTAAGGTAATTACAAGGTAAGTATTGAATATACAGTTATTTTGATGTTTCTTCGGATTGAAATAAACATGTAATAAACCAATTGGTGTTTGTTGGTGAATAATTCCTACCCTTTTCCCACTAAAATTTAAGGAAGGAAAAAAGGTGAATACTACGTAGTGTTTAAATCTCAGTCATTCCACCTTCCACTAACCAGTCAAAACCATGTCTTTCTTCATATTTACACTGTCCAACAGCATCGTCCCTGAACCAGATGGGATGGGGGTTAGGATGAGGGCAAGGGGTCCTGTGGTTAGGGTTAGGGTAAAGGGTCCTGGGGTTAGGGTTAGGGTAAGAGGATTTGGGGTAGGGGTAGTAGAAAGCAGGGTCCGTCAGGAGCCGTTAATTCCTTGGCCTCTTTCTCGCCAGTTACTTGTGGGAAACGATTCCTAAAAATTGGACAGCATCGGTCCAACATGGAGAAGACTAAAGCAGTGTTTTAGAAGGGCACCCCAATGCTGTTCCAGGCGGCACTGGCCAGGGTTAGGTAAGAACGGTAATATCCGTGGACCGACCCCGTCGGTCCAACGTTATGCACTGGCCCTCCTGGAACATAGGGTGCCCCTCACTTGGTAAAATAACCTTGCACAAACACTATTAAATATTCTCAAGTGAGTATAATAATCTCAAGTTAGAGTTTATAGGTGGTTCCAAAAATTCTGCTACAATGCAGTTTGTAAAATAGACCATTTGCCATCAGTTCAGTTTAATTATAAAGGTAAGTATCAGTTAGTACTGTAATAACACATCCATAGTTGCAAACTTTAAGCCCGCCGCGACGTTTCGATTGAAATAAATCTTCTTCAGGCTTGGGCTTAAGATGTGTGATAAGTGGTAATAAACACAAGTCATTTTGCTTTGTTTGTGATGAGTGCATGGAGCATTTTGTCCTATGCTGGCTGAGGTCAGAGTGAGCAGTGAGCTGTTTGCTGCTCTGCCTTATATACTCTCTGCCTCTGTTAGGCTCCTCCCCTTTCTTTTACAAAACTCTTTTCGAGACAATGTGAAGGGTGGATCCAATTGAGATGTGAAGTGGGTAATTCCTTCTCTTAAGGTAATTACCAGGTAAGTATTTGTCATAAAATTGTGTTAATGTTTTTTTCTTGTTTGAAATAAAACATGTAGTAAATCCAGTGGTGTTGTCTGTAATTCCTTCTTTATTCCTTTATACAGGTAAGGTAATTACACAGGTAAGTGGTCTGCATTGCAGTTATGAAAACAAATTATAAGAAATAGAACATTTGGTTTTTGTTCGTAGTGGGGCAGGTAATTCCTCCTTATTCAGGTTGGGTAATTACATAAATATTAAGTATTTTAAAGAATTGTTTTATACGAATGACTGAGTTGTCCTTATATTTGTAATAAGGTACCTCAAATTGAACGTTGAGTCGCAGGCAGGGGTGAGTATATATAATGATGAGAAGGTAGATCTCCACTGATGGGACTGTGATACTGGCCTTCCGCAGAGCTTTCCAAAGGTTCCGGAGGCAAAATTCTGTTCTTCGTGGCTTCATACACACGGAATTCTCAAAGTGGGAGTCTTACTTTATGCTCCATAAATCGTTCATCTGGAGTCTTACTTTCATCTATGCTCCAGGAATAGCTCGCCTGGAGATCTTAAGTTCTACAATCAAGACATGGCCTCTAATCAGCTGTCACTGCTCACTCAAGTTTTTATGAGGACCAGTGGAGTGTCCTATAGGACATTGAAAAGAGACAACATTGGTCATGTCAAATAAATAAACCAATTGGTGTTGGGTGTCGTAGGGTGAGTAATTCCTTAATTTAAGGTAATTACAAGGTAAGTATTGAATATACAGTTATTTTGATGTTTCTTCGGATTGAAATAAACATGTAATAAACCAATTGGTGTTTGTTGGTGAATAATTCCTACCCTTTTCCCACTAAAATTTAAGGAAGGAAAAAAGGTGAATACTACGTAGTGTTTAAATCTCAGTCATTCCACCTTCCACTAACCAGTCAAAACCATGTCTTTCTTCATATTTACACTGTCCAACAGCATCGTCCCTGAACCAGATGGGATGGGGGTTAGGATGAGGGCAAGGGGTCCTGTGGTTAGGGTTAGGGTAAAGGGTCCTGGGGTTAGGGTTAGGGTAAGAGGATTTGGGGTAGGGGTAGTAGAAAGCAGGGTCCGTCAGGAGCCGTTAATTCCTTGGCCTCTTTCTCGCCAGTTACTTGTGGGAAACGATTCCTAAAAATTGGACAGCATCGGTCCAACATGGAGAAGACTAAAGCAGTGTTTTAGAAGGGCACCCCAATGCTGTTCCAGGCGGCACTGGCCAGGGTTAGGTAAGAACGGTAATATCCGTGGACCGACCCCGTCGGTCCAACGTTATGCACTGGCCCTCCTGGAACATAGGGTGCCCCTCACTTGGTAAAATAACCTTGCACAAACACTATTAAATATTCTCAAGTGAGTATAATAATCTCAAGTTAGAGTTTATAGGTGGTTCCAAAAATTCTGCTACAATGCAGTTTGTAAAATAGACCATTTGCCATCAGTTCAGTTTAATTATAAAGGTAAGTATCAGTTAGTACTGTAATAACACATCCATAGTTGCAAACTTTAAGCCCGCCGCGACGTTTCGATTGAAATAAATCTTCTTCAGGCTTGGGCTTAAGATGTGTGATAAGTGGTAATAAACACAAGTCATTTTGCTTTGTTTGTGATGAGTGCATGGAGCATTTTGTCCTATGCTGGCTGAGGTCAGAGTGAGCAGTGAGCTGTTTGCTGCTCTGCCTTATATACTCTCTGCCTCTGTTAGGCTCCTCCCCTTTCTTTTACAAAACTCTTTTCGAGACAATGTGAAGGGTGGATCCAATTGAGATGTGAAGTGGGTAATTCCTTCTCTTAAGGTAATTACCAGGTAAGTATTTGTCATAAAATTGTGTTAATGTTTTTTTCTTGTTTGAAATAAAACATGTAGTAAATCCAGTGGTGTTGTCTGTAATTCCTTCTTTATTCCTTTATACAGGTAAGGTAATTACACAGGTAAGTGGTCTGCATTGCAGTTATGAAAACAAATTATAAGAAATAGAACATTTGGTTTTTGTTCGTAGTGGGGCAGGTAATTCCTCCTTATTCAGGTTGGGTAATTACATAAATATTAAGTATTTTAAAGAATTGTTTTATACGAATGACTGAGTTGTCCTTATATTTGTAATAAGGTACCTCAAATTGAACGTTGAGTCGCAGGCAGGGGTGAGTATATATAATGATGAGAAGGTAGATCTCCACTGATGGGACTGTGATACTGGCCTTCCGCAGAGCTTTCCAAAGGTTCCGGAGGCAAAATTCTGTTCTTCGTGGCTTCATACACACGGAATTCTCAAAGTGGGAGTCTTACTTTATGCTCCATAAATCGTTCATCTGGAGTCTTACTTTCATCTATGCTCCAGGAATAGCTCGCCTGGAGATCTTAAGTTCTACAATCAAGACATGGCCTCTAATCAGCTGTCACTGCTCACTCAAGTTTTTATGAGGACCAGTGGAGTGTCCTATAGGACATTGAAAAGAGACAACATTGGTCATGTCAAATAAATAAACCAATTGGTGTTGGGTGTCGTAGGGTGAGTAATTCCTTAATTTAAGGTAATTACAAGGTAAGTATTGAATATACAGTTATTTTGATGTTTCTTCGGATTGAAATAAACATGTAATAAACCAATTGGTGTTTGTTGGTGAATAATTCCTACCCTTTTCCCACTAAAATTTAAGGAAGGGTTAGGGTTAGGGTTAGGGTTAGGGTTAGGGTTAGGGTTAGGGTTAGGGTTAGGGTTAGGGTTAGGGTTAGGGTTAGGGTTAGGGTTAGGGTTAGGGTTAGGGTTAGGGTTAGGGTTAGGGTTAGGGTTAGGGTTAGGGTTAGGGTTAGGGTTAGGGTTAGGGTTAGGGTTAGGGTTAGGGTTAGGGTTAGGGTTAGGGTTAGGGTTAGGGTTAGGGTTAGGGTTAGGGTTAGGGTTAGGGTTAGGGTTAGGGTTAGGGTTAGGGTTAGGGTTAGGGTTAGGATTAGGGATGAAAGCACATTGGAGAAGGAGATATTCTTGAATAACTTTTTTTCTGAAGGTCGTAGAGACTTGGAAAGTGGTTTCTATTGAACTAATGTGGGTCCTGCGGATCGATTGGTGCCATCCCCGAGCTCCTCCGACCTTCGGAAGGGGTCGAAGTAGCAAATGGCCGAAAACCCGAGGAGATATTCTTGAATAACTTTTTTTGTGAAGGTCGTAGAGAGTGGGAGAGGGCATTTGTTTCTGGCAAGTGGGGTATTGCGCATCGATTGGTACCATTTTCGAGCTTCTACGACCTTCGGAAGGGGTCGAACGCCCAAATCCCCAAAAGTGGGAGGGGCTAGTTCGGAATTTCTGATTTCTGGTGGAATTTGTGTCGATCTTACCTGCATTCTTACCTTTCAGGTTGAATGAAGAGGGGCCTGATGTGTGTCCAGACCACTGCCTCCTTGGCCCCCCATGATTGGGCCCCCAGAAGAGATGATTGGGCCCCCAGAAGAGCTCCTGTGCCCCATACACCGCACGGCCCAAGGAGATGCTTCACTGTCATTCTTCCAAGCGACTGATTTTGGATTTCTCCAAGATTTGTCTAATGAGCTGTTTGATCTGTGGGGCACTTGTCTTGTGTGTGAGTTCACCTTGGTCATGGTTTTTCCTGAATTTAGGGTTTTGAATTTGATGTGATAAAATGACATTTCTGAGGAGAATTCTCTGTTGGGATGGTGAATATCCTGTAATTTTGAGTTTTGGTGTCTTCTATGCCGAGATATTTGAGAGAAACGGGATTGTAATTAGGCCGCCTCATTAGCATAGCCTGCTGAGGAGATATTCTTGAATAACTTTTGTTGTGAAGGTCGTAGAGACTTGGAAAGGGCGTCTGTCTCTACCAAACGGGGTACTGCGGATCGATTGGTACCATCCCCGAGCTTCTAGGACCTTGGGAAGGGGTCGAACGAGCGAATCTGAAAAGTGGGCGGGGTTAGGTTTAGGCAAGGGGTGGTGTGGTTAGGGTAAGGGTCTAAGGAACCTGACTAGGGTTAGGGTTAGGGTTAGGGTTAGGGTTAGGGTTAGGGTTAGGGTTAGGATTAGGGATGAAAGCACATTGGAGAAGGAGATATTCTTGAATAACTTTTTTTCTGAAGGTCGTAGAGACTTGGAAAGTGGTTTCTATTGAACTAATGTGGGTCCTGCGGATCGATTGGTGCCATCCCCGAGCTCCTCCGACCTTCGGAAGGGGTCGAAGTAGCAAATGGCCGAAAACCCGAGGAGATATTCTTGAATAACTTTTTTTGTGAAGGTCGTAGAGAGTGGGAGAGGGCATTTGTTTCTGGCAAGTGGGGTATTGCGCATCGATTGGTACCATTTTCGAGCTTCTACGACCTTCGGAAGGGGTCGAACGCCCAAATCCCCAAAAGTGGGAGGGGCTAGTTCGGAATTTCTGATTTCTGGTGGAATTTGTGTCGATCTTACCTGCATTCTTACCTTTCAGGTTGAATGAAGAGGGGCCTGATGTGTGTCCAGACCACTGCCTCCTTGGCCCCCCATGATTGGGCCCCCAGAAGAGATGATTGGGCCCCCAGAAGAGCTCCTGTGCCCCATACACCGCACGGCCCAAGGAGATGCTTCACTGTCATTCTTCCAAGCGACTGATTTTGGATTTCTCCAAGATTTGTCTAATGAGCTGTTTGATCTGTGGGGCACTTGTCTTGTGTGTGAGTTCACCTTGGTCATGGTTTTTCCTGAATTTAGGGTTTTGAATTTGATGTGATAAAATGACATTTCTGAGGAGAATTCTCTGTTGGGATGGTGAATATCCTGTAATTTTGAGTTTTGGTGTCTTCTATGCCGAGATATTTGAGAGAAACGGGATTGTAATTAGGCCGCCTCATTAGCATAGCCTGCTGAGGAGATATTCTTGAATAACTTTTGTTGTGAAGGTCGTAGAGACTTGGAAAGGGCGTCTGTCTCTACCAAACGGGGTACTGCGGATCGATTGGTACCATCCCCGAGCTTCTAGGACCTTGGGAAGGGGTCGAACGAGCGAATCTGAAAAGTGGGCGGGGTTAGGTTTAGGCAAGGGGTGGTGTGGTTAGGGTTAGGGTTAGGGTTAGGGTTAGGGTTAGGGTTAGGGTTAGGGTTAGGGTTAGGGTTAGGGTTAGGATTAGGGATGAAAGCACATTGGAGAAGGAGATATTCTTGAATAACTTTTTTTCTGAAGGTCGTAGAGACTTGGAAAGTGGTTTCTATTGAACTAATGTGGGTCCTGCGGATCGATTGGTGCCATCCCCGAGCTCCTCCGACCTTCGGAAGGGGTCGAAGTAGCAAATGGCCGAAAACCCGAGGAGATATTCTTGAATAACTTTTTTTGTGAAGGTCGTAGAGAGTGGGAGAGGGCATTTGTTTCTGGCAAGTGGGGTATTGCGCATCGATTGGTACCATTTTCGAGCTTCTACGACCTTCGGAAGGGGTCGAACGCCCAAATCCCCAAAAGTGGGAGGGGCTAGTTCGGAATTTCTGATTTCTGGTGGAATTTGTGTCGATCTTACCTGCATTCTTACCTTTCAGGTTGAATGAAGAGGGGCCTGATGTGTGTCCAGACCACTGCCTCCTTTGCCCCCCATGATTGGGCCCCCAGAAGAGATGATTGGGCCCCCAGAAGAGCTCCTGTGCCCCATACACCGCACGGCCCAAGGAGATGCTTCACTGTCATTCTTCCAAGCGACTGATTTTGGATTTCTCCAAGATTTGTCTAATGAGCTGTTTGATCTGTGGGGCACTTGTCTTGTGTGTGAGTTCACCTTGGTCATGGTTTTTCCTGAATTTAGGGTTTTGAATTTGATGTGATAAAATGACATTTCTGAGGAGAATTCTCTGTTGGGATGGTGAATATCCTGTAATTTTGAGTTTTGGTGTCTTCTATGCCGAGATATTTGAGAGAAACGGGATTGTAATTAGGCCGCCTCATTAGCATAGCCTGCTGAGGAGATATTCTTGAATAACTTTTGTTGTGAAGGTCGTAGAGACTTGGAAAGGGCGTCTGTCTCTACCAAACGGGGTACTGCGGATCGATTGGTACCATCCCCGAGCTTCTAGGACCTTGGGAAGGGGTCGAACGAGCGAATCTGAAAAGTGGGCGGGGTTAGGTTTAGGCAAGGGGTGGTGTGGTTAGGGTAAGGGTCTAAGGAACCTGACTAGGCATAGAATCGAAGTCCAGGGTTAGGGTTAGGGTTAGGGTTAGGGTTAGGGTTAGGGTTAGGGTTAGGGTTAGGGATGAAAGGGTTAGGGTTAGGGTTAGGGTTAGGGTTAGGGTTAGGGTTAGGGTTAGGGTTAGGGTTAGGGTTAGGGTTAGGGTTAGGGTTAGGGTTAGGGTTAGGGTTAGGGTTAGGGTTAGGGTTAGGGTTAGGGTTAGGGTTAGGGTTAGGGTTAGGGTTAGGGTTAGGGTTAGGGTTAGGGTTAGGGTTAGGGTTAGGGTTAGGGTTAGGGTTAGGGTTAGGGTTAGGGTTAGGGTTAGGGTTAGGGTTAGGGTTAGGGTTAGGGTTAGGGTTAGGGTTAGGGTTAGGGTTAGGGTTAGGGTTAGGGTTAGGGTTAGGGTTAGGGTTAGGGTTAGGGTTAGGGTTAGGGTTAGGGTTAGGGTTAGGGTTAGGGTTAGGGTTAGGGTTAGGGTTAGGGTTAGGGTTAGGGTTAGGGTTAGGGTTAGGGTTAGGGTTAGGGTTAGGGTTAGGGTTAGGGTTAGGGTTAGGGTTAGGGTTAGGGTTAGGGTTAGGGTTAGGGTTAGGGTTAGGGTTAGGGTTAGGGTTAGGGTTAGGGTTAGGGTTAGGGTTAGGGTTAGGGTTAGGGTTAGGGTTAGGGTTAGGGTTAGGGTTAGGGTTAGGGTTAGGGTTAGGGTTAGGGTTAGGGTTAGGGTTAGGGTTAGGGTTAGGGTTAGGGTTAGGGTTAGGGTTAGGGTTAGGGTTAGGGTTAGGGTTAGGGTTAGGGTTAGGGTTAGGGTTAGGGTTAGGGTTAGGGTTAGGGTTAGGGTTAGGGTTAGGGTTAGGGTTAGGGTTAGGGTTAGGGTTAGGGTTAGGGTTAGGGTTAGGGTTAGGGTTAGGGTTAGGGTTAGGGTTAGGGTTAGGGTTAGGGTTAGGGTTAGGGTTAGGGTTAGGGTTAGGGTTAGGGTTAGGGTTAGGGTTAGGGTTAGGGTTAGGGTTAGGGTTAGGGTTAGGGTTAGGGTTAGGGTTAGGGTTAGGGTTAGGGTTAGGGTTAGGGTTAGGGTTAGGGTTAGGGTTAGGGTTAGGGTTAGGGTTAGGGTTAGGGTTAGGGTTAGGGTTAGGGTTAGGGTTAGGGTTAGGGTTAGGGTTAGGGTTAGGGTTAGGGTTAGGGTTAGGGTTAGGGTTAGGGTTAGGGTTAGGGTTAGGGTTAGGGTTAGGGTTAGGGTTAGGGTTAGGGTTAGGGTTAGGGTTAGGGTTAGGGTTAGGGTTAGGGTTAGGGTTAGGGTTAGGGTTAGGGTTAGGGTTAGGGTTAGGGTTAGGGTTAGGGTTAGGGTTAGGGTTAGGGTTAGGGTTAGGGTTAGGGTTAGGGTTAGGGTTAGGGTTAGGGTTAGGGTTAGGGTTAGGGTTAGGGTTAGGGTTAGGGTTAGGGTTAGGGTTAGGGTTAGGGTTAGGGTTAGGGTTAGGGTTAGGGTTAGGGTTAGGGTTAGGGTTAGGGTTAGGGTTAGGGTTAGGGTTAGGGTTAGGGTTAGGGTTAGGGTTAGGGTTAGGGTTAGGGTTAGGGTTAGGGTTAGGGTTAGGGTTAGGGTTAGGGTTAGGGTTAGGGTTAGGGTTAGGGTTAGGGTTAGGGTTAGGGTTAGGGTTAGGGTTAGGGTTAGGGTTAGGGTTAGGGTTAGGGTTAGGGTTAGGGTTAGGGTTAGGGTTAGGGTTAGGGTTAGGGTTAGGGTTAGGGTTAGGGTTAGGGTTAGGGTTAGGGTTAGGGTTAGGGTTAGGGTTAGGGTTAGGGTTAGGGTTAGGGTTAGGGTTAGGGTTAGGGTTAGGGTTAGGGTTAGGGTTAGGGTTAGGGTTAGGGTTAGGGTTAGGGTTAGGGTTAGGGTTAGGGTTAGGGTTAGGGTTAGGGTTAGGGTTAGGGTTAGGGTTAGGGTTAGGGTTAGGGTTAGGGTTAGGGTTAGGGTTAGGGTTAGGGTTAGGGTTAGGGTTAGGGTTAGGGTTAGGGTTAGGGTTAGGGTTAGGGTTAGGGTTAGGGTTAGGGTTAGGGTTAGGGTTAGGGTTAGGGTTAGGGTTAGGGTTAGGGTTAGGGTTAGGGTTAGGGTTAGGGTTAGGGTTAGGGTTAGGGTTAGGGTTAGGGTTAGGGTTAGGGTTAGGGTTAGGGTTAGGGTTAGGGTTAGGGTTAGGGTTAGGGTTAGGGTTAGGGTTAGGGTTAGGGTTAGGGTTAGGGTTAGGGTTAGGGTTAGGGTTAGGGTTAGGGTTAGGGTTAGGGTTAGGGTTAGGGTTAGGGTTAGGGTTAGGGTTAGGGTTAGGGTTAGGGTTAGGGTTAGGGTTAGGGTTAGGGTTAGGGTTAGGGTTAGGGTTAGGGTTAGGGTTAGGGTTAGGGTTAGGGTTAGGGTTAGGGTTAGGGTTAGGGTTAGGGTTAGGGTTAGGGTTAGGGTTAGGGTTAGGGTTAGGGTTAGGGTTAGGGTTAGGGTTAGGGTTAGGGTTAGGGTTAGGGTTAGGGTTAGGGTTAGGGTTAGGGTTAGGGTTAGGGTTAGGGTTAGGGTTAGGGTTAGGGTTAGGGTTAGGGTTAGGGTTAGGGTTAGGGTTAGGGTTAGGGTTAGGGTTAGGGTTAGGGTTAGGGTTAGGGTTAGGGTTAGGGTTAGGGTTAGGGTTAGGGTTAGGGTTAGGGTTAGGGTTAGGGTAGGGTTAGGGTTAGGGTTAGGGTTAGGGTTAGGGGTTAGGGTTAGGGTTAGGGTTAGGGTTAGGGTTAGGGTTAGGGTTAGGGTTAGGGTTAGGGTTAGGGTTAGGGTTAGGGTTAGGGTTAGGGTTAGGGTTAGGGTTAGGGTTAGGGTTAGGGTTTAGGGTTAGGGTTAGGGTTAGGGTTAGGGTTAGGGTTAGGGTTAGGGTTAGGGTTAGGGTTAGGGTTAGGG